>NC_051848.1:66893302-67434371 GCF_002237135.1 Teleopsis dalmanni | reverse complement strand
AGTAACAATAGAACATTCAAATTATTATAGTAAGTAGTCTCTTAACAAGATATGTTCTTTTTACTACTCGCGTTTTACAAATGTATTTATTAAATATTAACTTTTTCTTAATGCACTGCATCTCTCTCAATATTTAAACTCCCTCAACCTACCTTCTATATACTTTTTACTATTTTCGACTATTATTAGTCGAAAGAATCACTTTTATGTAAATTTACACCATTGTAATATCTCATATTACATAGTATAGTATTATTAGGTAAAGCAAGTACATATACAAGTATAAGAAGAGCTAAGTTAATTCTAAAATTGTACACTCAATTGTTATTAGTTTTAGGTTAATTTCATTTTATAATGTTATAGTTTATGTTTCTTCAACTGTTTTCCATCTGACACAACTTTCGTCAAAGCCTACTGCGTTCCACTCTTTTCTCTTTTCTATATATCTTGCAAGATAATTATATTGAAATATATTATCATATTGTTATTTTTACTTTATTTGGAGAGCATATTTTCTAAATAATTTTAATTATCAGTTTGGATCAGTTGGTTAAAGTGCGCTGATTCTGAGCTTCACATTTGGCAGGACCCGAGTTCGATTCCTGGTACTTGCAGTCTCAAAAAATAATTATTTACGAATAATTAAATACAAGAATTATTTCCAAGACCACTGATGATGGGTATTTGGCAATACTCGAAACAGCTGTATGGTCAGCCAAAAATTCAATAAATTAAAAATAATATAAAAAATAAATTTTTGTTGTTGTATTTCACTACTGTTCGAAAAAAACTCTTTCTCAAATAAGTAAATTTCAATCAAATCTTTTGTCGTGTGATTAGAAAAACTCAAACTACCCTTCATATGATATATACGAGATGTGAAGTGCAAAATTTTCTTAAACAACTTTTAAAGTCCAAAGACTTATTTACATCCATCCCAAACCCTATTAATTTGTTGTTTTATTAAGAAAACGGACAAGCTACTCAAATTTAATTTCGTTGAAGTCAATTTCCTCTAGCTCCTGTTTTCCAATTACCAGTTACAAAGCTAGGTATTTAATAGTTAAGTGTTTCATAGGAATATTAACATTAATCGCACTCGGGAATACCTGATTTGAGCAGATACTAGTTGCAGTTGTAGTATCCTATGATAACTCTATAAAGTTTTTTGGATCGCAAACCTTCTACCCCACTATTAATTGAACAATTGAACTATTGAGTCATACAATCCACTATTAAAATTTTTTTACCCGTTGAATCCTTCACGCAAATAAATTATAAAAGTTGATGACTTTTATTGTGAAAACTTTCACTCTTAAATTTGGTAGTGCATCTTTTATTTTCCGATTATCCATCATTTGATATTATATAGCCTAGTATGGCTAGGCTCATGCCATCTAAAGCGCAATCGTAACCGCAACAAATGTTTGCTTCGCTGACAATGAGTTTAAAATTGACACTGCGGTTGACGGAGACACACACAGACAACAAACGGACAGACAGACATTTTCTGTACTAAAATGGTATAAATTATATTTTATTTTTTTTTCTATAGAAGTTTGTGTGCAACTGTTTCAATGAAGTTTTTCACACTTTTGTCTACATTTTAATTGAAAAAGTTTATATCGTTTGGATTTCAATTAGAATTTCATTTATTTGTTACTCTTTTTACAATTGCTGCTGTTGATGATGACTTTTCATTTACCGATGTTCCCTATAGCCAGAAGTTATTGACATAAATGTTTTATGCCTTTGACTTCATATTATATGCTCTCCCAATAATTTCAGTTTATGATTTCTCAAATAAGTTACGTTCAATTAAGTCTTTTATGGTATCTTATGATTTAGTTTACATTCTCTGAAATGCATTCACGAGATTGTGTTTAATCTTATCAAAAATTTAAGTTCCTACCTTTAGTGTAAATAACTACCTTTAAATCCGTTACTACATTCACTTTTCATCTTACCAGTTAGGACAACGCATTAGGAAAAAGATACTTTCAATCAACCTGTACTTTTTAAAGCATATGTAAGCGTAGCTAAGTGGTAATGGGACTTCCTTTTCACGCCCTCTCTGGATGTGCCCTCTCATTATGTGCTATTACACGACTTCATTTAAAAGCTTTAAGATTGTGAATAAAATTAAAGCACAAAATTATTTCGCTTGTAAATGATTCTTCGATTTACACATGTAAATTGTTTGGTGTACGTTATTTGGTAACGTTGTGATCATTTGCACTAACCATTTCTTCGATTGTGATGATCTTCGTGCAAACATTTTGGAAAACGAAAAACAGTTGACGAATTTTTCGTTTGTTAAAAAGAAAATTGTTTTTTTGTGCCATTTCTTCATAAGTGCAAATGCAAGAACAATTCACGCAAACGAGATAACAGACGAAAAACAGTTGACGAATTTTTCGTTTGTTAAAAAGAAAATTGTTTTTTTGTGCCATTTCTTCATAAGTGCAAATGCAAGAACAATTCACGCAAACGAGATAACAGACGAAAAACAGTTGATAAATTTTTCATTTACATTGATTGAAATAATTTTTGTCTGTTAGACAACATACATATATTTCATCTAACTTATCTGCATTACTTTATATCGAATATAGACATTTTTGAGATAAAAGTAGCGTTGTCCAAAGTCGGCTTCTATGCAATATAAATTTTTCCATAAGTACTCTTTTTAGCAGATATAATTATTTTACTTGCCCTCCTTACTCTGCAGTGAATGTGTATTAAGTGGTTAACCATAAAATAAACATCGAAAAACAAAAACCTTTTGGTAGTATGTATCGTGAAAAATGATTGCCACTAAGTTTTTACACTCAACGATATATGCAAATGCAATATTTAAATCATTTTGGCTTATCCATGGAAAAGTTTTAAAATAATTTGAAAGCTTTTATTTGTCTTAAAATATGAAAATCTCTAGTGCATCAAAATTTATTAACTTTTATTGTTAAATTTTTATTGTATAATTCCAAAAAAAAAGTACATATACCCAAAACAATAAGCTTAGATACTTCAGTATCTTACAAGTACTTATATTATTAATATATAAAATCCAGAATGAAGTTTTAAATATTTCGAAAGATTGAGTAACCACATAAATCTGCTAACTACGGCTGTATTAAATAATAAATGAAATGTTTAATTATTATTAAAATATAATTAAAATATATTAAAATTGTAAAACTCAATTGCTGTAGAATATATTTAGCAGGCTTAATATAATGGAACACGTTAATTTATTTATACCGATAGATTATAAACAAAATTGAAAAAGTACAGAGATGGTTGTGCTTAAAATGATTAATACTAGTATATATTATATTATAATATATATAATATATATATGGATATATATATATGAATATATTATATATATCCAAAACATGAAATACCTAATATAAGCTCTATACATTATTGGGAGTTATTTTTAAAGTTATCAAAATTTATTTACTTCACAATTATCAACAGTAAAAACAAGAAACTTATATAAAGCAGATAAATCAGTTGATCAAGAAGAGGAGTGTTATACCTTCTGCTCAAAAAATATACGGATTTAGTTGTTTGTTTACTACTCCTTAAGTAGTAGATCTTTTTCAAAAATTTTTCTTTATGTTGGTAGACCCTTTCTTGACATATGATACAAATTTGAGCGTCATCTGTCAATTAGTTTGTTTACAGCGGCTGTTAATGTAAGACTACCTCAAGTGCATTTAGCGATTTTTACTATGGAAAATTCTTGTTGCACACGATTTTTTGAGCAAAAACGGCACCGGCACCACTGTCATCGCTCAGACACCATATTCGCCCGATCTATGGTGCCTGGCGAACTTTTTCCTGTTTCCGAAACTCAAGTTGCCCCTTCGTGGTAAGCGTTTTGAGTCGATTGAATCGGTAAAAGAGAATTCGCTGAAGAAACTAATAGCCATTCCTACACGGGTCTACGAAAAGTGTATGAAAGATTGGGTTAAGCGTTGGCATACGTGTATCGTTTCAGAAGGAGCATATTTTGAAGGAGATAAAATAAATTTGGAATAAAATTTAAATTTGTGTTTTATTTACAAAATCCGGGTACTTTTTGAGCAGAATGTATTTCATCATAAGTACGCTTAGAAAAATAAATATTTCTACCCATTATTGATCAGGCTGTCATTTGTTTTGATCTCTATGTCACTCTCTTGCTCATATAAGATTTATCCTTAAAAAAACTTAATAAAAAGCGTTAGTTTTTCATAAATTTAATTTAAAATTCTATAAGAAAAAAAAAGAGTTCTAGCAAAAAAATAAAGGAAAGTAAATTAAATGAAATTGATTTGAATTAGAGAAATTTGAAAATTTGAATTAGAGATTATGACGGAACAAAATGGCGTTTATTAACTCATTGTAGTATTAAATTTGCTTTGATATCATATTGTGGATATCACTTTGCTTTTCAAATTTTTAAGCACAGGTTGCAATAGATCCATTCATCGTGTATATGATCATCGTTGCTTTCTACTGTTACTCATTTTGCCCGCAACTATAACAGGATTACAGACATCTCGCTAAGTAACTAAAATAAGTCAGATATCATTTGTAAATTTAAAACATACTAAATTTTCACGGGGATCTTGGTTCTGTGAGCAATTCTAGTCATTTTCAATATACTCGAAAAGGTATATCCACATTTCAAAGGCTCCCATACTCTGTGTTTGTAAATTTTTGATAGTCCGCATATCGAATAGATAAGTCGCTATTGACTTAATCATAGTAATATTTTCATAGTTTCGTCAATTTTTCATTTGCAGATTTCTCCATTGCAATATTACATTTGATTTCATCAGAACTACTACCTATATCTGTTTTGATATGAGACGCTAAGTAATTGAATTTGTCAATTACATCGTAGTCTACAATCGTTGTTGTATTTTATTTGTTTTATATTACTTAGTTGATTGATCATCAAAACTTTTGTTTAAGATTTGTTAGTTTCTACACTAATGGATAATAATTTTAAGAGCAACGTATACTTAAGCTCTTAATAGTTAGATTACATTGTTAATATACCATCTATATATGGACCACTCTCTTACAAATCGGACACATTTTTGACCTCATTATCTCCGATTTTGCTGAAATTTTTATATTAGCTCTTAGCATAAAAATTTTGAAATTATTGCCTAGGAGTTATGGACCAATGGAGTTTTGAGAATTAGCTTTGTAGATACACTTTAAACGCCCATATCTCTAGCTATGTTATATAAATGATAAAAACTTAAAAATTGTTGTGTTTTAAAGATAATTGTTTGAGTTTTTAAAAAGTAGTTTAAACAATTAAGATTATTTATATTTAAGTACTAATATTAACTATTAAATTAAAAAAAAAAATTTTTTCCAAATGTGTCCCGAGAATTTTAATTTTTTATACTTTATTTATATTCATATATATTCATATATATATATTTATAAATTTTACTAAGAAATGTAAATATATTTATTTACAATATTTATTTATAAATATATATTTATATTTCTTAGTATATATTTATATATAAATATATAAAGTTGCCAATATTCATCACTCCGATGGGTGTAGCCTTATTCCTACTTTCAAAAACAAGCCGTCCTAATACTATTTTTAGCTTTTAATACATTGATTACCATTTGGTTCCGTCTCACTCAATATTCATTTCAGAAGATATTAGAGCAATTATATTTCATAATCAAATGAAACCAAATATAATAGATTTGCGCATAACATAATATAATTATTGTCCTTTTAAAGGCTTAACCAAATATTACTTGACTATATAATTTTGTATTTATTTAGTTTCTATAATTTATCAATAAAGATTAACAAAGTCTGACGCATTGTAACGTTAGTTATGACAGTAGTGACTATTTTTACTTAATATAAACTATTGTATTTAATTAAGAGGTTTTAAACAGTAGTAACAATGGTTGTAACAATAAAAAATTTTTAATATTGCTAATTATTTGAAATTTTAACTGATCATAAGGCGAATTCGAGTATTGCCAAATACCCATCATCAGTGATCTTGGAATTATTTCTTATATTTAATTACTCGCATATAATTTATTTTGATATACTGCGCATCTATTACGAATTAAACTCGTACCCTGCCAAATTTCACGCTCAAAGTCAGTGTGCATTAACTGACGCAACTGACCCAAAGCCGTACTTGGTTTGTATGTTCGCACATTTTTCTGAAGTATTGTTAATTTGCTGAGAAAGTTTATTAAAAAACTCACTTTCTGCATTAGATTAAAACGAAATCATAAACTAGCTGTAGAAAAAATTAATCTCAAAATCTTAAATATTTATTTACAACAAAATTACATACAAAAAATAGTTCCAAACTAAAAATTGAATTAATTAAAAATATTAAAAAATTAATTAATTAAATTTGTGTTGTTGTAGTTTACTACTATTCGAAACCTCTCCAAATAGTCAGTTTTTTTTCAGTTAGTTTCGAACTCCGCAACAGGAAAGCTGATGATAATACTCTACATTGAAACATTACATTTGTTTGATTATTTTTTCTCTTTAAAATGTATATCTTTTAGATTGTTGAGTTCATTTCCAAAAATCCGGTACGCTTTGATATACAAAATTTCAATTATTTAAAGAATCCTTCTTATACCAATATTCAATATATGTATAAAGTGGAACTCAAATGAAACACGATTTCTTAATGGTGTTAAGGTGGTATTTATATTGAGTCTATCTTTTGGATTCCTATCGGTAAAGTCATATACGTAGTATTTGAAATTGCGTCAACGATTTTCTTCTGCTTTGATAAATGACCGCAGTGTAAAAAACATTATCTTTTTAGGGGGAGACTTCGCTGGTTTTGACTGCTCCATTGCTTATTTGTTACAAAAATGATTACATAAATCAGGGCTGTCTAGACCAGATGCGAACGCGGGCCAATACAAATCACTGTACCATTGAAGGTACATTGAAGGATAGAAACGTGTTTTGGAAAAAAATAAAAATACGGTTATAATGTTCTATTTAGTTTTATTAATTTAAATTCATACATTTGGTACATATACCATAAAAATAAAATAATATAATTTTACCAGTACACCAAAAGAAAATTTCCGTAATTGTGGTAGATTAAAAACATGTTGCGGGCCGTATAAACATAAGCCGCAGGTCGCATGTGGCCCGCGGGACGTGCTTTGGACAGCACTGGCATAAATACCTTTAATTTGTTGATAACTTTTGATGTGTTATTGCCATTATTAATATTATTATTATTTGTGAGTTGACACTAAAATTAATTTTAAAGTTAACTAAGAATGGGGAACTGAACGGTTGGGTCCGTTGTCCTAATTGCGATTATATTCACGCTTCTCTAAGTAATTTTTTATTGATTTTCTCTAATGTGGACACAATTTGTTCGAATGTGTGTTAGTTACATCGCAGAGAAAGCGACTCTTCTCTTGAGTTTGTTAAAGCACTGCATTTAGCTAATGTTAGTATTTGCTTCCCTTCTACTAATTTTACTTGATATCTTAAAAAAATCAGAAAAATAAAAACTCAGAGTAATCACTAACCGCACGTGGCTATACGCAGATGTTAGGTTAGTCATTGAATAATCACGGAGCTTATGAGGAATACACAAATTAGTCAGTGAGATGGGTGGGACTCTTCAGAAACCCAACTATCTGCTATCCGAGAGTAAAAGTGCCCAGATGCATTAACTCGGAAAAGACTCAATTAGAAGAACAATAAAAACTAAAAGAAAAACTCCTCTAAAATTTAATAAAGCTTCTTTGTCCCTATACAAAGTAAGTCTAGCTTAACAGCAATACTAATACTTTATATAAAAGTAAAATATTAAAAAAGATTCATACAAATTCACCATTTATCAAGGACACATACATCATCCGACAATGTTGTTAGTCACTTTTATTTTGACGTGCAGTGTAAAAACACAGTGATTTAATGAATATGAGCTATTAAAAAAACGAAAATAATTAAAAAGCACCAAGAAGGATGTCACACGTTCACCAACGACACGTGACATATCAGCGTTAAAAGTCACTATATAGTGAACGTTTTCGACAACATAACCAATAAATTAAATATTAACACTTTATTCCAACTTTTTTGTTTTTGTTTTTGTTGCTGATAAAATATTTTTTTTTCACTTTTTCACTTAAATGTCAGTAGCTGCGATTTAATTAACTTCCTTTTGTTATTGTTAATATAACAACTCCCATAACTACAACAACAACAACACCAACGAGCAACTAGCAACTAGCAGCGAACAGCGAGCAACAAATGAAATAATAAATTATTTAAATTTTAATTCCCAGGTGATGAATACAGTTTTGTATGATAACCATCACTGTGAGTATGGCACAATAATTCGCAATATTTTCAAAAATTTTACTTATTTTACTATGATGTACGGTTACAGGAAAAATTTATATATTTCTAATTAAATGCATAATACATAACTACGAAGTTTTCCTTAAATAGTGTAATTATTTGTGCTGTAACAAGTTTTCTTATGTACTATTTGACAGCACAAATAACGCTGTAATAATAACTCTTGTATTACTTAGAGTTACTGAAATAGTGCTATTATATCGCACTCTTTTATTGCTAATTCTTGTCATCACTTAAATTTACATTGCAAACTTGAGTTTTCGTATAATACGCCCTAATACGCCCATTGAACTCTTTTTCAATACAATACAGGTATTCCAATAACATAATACATAACCCAGTTATTTTGAAGTCATTGTCGGAAATCTCCTAAAGATTGTCCGAAATCTCCATGTTTTTCGATCTGAAGTATGTGGGGTCTAATGACGGCAAGTGTTGAGTTTTCCAATTTACAGTACGGAGTTATTATACCAAGGGATTTTTATCAAAAATAAAAACTCGCCATGATGTACGACTTCATCATTAATATATATACCAGCATCGAACCTTTGTTTGGAATTTTTGCCCCAATTAGTATCTAAGTTTTTCTAAACCATTCTCACACATCGAGTATTGAGATCTATGGCCGTAATACCTCATTTTTGTATCTAAACAGGTAGTCAACAGACAGCAATAAAAGCATTATTCTCCTGATGAGTACTGGAAGCATACATAAGGCAGTGCTTTGTTGTAATAAAATTCGCAACAAATCCGTAAATAATCTCACAAGCATCGTAATTTTGTGAGCTAAAGCAAACAAAAAATACTTTTATGAACTTACTGTAGAATTAATACTGCCCACAACTATCTCTCTAATAGAAAACTGCATACCAGCCAAAAGACGAGATAATGTAGTTAGTTTCCGCATCTCAGTAGAATAAAGTACAGCATAAGCATCACTTGACAGTACATCTTAACGAACATTTTTTTTAGATGTCTGAGATAACAAAATATTGTCCCTATCTATGTATATTGATCATATTTCCTATGTATTTTTCTCCTTCTTAACTATAATAGTACTTTACACGACTCACAAACAATCTACGCTGATTAAAAGAAGAGTAATAGAGTACAGTGTAACATATAGCGACAACTTCATATTAAAGTAAATATTTTTACCCTTCTTGACTTGAGTTCTATAAGACTTATATACTTATATTGGAAGTGTTTTTATAAAACTACTTTCAAGAAGCTGTTTCCCTGCTGTTTTCTACTAGAAAGAGATGAAACAACTTGTAACCTTCTGTTAAAATTGTCCGCCTTTGTTATGCCAAAAGACAATACTGTACTGGAAGTTTTTACTCCCCTCTAATATCAGATCACTCTTAACGAGCGACGTTCTAATTTTTTTCCGGAAGACTTAATATAAGAACTGATGGTGTTCACTTCACTATGAGGTTCTAATTTATTGGGTTTGTTATTGAATTATAAGTTGATACTATGAAAACTCATGAATTTTTTTATATTATATACATATATACATTAAGATAATACATGTCACCCAAATAAATAGTTATTTACATTATGCAAAAAGAATCAAGCCATTTTTCTTTTTAATTTTTTGTTTTTGCAAAGGTTTTTAGTTACCTCTGGACTGCTGCAGTTATATTTGCAGCTGGTTGTTCTCTTTCAGAACTAGGTTTTAGGCAATAATATGTTAAAGTTCACAAATTGAGGTTAATTGTTGTTTTAATAGATAGGCATTTCGTATTTTCGGAAAAACTTGATGGGAATAAATAAATAAACATTTTTGCTTAAGACCGCGATTGCCACATATGATACTTTAGTGCCAAAATTGGTACTTTTTTTCCATATGGTACTCTGGTACTCGTTAATAGAAAATTGTGCTGTTTTAAAGCGTGAATTTTATTGTAAATATTATTATAATATCCAATTAAATTTATTTATAGATACAACTGTGCACTATGAAACTAATATAATATTATGTATTGATTTAGTGAAAATATTGAGGCTAAAAAATATAAAACAAAATTTCGATCGAAATAAATTTTAAGACCATATATAATATTATATTATGCAAAGAAATATTTAATAAAAAAGATATACACTATGTATGGTCAGTTAAAAACAGTGCGATTATTTAAATAATAAAATTATTATGGATAAATAGACTTGTACTGTTCTACATCTTCTGTACAATTTATGTATATTTTTTTTCTTATTAAAAGACAATAAAAAAAATTGGAACTTTTTTTTTAGAAATGGTACCTTTTTGAAACAATTTTGGTACAGAAAAAAGATTTTCAAATGACAACCGTGCTTAAGACATCTTATCATCCAAATTTCCTTCCTTTCCTTTCCAAGAGGTATTTTTCGTAATATTAACTATTAAAAAAAACCATTGTAGAAAATATATGGGAAACCCTTCTTTTCAACAACAAAGAATTGAAATTCAGAGAAGGATTTCTAATCAAAATTTTTATTTATTTATTCATAGCAAATTTAATGAAATCACAATATTTGTATAATACCTCTTGAAAAAGAGACTTCGTAACCATTAAACACCTAAATTTTCTGACCTTAACCTATGTATAATTGCTGAAGATTCAAATGTCTTAAAGGATAGAGGAGAAATATTTTAGCTAATCCAAATTAACTAAACACCAATAAAATATTTAAAAAGAGAATTTAATGTTACACAGTGTAACTACTTTAATTTTTTATAATTATCTGTAATTATAAAATAATTATTTTTAATATTAAATAGTTATTTATAATTATAATTTATAATTATAATTTATAATTCCTGATTATATTTAAAGTAAAAAGAATAAGTAAAAAGCCTCACCCGCTCTTCTGACACAAAGTACATCGAGACAAAATGACAAGAACCAAATCAGACACTCCACATTCGTATACTATATCCGGGTACATACTTTATACATTCTTTAGGAAACCAATAGGACAACTTTTGTTAAAATGTGTTTTCTTTTTGTTTAACTTTCTTCATATCGTACCTGTCTACTTTGTATATTAAATAATAAATAACTCACATTTATTCATTTCAGGTTCTAACAGTTTGTACTTTAGTAACTTAAAACACAAATTCAATTTTAAATCATTGTATATTCATTTCCTAAACTAGGTTAAGCAAAGAAATAGAAATGTTCAGTTCCCAGTATGGCATCTAAAATTTAGAGCGGCAAACACTTATCTGTAGAGGTGTGTGAAAATGTTTGGAAACTCTTCTTGAGTTGTCGATATGTCAATATGTCACACGACTATTTTGAAAGCGTTATGTACTCGTACCTCTGACAAATTACACATATGAATAAGAAAAATAGATGCGTGTATATATGTAATAACTGCTCTATATATGGCCTATAGTTAATAAAAGTACAAACATAAATCCATGCGTACGTCTTGTGCCGCCAATGTGAATTTGTTGAGATCGTGCTGAGCGTGACAATTAGAGACGAACGTGATTCCATTGTTTCGTTTGAGCGAAATTCGCACGAATTCTGTACGTTTTTTTTGGAATGTGCTTGGCTCCTAAGCTCCTCTGCTCTGCTTGGTGAAGGATTACGATACGAATAAAAGGTTTTAATTGATTTATCAGGTTTATCTGGCTGTATTTACTTCAGCATATTTTTTATTATTACCAATTCTGCTAAGTAAATAACACGTAGCATAAATATTACAATGTAGTCAATTAGTGTGATATGTAAAATATTTATTCAGAAAATGCTAATAAATAAAGAACGATTTGATGTCCCAAGTTATATTATTAGTAAAATTATCTAAATATTTGTTTTTAAACGAATGAAAGTGTCATTGTAAATATTTTATTTCAAATGAATGAAACAGTTTATGGGTGCGAATTAATAACACCATTATAATTCCTCTTGTCCACAAGATACTGTATTTGAATAAACTTACATATGATTGTATTGAGAAAGAACGTGGCTTCCAAATACATTTCAGAACACTAAACACACTAACCTTTAAATAGGGCTTTCATAATTATTAACAAAAAAATTTTTTTCCTTTATTATAAAATACTCACTGTTAACTACTGAAGTAACTAATATAGTCATTAAAAATGTGTTTTTTTCTTTTTTAACTTTAATTCTTTCAATTGACTTCTTCACTAATATAATATTTATACAAACTTTACAACAACAGCAGAACACTAATTTATAAAGACAATAATAAGTACAGTAAACGCGCGTATAACACGCAGTCTTACAAATTCACAAGGCGCTGTCTATATCAAAAAATTGTAAATTAGTGGTTGTGTGCCTTGTATAAATTTATCAGATAATATATAATGCCTATAAACCAATTTTCTAAACGATAGCTATTTTCCTACATTATAAGAGAGTCTACTGTACTTAATTTACTATAATAGCTAAATGAAGCAAAAAAAAAGCTAAACAGGAAATGACCCTACATTAGTTTCTATATATAGTGTATATAAAAAGGCCTCCTTTTGAAACTAAGATCGTTTCCCGATGATCAAAATTTACGCTTCTCACAAAATTTGGTTTCAGAGAAAATCACAGGATTATCTAATAGATGAATATAATGACAAACGAAATAAGATACGTATATTACTTCAGGCAATATAGCTCTGCAAACTTTCTTCACATCAAATAATATTACACGAAGTATAGTATAAGGGTCATATAGATATCATTAGTTCTGTAATCTTACCTGTAAAGTAGATATATTAAAATTAAATGCAAATTACTCTATTTTTTAAATTTTTTCATCAAGACTGGAGTCTCTCCAGATAGTGTTCCTTGCGTCTTCCACTAGCCAAGTTCAATTATATTTTGGTTAAAAAGCGTAAATTAAATGGGCGAATCCAAGTCAATTAACTCAAAAGTAGTCGCGCTACTTCCACCCTTATCAGAAATAATTCAATTGCATTCTGCCTTAACATCATCACATTACCCCAAGTTGATAACATAACCTATTTGGGCATCTATTTGGATAGGCACCTAAATATATTGCAGCTAAAAAAACAAATGTAACTACAGGTTTTCACACTACATTAACTTATAAAATTTCAGTATCTTTCACGTCCAAAGTACAATGAACTTCTCTATAATAAAACTGTTTAACCAATTTTAACTTACGGGTTCTAACAACTTGGTATTGCTAGCCCCTCCAACACAGAAATCTTAAAAATAGTTCAATCCAAAGTATTGAATGTCATCACAAAAGTTTAATATTACAAAAAAAGGAGAATTCACTCAGAGTTTGATAGATCATTTCAAAAAACTCATTTCAAATACATGAGACAAAGGTATATGATATAGATAAATGAATCCATTAGCTTTCTGGTTAGAAAACTCACAATTTTTACCGCAGTTTTTTATTTGAAAAAAGCTGACCGTTTTACCATCAAGCAAATACAGTTGAAAGTCGAATAAAAATTGTTTTCATTTGAATTTTTAAGCCAGATTTAGGTATCGCCTCTGTGGATATCTATAAAGTTAAAGCAATACATTTTTTAAAAAAGAGAAGTAGTTGACACTATTTGCATAATTTTTAGACTCAGTAAGATTATTAGATAAAATTTGAACAATTAACAGAATAGTGTCCGATTACTGGTACATAAAAAATTCAGATTTTCCTTAAATTGTGGCTTAGGATCTCCCAAAATTAATAGAGGAAGAACTATAACCTCATGTTTTCCAATGAATATTTCGAATTTAGTTTTGCAAAGACTAACCCAGAGCTACACTTTACTATGCAATTTTCAGATTATATATCCTATTTTGAAACGATACCTTAGTTTAGTTAAAAAGTTTCCGACAGCTATTAAAGTAGTATCGTCTGCGTTTGCAACAATATATCACATTCGAACCTAAGCGAAAAAATCAAGCTTTAGGACGAATATATTTGGGTCAAAATTCAAATTCAAATGCAAATCAAAACCAACATCAATCCTAATATAAAAATAAGGTTGAAGCTTAATTTGAAATACACATTAATATTAATATAAATTAAAATTGAGATTAAAATTAAAATTAAAATTGAAACTAAAATTGAGTTCATATTTGAATAAAAACAAAAAGTAAAACAAAATTAAAATAATGAAAATATTCCATTTTTTGAGTTGAAATTAACTTATTTAGGCATAAATTAGTTAATAAACTTTTCACAAAGTTTGTTTTGTTAACTTTTCACGTCAGTATGAATGATAAGGCAGTAAAGTCCAGACTATTGTTTTTATATTTGAGAAAATATTGTAATTATTTGAACTACAGTTGCATGCTACATGCGATACATAATGAAGTACACAAGCTGCTGCGACACGCGATGTTGTAGATATTTGCGACAATGTTGTTTTCTTTCATTTGACAGGCACAAGGATTCAGAATGGATAACTAATGAATCTAAATATTTCTTTCAAATAATTTAATTTTTTACTTTTGAATATTTATACATATATATTATAATAATAATATAATAAATGAAGTTCACTCATTTCGACAACAGTCGCATATCGCAGCAACTCTAACAATGCTATAAGAATACATGCATTTTATATTTTTTGTCACTGATGCAAATGCCACATTCTGCATAATAATCTGCATGGAATTGTAGTGTATAAAACCAATATCGGTAATTCATTTTATTTAAAAGATTACGCAGTAAACATCAAACTCTCTCAATTTCACGGATCGAAAGAAAACTAAACCAGTCAGACTACAAAACCCTCTTCGCACTTAGAGACATCTTTGCTGTCGCATTAACTTAAGCATGATTAGTTAATATTAATGAGCATCGAAATTTTAACAAACTATAACGAATCTTACAAATGTTCTGAAGAAAATGTCGAGACCCTATAACATATATACATTCTTATAAATGTTTATATATCTATAACTATCTGACAAATTTAATGTAGCCTTAGTCGCGCGAAAAATAAAATAATTGAAAAGTTGGTTTACCTATATTTCAGTTCTTAAAACTATTAAATAATTTAAATAATATTTAATTTAAATAATAAATATTTTTTATAATTTACACACCATTGGTATACTTGATTTTTATATATTATTGTATAAGCGGTCCAAAATTTTATGTAAAACTAATTGACATATCTCCACTGTTCTCCATTGTTAGTGAGAATGAATAAAAATTCATATATTGAAGAAAAAAAAAATATATATATATATAGTAGTTATATAGTTTTACCTAGTTGTAAAAACTATGTACTCAAGTAGTATATAAAATCAAGTATATATAAAGAGGCTGATGTGAAAAAACGTGCATTTCAAAATAATATTACTAACATTATTTGCTGTGTGTATTATCCGTCTGTCCATCCCAAAAAAAATTTTTATTTTTACAAAATGATCTTTAAAATATCTTTATTTAAATTTATTTTACTAAAATTAACTCTTTATCAATTAATGAAATCCGGTTTCAGCTAAAAACGTTTTAAGCAATCAAAGATTGACTCTCAAAAGACCTTAAAATCGGAGGGATCAACAATTGGTTTTATTGTGTGGTATAGATTGTTTATATATATAGAATTGAATGAGGATCATGTAAAATATTACTGCAACTGTTTGCAAAATTTTCATCAAATTCAAATAATGTTGGAATATACAAACCTATAAGGGCTTTGAGTTCGTACTGAATTCAATATACTATGTTAAAAATTATCAGAAAATAATAAAAGCTTCATGCCAATGTTGCGATTACTCGAAATGGATCTTTGACTTAAATAACACTTAATTATAAAATAATATTTTTTAAAAGTTAAAGTGAAAAATATTATAAATTAATGGTCAAGTTTATAAATTTTAACCGATATTGGCCATGGTTACTCGGTAGGGGGAAGTGTATAATACTCTATTGTACTGTATATATTGAACTTAGCTCTGACTATAAAAAAAATGTTAAGAAATTAAAAATCAATTGCATTGAATACCTCAATTTTAGGGATAATAATACCTATTAGTAACACTCGTACTTTCCCAGCTAAGTGATACTAGTAAACCGTTTAACGAAAAATTATATTCCTTGAATAAAAAAAAGATTTTCAGTCTTAATTCGAATTTTATAATAATAAATTCTAATTAAACTACAGGCTTTTAACAGTATTGAACAAAAATTAAAAATAGTATTAGTATGAAGATTGGAACTCATAAAATAAATATAGATCACCTATGACAATATTAATATAAAATTAATATATACAGGGTCTTTTTTCGTTAATAGGTACTTTTTAATTTTTTATTTCGATAATTATTCTAACAAGTAATACTATTCGAGAACCGGTGATGATGATGCCGACTGCCTCTGCCTATGTTAACACCATCCTCGATCTTTTTAATGGTTTATAAATCGTCAAAGAAAGATATATGGCAGCTTTTATAAATAATCTATATTGCTTATTAATACATCATTAAAAAATATTTGCAGTGTACAGCAATAGGAAACTATAAAATGAGATGAAATCATTTTCACATATACATATACTGTCACATATACTGAGAACTGTAGTTCCAAAAAATAATCTCTAACATTACAAAAATTTATAATTTAAAGTGCTTTGAAATAGTAGAATCTTTATAGCAGCACTAAAATATTTTAAATATGATACGGCTAAATTAATACTAATCTGTTGAAGGCAATAACGTGAAACATTTTAATATATTATATACGAAATATGTAAGATAGGCTGGATCGGTCATTCTCTTCTGTCCATTTATCGTGGAATGATTATATTAGTATTTTTAAAATTCTTAGAACCATATAAACCATATTATTTGTATGGATCTTTTAAAATTCAATTTTTTTTATTAAATATTAAGGCTAGCGTTATGAATTTTTAATTAATTCTATAAAATTTATATCGAAATTTAAAGCAAGTTTAACTAATCCGCCCTGAAGAAGTGTGATTTTATTCCAATTGATTTTATGGCGTCTAGATTTTCTTATGATTGTCTACATATTTGTGCATCAGTCAGTATTACTATATGCTTACCTGTGTGTCTACAAAATCTTCAATTGAGATATAAAAAAGGATGTCATGTAATATTTTAATGTCTTGTATGAATTGAATTGGATTTTATCGCAATATATAAGTTAATTATACAACCGTTGGGTATACATTGTGACCGAAAAGTTTCCGGAAATTTAAATAAAACGCAAAATTCTTTATCTTCATCAATATTTATTTTATCTCCTTCAAAATATGCTCCATTAGAAGCGATACACAAATGCCAACGTTTCTTCCAATCATCAAAACATTTTTTATAGGCGCTTTCCGGTATGGCTTTGAGTTTCCTCTGCGAATTCTGTTTTACGTCTTCTATGGATTCAAAACGCGTTCCTCTGAGTGGTAATTTGAGTTTGGGAAACAGGAAAAAGTCACACGGTGCAAGATCAGGTGAATACGGGGGCTGTTCGATGGTATTTATTGAATGTTTGGCCTTAAAATCGTTGATAATGTTGGCTCGGTGCGAGGGAGCATTATCGTCATGAAAAATCCATGAATTATCCTTCCACAATTGAGGCCGTTTACGGCGGATATTTTCACGCAAACGTCTTAAAACAGTCAAATAATAGGCTTTATTGACTGTTTGTCCTTCAGGGACGAATTCATGATGCACCACACCACGAATATCGAAGAAAACAATCAGCATTGCCTTGATTTTCGAGCGACTTTGGCGTGGTTTTTTCGGTTTCGGCTCGTCTTTTCCTCTCCATTCCGATGATTGTTGGCTTGTTTGCATGTCGTACTCGTAGACCCATGTCTCGTCACCCGTTATGATGCGTTCCATGAAAGTTGGATCGGAATTGGCACGATCAAGCATGTCTAACGAGACCTGTCCACGATGGTGTTTTTGGAACAAATTGAGGTGAATCGGAAAAAGCCGAGCGTTGACACGTCGCATACACAAATTGTCCACCAAAATCAAACGAGCCATCTCACGACCGATGCCTAGCTCTCGTGCTATCTCTCTAACACTCACATGAGGATTTTTGAACACGATTTCCTTTGCCTTTTCAATGTTTTCGTCGGTGGTAGAGGTCGAAGGTCGTCCAGAACGCGGCATGTCTTCGACGGTCGTACGACAGTCCTGAAAGGCTTTGTACCACTCATAAACTTGAGTTTTCGATAAAACTGATTCCCCATAAGCCTTTTGTAGCATTCGCAACGATTCTGCACACGAAAATTCGTTCGAAACACAAAATTTGATGCAAACTCTTTGTTCAATATTTTTTTCCATTGTTTTTTTCGCAACGCACTACTGAGGTGAACTGGTTTCAACAGCTGCCGTAAACGAACTGTCTGACAGATCGCGCTCATTTTTGGCATAGTAATTAAGGACAGTGCTGCCAAACTACATAAACTTAAAATATCGAAAAATATACAGCGCGCGAATTTTAAATGAGAATTTCCGAAAACTTTTCGGTCACAATGTACATACACCACATATCCCATACCCAATTGGGCTGGTAACAATTCTTAGCGTAGTTGTATATAATCGATATCAAGATTCAAACGTTTTCACTTGATATTTCGTTGGAACTTAATGTAAAACCCTCTTTAAATTTGTCAGCCCAAAAAGAACATGAAACTAGATTTTAATACGTAACCCCATTTTAAATCAACTACAACTGAAAAAAAGGAATACTTTAAAATGTAAACGGAAACAAATGATTTTGTTAATTCTGTGACTGTCGTATAGACCTTAATGACGATAACCTAATGCTGCCAACAAAAATCACTTTCCTCTCCTATTCCCTTCATTTTTAAACACGAATGATTCTCGTTGATTCGGAAGAGAATTTAGGATTGCTTCTCTTCTGAGAAACTTGACACTGAAAGAAAATTATTATTGCCAATGTCATTGTTATCATAGATGTTTATGAATCTGCTGTGTTTATTTGTGACAGCAGATAAAGACAGCAGATTCATTAAAGCTAGTATTACTTCTTGACCTGCAATATTGTCCCATTTATAAGAATTTCATTTTATTAACTCTACCCATTCCTCTATAATAGATTTTTTAAGCATGTGTCTCTGGATATAATCAGTTATACTTTCTAATATTTTGATATCAATTGTTTCTTCTGGAAGCTCAAGATGAACAATCACAGAGATAATGTTTAACTGCTTATTTTTCTGTGTAAGTTCTCACAGCTTCTTCAATGAGCATTAAAGAAATCGATGCGCGGTTTCTCTGCATCGATTTCTATACATCGGTGAGCAGAGAGAACTGCAGAACTTTACAGTATTTATACAATTCCTTTTAATGAGTTCCACGATCTGTTCTTGTTATATATAAGCCAGTTTCACTGGGAAGTCACACATGACTTCAGTGTTTTCCATTTATTACTTGCAACATGGGGAGAGTAGAGATAAGTATAACATTTACCAAAAAACTGATTAATAATTAATTATTTAAAAAAAAAAAACACCAGTAAAACATTAATTTGAAAAATTAAATTAATTTCACAAATATTGTAAAGATTTAAAAATCATTAATGTAGCTTATCAATTTTATTAATTTCATTTGTAATGCAGTTTGTAGCTTTTATCTAAGTGTATACATATATATCTACATATATATTTATATATATAAATGCATACAAATATATAATTTTGTATAAAATTTTATTTCAAGCAACAAACACTAAAGTTGAGAATCATAAATAATTTGTAGAAATTATTTCTCAATATATTATTTTGTCCGCATTGTTGGGAAATAACAAAACCAGAAAATATTTTAATTAGTTTTAATATGAATTAAACAAAAAATTTGGTATCACTTGAAAATTTTATTAGAAATATTATATTTAAAAAGTATCTAAAAACAATAAAGCTGTACAATAATATTTAGATATAAAATACAGGAGGCCAATCATATTTCATTCAGCCAAACCGACTTTCGTTACACTCTACGTTAGTTAATTTTAATCAAAACAATAATGGATTATTTCAAAGAATTGTTAAAGGATACATCATTACCATAGAGTGTGTTGGTTCACTTAAGTTCAAATCATATTTTCAAAGTTTGAATGAGAGTATTAAAGTTTTGATCGAACCTAATGATATTTCTTTAGTGTTTAATCAATCAAACCTTAATAAATCAATAACCTTAATTACAAAATAGTTACGAGATACATATTTATACATTAATTATATTCAAATATATTTAAATTGTGAAAAGTGTAACCAAACTATCTTGAGTCAAATACATATTTATAATCAAATCAAATATTTCTAATTTACAATTTTATTTGAACTAATAATTAATTTAAACACGTAAGTAATAGATCGAACGTAAACACTACTAGATGGATTGATAAATACCCGCTCTAAGTAATAAAACGCATTTTTTTGGAAAATTATATTTTATACTTCAATAGTTCGACACACCGAGTCCAACGATCTTTCCACATTTGGATACCTTTTAAATAATATGATTTATCAATTCCTCCAAAACACACCTCAATTTTCCATAGTACTTCATTATTTGATGGAAATTTCTTTCCCTGAAGCGATCTTTTCAATTTTGGAAACAGGCAATAGTTACTGGAAGTTAAATCTGAAGTTATTGGTACTTGGTTTTCTACGACATGGTATTTAGCCATGTCTACCTAATGCAAATAAACCATTAACTATATGATCGTTATAATAAGTTTTATTATGGTTAAATAAATCAAAATTTACAATGGACAGGCAGCAGCCTTGAATGCGAGCGTGCGATTTACAAAAACAAAACCATAAAATTTGAAAATAGATTCGTAAAGCAACATAATCTACGAGGACGAGGAATGAGGGCGAACAAAAAACATATATTGTACACTTTTACTGAAGAAAGTATAGTCTTCTATGTAAAATGCGACTTCAAGTGCTTTACTGAAAAATTTGATTCAATGGAGAGAACAAATAAAAAAAAGAGCGAAAAATTACTCGCATAAAACGCTGCTATCTAAACATGCAATTATGCCCCGCGTAGAAGACACGTTTGAAACGCTATATTTTGCGATTGCCTTAAAAAAAACTAAATATATATGAACCTTACTACAGACGGAGATGTTGAGTTGATTCAATATTAAACGATAAAACATATCATTGCGGAAAGGATATAATAATACCAATTGACAAATAGATAGGGTCAATCACAAACTAATCTCTATTTATCGTTATCAAGTGGCATATGTAACATTAGATTGTTATTGACGATGTAACCACAGTATGTACCCTTGGGATCTAAAGCGAAAGTAGAAGCAATACTTCCTGTTTTTCTTGTATTTATCACAGTAGTAAAATTAAAATACCCATTTTTATAAAATTCTGCAGAGTTTCGAAAGCTAGTATACATAGTTCAAAAGTGTAATAAACATATCGACTAATATATATATAAGTCCGGGTGACATACTAGCAGCACCACTAATGAAAAATCCATACCAATTTTTGTGACAATTTTCAAATAATACCCACAAAAATATAGTGATATTTGAATGATTACTCAATGAGTTATAGCTGTTTTAGTGACACTACTTTGATTATTTTCAGAACAACAAATTCAAAGCAATTTTATGTCTTATTTTATCATTGCTTTTTGATACCGTGAAAGTAAAAGCTTGGTTTGATCAGTACTATCCAGATTCTTCACCATCTAGACAAATGGTACAGAAGTGGCTTACTAACTTTAAACGCGATCGTACAAGTAATGATGATACCGAATAATGCTTCGTGTCAAGTGTCGTTGACTTCCATGACTAAATTGTACGAATTACTCTCCAAATTGCCATTCGCAGAGCTCAAAAAAAAATGCTTTAGGGAAAGTAATTTCGCTTCGACGAAAAAGTCATCGCCGAAACTGAGATATATTTTAAAGGCAAAAATAGAAAAGAAAAGAAAAGAAAAGAAAAGAGATTTAAAGGTCTCCAACAAAAGTGCATTATTAGAGAATTAGAGTTATCAGCCGATAAATTATATAATTACTTTAGAAGTATAATTATAGAGTTCTTATATCAGTATTATTCTTTTAATAGTCTTATGCTATTCAGACAGCCAAATTTCCTTAATTTCGTTAAAATGAAATTAAGTTAATTTCGAAAGTGAAACTAAGGAAACCATTTTTTTTTGTTGACAAATCGAATGATAAAAATTACAACCTCCAAACACCATTTGTATCTGGGCAATTTTAAAATTTGTTTATTATAACTATAAAAGATGGCATTCAGTAGTTTTATTAGCTTTAGTGGATGTCAGGTATGTGAATTACTATTTGCCACTATATTTTAAAATAATAGCAAAAATTTGTCTTACGCATAGTTGCATTTGGAATGTTCCTTAATTTAAGCCTTCGTCAAAACCTCAAAACTGAATTTTGTACGGAAAAATCCACTTAATTTCGCTGAAATGAAGATGAAATTAAGATTTTTGCGAAATTAAGGTGTGGCTGAATATAGTATAATGCTCACATTAGTATACAAAGGACGCTACCATATATAGGATAACCAATCATCTGAGATTATTATTTACGTAAATTGATAGACTTAACATAGCAACATTGCATTATCGAATCTCAGAATAGTTACAGGCTCCTCGGAGAGGTATGCAGATCTGAGGTCAATTATTGCTTAATCTCATGAAGTGATAAATAATAATCTAGTCAAGGCGTAGAGAGGGGTTATGAAGAAACCTCGCAGTCAATAGGTAGTAAAAGTGCTCAAGGCACTGACTCAACTAGCTTCAACATAATAACACATAAGGGACAGAGCCCTGAAATTATATGCGAAAACTGACTGGCTATCCTACTTAGCTTTATTTAATCTTAGAGTAATCACTCTCCGCACCGGGAGGTACGCAGATCTTAGATCAATCACTGAATAATCATGATGCTTATAAGGAATATATAAATTAGTCAATGAAATGGGTGGGACCCTGTAGTACCATACTCTGTAGCTATCAAAGAGTAAAAGTGCCCAGTTGCGTTGACTCGAAAAAAGGATCAACATACATACATACATACAACTAACATCACTAGAATAAATAAGATTAATTAGTGGATCAAATTAATTAGTGGATCAAATGTAATTATTTGAAGCATAAAGCAAATATGCCGGACAAATATTGTCACAAGTCGTAGATACAGTTTTTTGCAAGGTGTAGATTTGGAAATTAACGTGTACTAATATAAATACAAGCTTACATTTGATTCGAAAATAATAGCTTTAATTGTAAATGACCACAAAACATTGCGATGCCGAAGCCACAAAATATATTCAAATGAAACATTACTATTTATTTGCACATTGAAATAAATACACTTTAAGCGCACAGTAATATATCAAAGCGAACAATTTATAATTAATTACATGCACAAATGCTAAAACAACAACGGCAACAAAATATTAATATAAATAACAACACCTAAAATAATAATATTTATTATGTCCTTGCGAACATATATCCTTGTTTGAGCGCACAAAGGACAAATGGCAGCGCAACGAATTACAAACTTTTTATGCTGAAATTACAAATGAAATCAGTTAAATTTATTACTCCCAGCCGCCGAAAATGCAATAGAATTCATGGGGCGAAAAAATTGTCAAAAAATTTATTAATTTTTTTTATTTTATTTATTTATTTTTTTTTTTTTATTTTTTTTTTTTTTATTTTGATGATTTTATGACTTTAATAAATGGGAATTTATTTCAGAGACATTACAATTTCGCACAAAACACGCATAGCCTGCAGTTCTCTTCTGTAACCAATAAATTTCAGACTCAATCCAAAAACCTATTTACGGAGAATACGCACACATATTAAAAGTCGATGACTTTAGACATGTAGAGCACATCTAGCAAGACTCAATCTGTTATTGGTATCCGTCTTAAATGGTTATTGTGTCAATATTTCCACAAAATTCTATACTTAACATACCCAAATGATATCATGAATTCGTTACATTGAAATATGAAAACACACGAATACAGAATATTGAAAATTAAAAAAATCACATAATAATGACTTCTGGACCCTTTTCTGTCAAAATTTGTTACTACTCGTAGAACAATTGAAAACCTTTGACCTCAAACTTCCACAAATTAATTGTCATAAAAACCAGTAAGAAAGAAACTTCAAAATATAGCTAATAGAAAAAAAAACTAGAGTCCCATCCTATATATACGCCTATATTCGGCTTTGATAAATTTAGCTTGCTAAATACTAAGTCCTTTTGCTCTACTTGCACTTTTGTTTACTGGAGTGGGAGTTGCATTCGCTGAACACGACTGCAATCTACCACAGAGGTAGTTAGAGGTAGTTTAGTGGGTTTAAGTCTCACACGGCGCCTTTCGTTGCTTTCAGCTAATGCAAAAAAAAAGAAACCTAGAGTCCGAAATTATTTTTGCCGATCCAAGTGATATATAACATAAAAGTCAAGTTGACAATAGAATAATAATAATCTTTGATTAAAAATATCTACGTCAAAATAAACTTCTGTCACCATATACACAAATACCCCGATTTGCGTCGTTAATTGGGACCAACAAAATGCGACGCAAATCGAATCAAATTACTCCACATATTTAATTTTCAAAAATATTCTGGTTATTGACCAGAATTACCTTTTAAATCATTAAATATCGACGGAGCCTTATTTAAATTAAGATTTAACTCAATGGCATTTTGTTTTTTTTTTTTTATTTATTGCATTGCTATTACGACTATCATAGATATCTAGTAATACAAATGAAAATTTGGAGGTTTGAGTTACCTTAAATCATCACTCCATTTTTACAAATAATGAACTTCTAGTATTTGTTACTTGTTTGGCCTGCAAATGTGTGACAGCTTTTCCATAGTCCTTTATATAGTCCGTATCACGATTACAAATTATTCTTGCAATAGTTGGAGCTGAACCCAGAATTCTTCTAATTCTTCATATTTTTGTTCCGAAGACATTAATTTTCGCTTTAACTCATTTTTATACTTTTTAAAGCAAAAATTTACCTTTCCACTTTACCACACAAATGTATACTAACATCTTTTAACTAAAAACTTAATACATGTAAATCCCCTTCTTAAAAATGTGACCTACAAGAAATAAAATTGGAATCCCCACTGTACGCATGTCTTAGAAATTCGAAACCAACACTTATTTTTCGGGGCAATGCAAATCGGGGTCTTAGTGTATAACAAATCATAAAACCCATTTGGACTGATGGAAACATGATTGCATTAATCCAGGGCCTTTAAAACATTAGAATTTTTGACTTCAATCACGATCTTTGTTTTCCAACCATTACTAATGCAGCGAAAGAGTTAGCCGCAGAACATAAACATAAAACTTTTTCATGATGTTCATACTTGACCTAATAGAAAACTAGAAACGTTTCCCATAAATATGTCTTAAAATGTGTTCCAATTTAGACGACAACCTTTTCATCATAACCAAATATTACTTACTGAAACATTTTTTTAATACTAATCACTGAGGACCAAATCTAGCGAATACGATATATGCGAAAGCAATTCGAAGTGTAATTCATGTAACTTAGCCAAGGTAGCAAACGACACCTTACACGGAGCACTATCTTGGTGAAAAAAGACTTTATTCTTTAATGTGTATAGCCATTATTTTGCAATTTTTTTTTTAAACACAACAATTGAATTATGTGGCGATCGCAATTGATGATCTCGCAAACACCCTTTCTCAAGCTAGTACACATCAATTTACGACCACCATAAACTTGCCAGCTATATATTACGTTTTTGGCCGGTTTTGGCGAACTTGATCAGCTGTGACCCACTTTGCTGACTGCCGATTCGATTCTGGTGTAAAGTGTCCAATGTCATGATGTGGTATTACACACCAACACTAAAACTTCTTTTTATCTGGCATTAACCGCTCCACAGTAGCTAAAACTACTTATGTTAATGAAATAAATATTTAGTCGTTTCCATTGACATAAGCTAATTTATGGATGTGAAATAGCTTATTTATTCACATTTTTCATATAAAAGATAAAAGAGAAATAATAAAATATTAAGTCATTTTCTTTGTGAGAAATTTATTTTAAAGGATTACATTCGACACATTTCGCCTTAAATCAGTTGATTTATTTGTAATGAGCTAATTTTTTTATAAATGCTCTTTGTATGGTAAATTATTCGCATTAACGGCCTTAAAAAAACTGCATAAATGAGAGAACTGAAAACATGGTATTATGGCAGAAATAGAACAAACATCTCTTGTTAAAATTTTTATGTTGTATGACAAAAAAATTACTGACAAGTGTAATTCCTTAAATATCAATCGGAAATGCCTCTCGAAATGTTCAAAACTGAATGGAATAATATTTATTTAAACTCAGTTTTATAAAAAGCATGGACCATAATAGTTACTAATTTATTGATTTCAAATTTTAAAATTTTCACTAATTTAAAAAAAAAATCAATTCTTATCATTCGTCTTTTGAAATAAAACTTAAAAAATAATTAATAAATTTTTCTTATATTTTTTAAAAAAAGTGTTATTTATTTATGCTTTTTCTCACACTAACAACTCGTTAATTCTGCTTTTCATCTTTAAATGCAAAAATAATTATTATTCTTGCTTCAAAAATGAAAACTCAAAAATAATGACATGCTATTTTTTGAAGAAAGTTATTATTTTTTTTATTTAATAAATATTATAATTACAAATTCGATCTTGTATTTTTATAAATTTTAAGTATACATATTTAAATAAATATATATATAATAGTATGTAATAGGCTGGACTGTGTATAATAGTTATTAAGAAAATTATGGAAGTAAACGAAGTTTTTACCATAAACCTTTTACATGAAGTAAACTCAAATAGTTAAAAAATTCCATAAAGTATTCTTGCAGTGTGAGCTCACATCAAATTTTGACTAGTACCATCTTTTAGTTTTTAACTGTCCATTGACTGAATGAAATTGTATGGATTTTAAAGCAAAGTTTATATTAATTGCAGACTTGTAACTTACTTACTTACTTTTAGATCATTATGTGAATCTTAATGTCGTCATCACCTTCATCACCTTTGGCTGAAATTTCTTTTTTGAGAGCCTTTCATAAAATAAAGACCTTTTGATAATTTGTTCCTAGGATATATGAACCTATGGGGTTTTGAGAATTAACATTGTAGACAGATTTTTAAACAGGCATATCTCAGGCGTTTTAAAGATAAATGATTCAACTTTTTAGAAATACATTATATTCAAGTACTAATATAAATGGTTAAATTTCAAAGAAAATTATTTCCCAAATTCCAATGGTTCCATATCTCCCAGGAAAAAAAAATTCAAAATTTTTTTCTGAGATACAAGTCTTCTTATTTTATGAAATCGGAGGTAATGATGTCAAAACGGTATCACATATGTAAGAGCCCTGTATCCATGCGCTCTCCAAAGGACAATTTGATTGTTGAGGGTAACAATTTGAAATTAGACTATGAAAATTTATATCAGTAATAATGAAAGTTTATTGATCAGTCAGTTCTGATTAATGAAATAATTAAGTAACAAATTTTCAGAACAAGTGTATAAGCAAAAAAACTTATATAGGGATGATGAGTGATAAAAACTTAATTTATTTGGAATTTGGAATTGACTCTCCCACTTATAGAGGGACGAACAAATTTTTACTTTTGAATATGTATTGTATTTGAAGCCATTATTTGTAGAAAAATGGGACTTAATAAGCAAAAAAATAAAACTAAAGTAAAAGTCGTAATATGAAAATTGAATTTCAATCTTCTGCATTGCAGTATATTAATTAATATTATCATCTTATTATCAAATCAGTATTATTAAATTATTTCTTGTAGAAAAAAGCACTCAGTAAAGTACACGTAGGTCTCTTCATATGCTTCTATTATAAGTTATCTATGGAGGCACAGGATATCTGAACATTATTAATGGGATATTGAACAGTTACCTTGCGAGATATTAGTTTAATCTTGACAATATATATATATATATATTTAATCCTTTCAGTCCTTGGAGAAGCATAGCGAGGCAAAAATATCTTCCACTCGGTACGATTGGTGGCCAGTAGCTTCAATTCATCCCAGCTTTTCCGCATGTGTAACATTTCCATGCCAATTTGCCTTCACCAGGTGTGATCATATTCTTAACAATGGTTTAGAATAAATGGAACAATCAATTTTTCTACTTTTTTCCGTCGTATTCATACAAGCCTTCATAAAAAAAAACAAGATCGGATACCGGCTTAATGCTTTGGATTTTGGATCCGTCATTTTGTCAATCAAAAAAAAAATGTTCAAGGTTGTTTTTTTTTAATAATAAAAGAAATAAAAATAAATATAAATATGCTTTTTGTTAACAATAAAGTTTAAAAAAGGAACTATAATATGAAACGTATTCATTGATCAATATATTGAAAAAAGAGTGTACGCATGAGTAAAGATTTACAAACAAGAATATGAAGCCATCAAAAAATGACGATTTCATTAAGAAGTTATGTCGCATAAAGACGCCAAGTAGTAAAAGTGCCGAAAATATCCAAACGGTCAAATAAAATCAAAAATCACGACTCTTCAAATGTAAATAGTAAATTGTTAAAAAAGAAAGTACTGATCACGGGCTAAAGTCATAATAATCGTAGCAGAATTATTCTCCAAAAAATTAAGGTAAATCAAAAATGCAAACAAGAACCGTAATTAATTAACACTAATAATCGAGAATACGTCAAATTAGACTTAAATGTTTTTATAAGTTCGGTTACATATCGAAATAATTCGTTTGAAATATATTTCAGACACATTTTGCACAACAAGTTTTTGAAGAATGACCTACTTTTTTGCAGAAATTATAATTATTTCAATAAATCCTGTCAATGCATTAAAATTTTTGCTATTCAAAGAACGATTCGTCACATTAAACATTAGCAATTTAAATGACTTCATTTAAGTAAACTCATTTGACACGTCGACAAACCACAAAATTCACACTGCTCTTTTTAATTGCTTACCTGCAATCTCTGGCGATAGCCACCAAAACTTAAAATCCCCACAGAATAATTAAATGATGCGGTTCGGCCAGCTCTCAGCAACTACATTCATCTGGTGACTGCAAAAGTAAGGCGGTTTCGTGTTTGGGGGAATATCATCCGTTGCCCCAAGTGGAACTCATTCAAATAATCTTAACTGAAGGTGACGCAGATAAAGTTTTAATTTAAATTTAATTTCTTAACACTTATTTGTTATTTGATTAATTTTCATTATTTATCTCAGCATGTCATTAACACTAACAATCTTCCTGTTAGTGGCATTCACTAAATTATCCAGAAGAGATGAACGAATTGTGCCGGATTTTTTTTTTATTTCATATAAATTGAAAAATTTAAACCAAAAATCATTTTCTGGTTGAATCAGATAGTAAAATTATATTTTTATGTGTTTAAATTAATTAACTACAAATAACAATGTACTTTAAAAATAAAATCATTCTTACACTTACCATATTTATGCCCCTTTCTTTGAGGATGCTGACCAATTTCAAGACCTTCCACTTATTAGCATTTTAAGCTTCGTCAAAGGTTTCGGATGTTTCAAACCCAGAGTTTTTCCATAATTCGGTAGCACAATAAGCTAAGTGGATCCCTTTGGGATAACCGGTATAACCTAACCTAATCTAACCTAACCTAACCTAACCTAACCTAACCTAACCTAACCTAACCTAACCTAACCTAACCTAACCTAACCTAACCTAACCTAACCTAACCTACCCTAACCTAACCTAACCTAACCTAACCTACCTAACCTAACCTAACTAAAACCTAACCTAACCTAACCTAACCTAACCTAACCTAACCTAACCTAACTAACCTAACCTAACCAACCTAAACCTATCCTAACCTAACCTAACCTAACCTAACCTAACCTAACCTACCTAACCTACCTAACCTAACCTAACCTAACCTAACCTAACCTAACCTAACCTAACCTAACCTAACCTAACCTAACCTAACCTAACCTAACCTAACCTAACCTAACCTAACCTAACCTAACCTAACCTAACCTACGCTTATTTATTCAACCTTCATCAATTTAATTAGCAAATTTGATTCTGAATTGACAAATATATCTAGCAAATTTTGAATATCATTTTGTGACAAATTTTAAATATTATTTTGTGACAAATCTATTAATTTTTTTTGTGCTCTCAGTTCTACTTTTTACATCCTTTCTAAAAACATCAATAGACCAAATTTTACAAAAATTTAACAAAAAACTTAGCTAACAGTCTCCTTCGTAATTTTTAATGAATGGTTAAATATATAAATGATTCTGAAATGATGAGTTATGTTAGGTAGTAACCGAAGTACTTTTAAAATATCTAAGAACCCTAAGTAGAACTACTGGAGAACACAGAAATTTATGATACATAACTTTTGGAATTTATTATATGAAAAACTGTCATTAAAGATAACGTCTTAGAAAGCAGATAATATTTTATCATTTGTAAAATGAGCATTATCTTGAAAATTACAACGTATTTAAAAAATATTTGAAAATACAACATAAGTATCAGTGGTGTATACAAGCAGGGGATTATAGGGAACAAGCAATAATTTCGTAGCAGTTTACTACGGAGGTCAGGAGCAGAAAGGAAAATGTTTTTCCTTAGAGAGTACCTCTACTAACTGGTCTATTTTAAATGCAGTTTCAGCAGTTTAAGTTCTACTAATCACTGTAATTCCTATAAGAACAACTGAACTAGAGTGGACGCTGATTCTATTGGGACTTCCGCTATGCATTTGACTATAAATATCACCTGGAAAAGATCTGTGTAAAAAAACCAAGCAAACCTTCATTTAATTTAGTCCACACCCTTTAAACAGGACAATTTGTCTTATTGCACAGCCAAGTTTAAAATTATTTCCTTATATTTCTAAAGGCACTGTAGAAAGAATTTAAAAAGTCGATATATAATTCTATATAACGATAACCACAATTGAAATATTCACTCGCAACTCAGTATCTATAAATAAATTAACGATGCTAAATGTTATTTAATAATTCCGTACTATTTTTACACAAAACTATATAGTGAGGTATAAAGGTTTCGAACAGTAATGAATTGCAACAACAAAATTTATTAATTTCTAAATAATTGAATTTTTAACTGGCCATACAGTCGTTTCGAGTATTCCCAAATACGCATCATCAGTGCCTTCTGGAATTATTTATTATATTTAATTATTCGTAAATAATTTTTTGAGACTGCAAGTACCAAAGGTTGAATTCGTACCCTGCCAAATTTGAAGTCAGAGTCAGTATTCATTAGCCAAGTGATCAAACTTTGGGTTTTATTACTTTGCTGTAGAAATTTATTAAAAACTTGCTGTGTTAAAATATATTAGAACGAAATCATAAACTAGCTGTAGAATAATTGAATTAATTATAGTTATTTTTAATAATTAAATTTCAATACTATTCTTTTGTAGAGGTATTATTTATTACATGCTTTTATATTATTCTTTCTGGTGCATATAACTACGAATAATATATAATCTAAAACCATTTAGTAATACTAAGATATTTATGCAATATTACTCCACGATTCGTATGAGCGAGTTTGGAATATAATACATTACATTGAAAGTAATTACATCATATTACGGAAACAAAACTACCGTCTCACATCCATCGATCTGCGGACCTTTGCCGATACGTGGATTTAGCACCACAATAAAATATTTTTTGGAACAATATCGGTAGTACTAGCTACTACAAAATACTTTGATTATTTCTCTGTTTCGCTATACGTTTTGGTTTGAAAAATACTGATCCGTACCTATTCACATTCCATATTATATGTTAGAATTGATCGACGAAAGATTTATTACAGGAGATTTAATATGCTCTGAGACGTACGAATTAATCTCAATGGTTACCGAAAAATAATTTATTATTCATAAACATAAATATTAAATTTATTTCATCATAGCTTTTTTTCAAATATATGATATTGTATCAGAATAAATTCTGAACGCAATGTTAAAGATCTCTTTGAGTGAACAACTTTTCCAAAATTTCTGTCTTTTTGAGAACCATCCAACCATGTAAACAGACGGAATCTATATATAGAAAATGCCTCAAAGTCTGCTGCAATTATTTACTAATGAATTTTAAAAATTGTATGAATTGTTTTAATTTTAATTTAAAAAGTAAGGTCTAAGCTAACTAATTTCTAAATACCTAAATATTAGCTTTAGTTTCAGGTACAACAAAAAAATGTATTTTTTAAAATTTATAAAAATTTTTTTTTTTTATTTATATCAAGAATATGGCTTATTAATATATATATAAGCCACTTGTGCACATGTAACAAATGCTATATAAAAAATATCCGGAAAATATAATTTGAAAAATGTCCTTAAGAGATACTATCACATATTTTTTTGTAAGTTGATAGCGCTATACTGTGTTACCAAGTGAGATTTAGGCACAATTTTTTACGATGGGTGCTCAAATCAGCTGTTTTTAAATTAATATACTTTTGAGTGTTCTGCGATAGCATCAAGTCTACAAAAGTTTTTAGTAAAAGCTCAACGAGTATGTGCGTGCGTAACTTTTTTTATTCCCAACACTAAAACTATCACTACATGGAAGGAGCGTCTTTTATAACATGAAAATTAAATTCCCTATAGAGAAACTTCCGGTTTAAAAGATCACGTTAAACGCTGGCATAGTTAAATTGTAATTGATGAGTTCCTCTTAAATTAAATTAAATTCCCTATAGAGAAACTTCCAGTTTAAAAGATCACGTTAAACGCTGGCATAGTTAAATTGTAATTGATGAGATCCTCTTTGGAGGCGACAAAATAAGCTTTGATTCTTGAATTAAGTTTCCATTATGTGTTTCTGGATTACAATTTCGTAATAAGACAGAATAAATCATGATCACCCTTGATATGAAAACTAGCTTAAAGCCAAAAAGAATAGATGTACTTCTAAATTAAACTCTCTAAATTATTTATATTCTATAATGACACAATAGGTACAAAAAAAACAATAAAAATAGATCGCAAGTTTTTGATTTTTTTTGAATTAGTATATTCTTCATTAAACATACTATGTTCATATTGAAATAATATGTTAATACTTTTTAGTTAGAAATGAAACGATCCATTATCGCAGAACTAAAAGAACAAGTGAGTAAAAAATCATTGAAGATAGTTTGCGTACATGTCTTAAAGACTTGATGCGCCCAAGTCTTTCATAGCGTTCGCGATGAACCCTTTCATGCCCATTGTTGCCTATAGACAATATTATACATTTCGACTTATAAGTCCAGCTGTTTTAATTATTTTTGCGAACAACTTTTTTTTTAAATGATAGTTTAGTATATAGGTATATGTATATGTTGTGAAAACAAAAAACTGGAAACACATAATAAGAAAAGTGGGGAAAGTATTTTCTGAATTTTTGTTTTATTCTGACCATTAATTTTTAAATATATTATTCTTATCACATATGCCATTCAACATAAATAAAATATAATATAATTATAATTACAGAAGTATAATGATTTTCGCTTAATTTCTACCAAGTTGCGATTTTATTTTATTTTCATTTTTTTAAATTCGGTAATTAACTTTATAATTGCCAGATCGGTTTGGATAATCAATTTTGAAAAGAAACTTTATATACGATCTAAATCTTAGAATTTGTTAGTAATAACTGCAATATGAACTAGGTGTTAAGGCACCATATCTATTTAGATTAGATTAGAAGATAAGGGTATACGAGACCTTCTGTAACTATTCTATAAAAATTATCTTTAAAATCAATGTCTGGCTACTCCTCTCATGTCTAGTGGTCTTGCGCTATTAGCACTTCCTATAATCAAGCAGAAATAGTCCACGGCAGAAATAACCCAGCAACATATCAACATATATATATAGTTATATATATATATATATAGTTATATATACATTGTGACCGAAAAGTTTTCGGAAATTCTCATTTAAAATTCGCGCGCTGTATATTTTTCGATATTTTAAGTTTATGTAGTTTGGCAGCACTGTCCTTAATTACTATGCCAAAAATGAGCGCGATCTGTCAGACAGTTCGTTTACGGCAGCTGTTGAAACCAGTTCACCTCAGTAGTGCGTTGCGAAAAAAACAATGGAAAAAAATATTGAACAAAGAGTTTGCATCAAATTTTGTTTTTCGAACGAAATTTCGTGTGCAGAATCGTTGCGAATGCTACAAAAGGCTTATGGGGAATCAGTTTTATCGAAAACTCAAGTTTATGAGTGGTACAAAGCCTTTCAGGACTGTCGTACGACCGTCGAAGACATGCCGCGTTCTGGACGACCTTCGACCTCTACCACCGACGAAAACATTGAAAAGGCAAAGGAAATCGTGTTCAAAAATCCTCATGTGAGTGTTAGAGAGATAGCACGAGAGCTAGGCATCGGTCGTGAGATGGCTCGTTTGATTTTGGTGGACAATTTGTGTATGCGACGTGTCAACGCCCGGCTTGTTCCGATTCACCTCAATTTGTTCAACATTATCAACGATTTTAAGGCCAAACATTCAATAAATACCATCGAACAGCCACCGTATTCACCTGATCTTGCACCGTGTGACTTTTTCCTGTTTCCCAACCTCAAATTACCACTCAGAGGAACGCGTTTTGAATCCATAGAAGACGTAAAACAGAATTCGCAGAGGGAACTCAAAGCCATACCGGAAAGCGCCTATAAAAAATGTTTTGATGATTGGAAGAAACGTTGGCATTTGTGTATCGCTTCTAATGGAGCATATTTTGAAGGAGATAAAATAAATATTGATGAAGATTAAGAATTTTGCGTTTTATTTAAAATTTCCCGAAAACTTTTCGGTCACAATGTATAAATATTTATGTATATAAATATATGAATATAAAATATAAATATATATAAATATTTAATATATAAAAATATATAAATAATATAATAATAATATATATTATATATAATATAAATATGTAATATAAAATTTAAATAAATTCGAAGTTAGTATGTATTTAAATTCGTTCCTACTATATGTATATATATATATGGTTTAAATGAGCATATGTTTTATATATTATATTATGTTATATTTATTATTTCTTCGCCAGCACGTATATGCTTCTATATTTTTAGTAGTACATCGCCGGTTAATTTCTTAGATCAGTTCTGTACATATGTGATTCTTCAATTTTTCTTAGGTACGGAATTAAATGACGGATCACTAAATACACAACAGATATCAGTTCATACGGTGTGAGGGTGTGAAGGGAAAACAATATATTATAAGGGAATCAAAAATTAGTTTGTTGAGATATTTTCCAGATCCTAGAGTTAGTAGAGAACAAGCTATATAACAATTTTTTTTTAAGATTGAGAGAAGGTTATATGCTACTTGAGCTAATCTATTTGTTTAGTTGGCAATGCATTGATGACGTTTTTATTTTAAATGTCCTAGTTAATAAAACATCAATACCAGTAAATAATAAAGAATAATAACAGGTTTTCCTTGGTTGTTTGCTTTACCAAGTGACGGATCAGTAACTTGTCAGCGAACCATATTTTAAAGTGTATGAGTATGAATGCGGAATCAACTACCGGACGCGAATTAAAAATGATTCTCCATGTCCCAGGGACTAAAAAACATATTCAAACCTAAATCTTTTAAAATTGAATGTCACTTGATAAATACGTTAATGTATTGAAATAATACGCTACTTAATCAAGATTAAGATAGTTGAAGTAACTATTTTAAACACTAGAGTTACTAAAACTGCTGATTTCATGTACAATCTAACAACATAACAAACCAATATATAATATATTCTTATGTATATTGAATGGCTTTGAACATGTATGGTTTTAAGTCCTTTCTCAGGTGCATGCTCAACAATAGATCAATAAACTTTGCAGTGTGAAGGTCAGTTAAGATATGATTTGCAACTACGTTGATTTATACTGTCTGTTATAATTTTTTTTTTTAGTATACTGTGTTATAGCATATAGTATAGTTTAATATCTTTAATAAAATTACAGCACTTAACTTTTTTTAATTTCATATATATATTTGTATTTATATATATTATATATAATGTATAATAAATATTATTTTATATATGTTATATTATGCATATCATATTATATTACTTATATTATATTATATATATATATATATATATATATATATAAGTACACTGATATTTATATATTTTTTTTTTTTATATACATTTATAATTAAAATTCTCGAGATAATATTTTGTATATTTAAAATAGCATTTTTTTCTGAGAAATATAAGTGTATATTTAAAAGTTAATACTTTTTCGTATATTAATATGCATTCTTTTTTGATACATCGATTATAGAAGAATTCTTAACTTTGAGAACCCATAGCATTAAATCGATCTATCCACGAAAATATTTCAATCAATTTTTGCTTTTGACAAGCCTTTTAAATTAGATAGCTTAGATATTAGATAGTCAATAGTTAAAAAATTTTACTTAATTGTGTTCAAATTCGTTGAAGGCAATTCTTTAAACATTTCATCAAATAACGTTTTTAGATGATCGCAATAAATGATTATTGAGATTTTATTAAAAAAATAGTAAATATTGGTCTTCTAAGTGGTGTATGTGAAAGAAAGGAAAAAGAATATTGGAAGCATGTCGACCATTGATTAGCAAGTTTCAACGAAAGCACACCAACAACAACAACAACAATTAGTGTAAAACGAAAGACCTAATAAATAGAGTAGCATCAACATTTACCTAGAATCTAGGTTAAAAAAATTATGAACAAAATGGAAGATGGCCCGAAATGAAGATCAATTCATTTGCTTACTTAAAAATAAAACATTTGCATTGCAGCGGTTTCAGTTGAAATTTGTATTCGAACCGTGGAACGTACCTCAACGCGTTGTTGGAAGCATAAAAATGACTTTATTGGCTTAGACCAAGAAACGGGAACGCGGCAAAGAGCGAAAGTGTGATCCTATATAACAGTTTATATAATATTTATATACCTATTTATATGTTCATGTACAAAACAAGATTCTGACATACATATATACAAATAAAAAATTTATGAATAATTTTAAATCCAACTGAACAAAAGGATATTGAACATTAATCAGAAAAATAAATTGACAACTATTTAAATACTGAAATACTGAAATTGTTATACATTAAAGTACAAAAATGTACAAGGGATCTACAAAATTAGTGTTCCATTTGTGCCTAATTTTTACTTGTATACATCAGATAAAAACATATTCTCAAGTGTTAAGTAGTAGCAGCTACAACAATGAAGGCCCCAAGATCTACAAGGCGCTGAATATGGATTTAGTATTCCCAAAAACGTAAGTACGCAACTATCATCAAATTCTTAGCTTCACACATCAAACAATGGAGGTATTTTCACATTATAGGTAAATCTCTCACACAACCACAAAGCCCAGTTGTATTCCTAAAAGAGTGTACGACATTTTTAAAGACAACGTTTCAAAATCAGACCTTTCTTTAGGTTTTAAATAAATTATCTTTAAATATACCTATAAATTTCTATAAATATTGAAAACATTTGTGTAAAGGATTTCTGCAAAAAAATGTAAACCTTAACGGATACTCTATTTGTTTATTCACCAACTCTTACACTCCCATATTTTATTTATATTTTTACGTATTTGATTAATATTGTTATATATAATATATTAAATAATAAATAAATACAATATAAATAATATATGTTAATTGTTAATAGCAATCACGTTGGGTTTTAATAATTTTTATAGAAAATATATCAGCTAAGTTGTGCACTGACTGCATGCCTAAACGAAGTGCAGAATTTTATTCGTTAATTTAATAAATAAAGTTGAATATTAGTTTATTAGTTTTTATTACAGGCTGTCTACAGAAATTTTTAAGCATAACGAGATATTTATTGATTTCTTCGATAATACGCCACAATTTTTTTATTATAATTGTGCAATTCTTATTATTTTTAATGTTCATTTTTTTTTGTCGAAAGTGACGCGTCTTATAACGAAAAGAAACTATTTAAAAGTTGAAAGGATTCGCATAGAAATGAAAAGACAACAACAAAAATTTTAGTGAATTTACTAAAGATTGGTAAATTAACTAAATTTGCTTTTAGTTTCTGTTTTGATTTTTTTAAGTGCTGTGAACTAGCACTCTGACTTTTAATTATTTAAATATACACATATGATCGAGCATTATTACTCAATCGAGCATTAAATGCTTTCACAGATCAAGTGAAAGAGCTTACTTTGTACAATAATTGATATGAACTCAATGTAATAGCACAGTTCAATCACCAAATAACATTAATGAACTACCTTATTAGTTTAGTAAAGTGAAGTTAACTATTTATTTATTATTTTATATATACATATATTTTGAGTATCAAGAAAATTTATTTTTAAAATATTGGGAGCAATAATAACTTAAATAACTTAAAGTCTATTAATGCCTAATATCTATACAGTTTATGTTTTTAATATCAGAACCATTTTTATAACAGTATTCGTGTGTCTTCAGGTTTAAAATCATAACAATGAATAATCCTTTTTCTGCTGCCTTTAGAAACCGTAGATTTACTTGTTTGCCCATGCGATGGTTCTGAGAGACCACTGAAATTTATTTTTTTTTAAAACTTATCTATAAAAAATACATTGGTTGTTTGATAAACACCAAAATATTTTTTGTGAATGTTTTCGCAGTAAATTTATATCTTAAAACATATCTATAACAAGATAAATATAATAAACCTGCCAAATATATAGTGTTTGGTTGCAAAGTGATTTATCTTCGGAAAGTAAATTCTTGATTCGAAAAATAGAAAGAATCATATTAATATTTACGGAGATATTTACAGGTTGAAACACCGAAAATATAACTTGAAAAAAACATGGCGTAATATAAAATTCTATATACCTATTAAACACAAATCATAATGATTTAAAATTGGATTTTTCGAAGAATATTCGAAGTTTTTACAGAAAATCTATCTTCTCATAATTTTTGTGGAATTCTTTTAATTTTTTATATTCTAAAACTTGAATAGTTTACGAATATTTTTGCTAAAGAATATTCCTTCCATCATGCACTCTTTTCTTGTAATTGTCCCCCAAATCGAGATTCCTATTGCTTTAAAAATGTTTATTGGACTTAAATTTGATCTACGACTGAAGTTATTTGAATGAATCGTTTTTAAGATATAGTTACTTATAGTACGGCATATTTTTCTGCTACAGTGTCTTTTAAGACCCGACATATTTAATTCTTTATGAAGGAAGGCTTGTTTTGTATAGGTACAGCCTGTACTAATTACGGTTAATAGTAATCTTTTTCTATAGTTTCTACACGGCAAAGATATTTTTTCGATTTTATGATTAATGGTTCAGAATGTAATCCTGCTACTACCAATTATCTTTTATGTCAAAAATATATTTTGTAATTTTTTTATTGGTCTAGGTTACTAGGTAACGTTTTAATATACCCTCCCCTGCCAAATAGAACAACCCCTCTATTGTTCTATTCTCTTGAAGAAAAGTGGAGTTTAGAAAGTAAATACTAAACCCCTCTTTATACCAGAAACACTTTCGTTATTCTATTTGTTATTTTTCCAATTTTTTAGCAATTAAACAAATTTCATTTTTTAAGCTAATAAGAAATATCTCTGAGTAACCAAGTTTTTACAAGTACATAGACTTTCATATTGAATAACTCCTTAATAACAAAGCCTATTCTGACGATCAGTACAAGCGAATTGTAAATACCAGAATTACTTTAGATGGTAATTATTAGTTCAAAAAAAAAAGCGCATAAACACCTATTTTTAACAGTAACCAACATTCATAAGCGTTTAGCTGATCTTGACGATCTGTAGAAGCTTATTATAGATTAACATCAGAGGATGATTACTCAGTTCAAGAACAAAAACTCACATGAACGCCTATTTCCAACGTTGACGGAGATGCATAGTGTTAAAGGAAATATTATTCAAAAAATAAAAAACTCTAGACAAAAAACGTAATATTAATATCAATAATCAAAATCATATGTCATATAAATGATAGCTCATTTTGTGTATATAAATTTATTAACTGCTCATCATTTTTGGTTTCCGGGATTCATTTACACCATGTTACGCAGGCAATCAAATGCTCGCCGGTCACATTTGCCGTCAACTCCTTAACTTTAATCAAAAATAACAACAAATGTACCGACCGTCGGTCGAACTTGGGTTCTTGCAAGATAAATACCTATAGAAGTACTGATCTCACCTATATACCACAGAAACTAAACTTGTTTTTAGCTGAAAAGCATAATGTCGACAATGGTTTTTCAAATAAAATATATTTAGGCTACATCCCCCACAACTCATGCTCACATATAGTACTTATAGGCCTAGAGTTTACTGCACTGATATATCATACACTCCGTTTCTAATGAACACAAATACAATAATAGTATTAACATAATAATTAAGGAACTTAATTAAATTAACATAATAACATGATACATAGAACGATCATTGCCATGTCCATATGTCGGCAAACTGTTTTCAGTATTGATGCCACATTATGAGAAAATATCATTAGTATTCTATTTCATCTTATCCACTAACAAAATTTTTTTTGCAGATTTAATTCAAGCGAGAATGTCATTTCTACAACATCAGAGAGAGCTCCACTAAATGCTACCCAACAATCTTTAAAAGTAGATGCTCAGCCTAATAAATTTGATATTTTTGTAACTCCTGCGAATAATATTTCAACAAATGAAGCAGATTCTAAAAACTCAGAGGAACTAACAAATAATAGCAATGCTGAGACTCTGGAGGAGAATGCATCCACAGGACGTGCTGTAGATTATAGACCTTCATATCATCAACTATTATCACCAATTATAAAAAATGCTCCTCGGCCTGTGCACAATGAAAGAAACTACATGCATCGTCCAGCACAATCATCACTTGGCAAGATTGTCTATCCACAAGGCAATCAGCCACAACCATTTCATCGTCATAGGGTCAGTCAAGCAGAAATCCAGAAATTAGGTGGACAATGTAAGGAATTTAATTTCTTATGAATTTTTTATTAGCTATATATGAAGCAGTACTATTATTTATTTATATTTTATTTTGGAATGCATTTAGCCCAATTTTCTGATCGGTTTACACCAAGTGAAGCTGTAGCATCTGCACATTTTAGTAGTAATAGTAAAAATGTCAAACATTCAAGCAACAGTCAAGGAAATGGAGCTAAAACACCTTCAGCCACTAACATAGTATCATCCTATGTACCACCAAAAGAACTGTACTCTTTTCCACCAAATAGTAATGCAAAATACCCATCGCCATCAGAAGATCCGAAAGCAGCAATACCTTCTGGTACAATAAGCAGCTATTTGCCACCGCCATCTGGACCATTATGGAATGCAGCTGGCTACCCACATTCAGCATCAAACGGCAATAGCAACGGTTATAAATACAATGCACCAGCGAGTAGCAATGGCAATGGTTATAAATACAATGGACCAGTAAATCCCGAATATTTGCCTCCCATCGATGGTAATGACGGAAAAGATCAAACAAAGAATGAAATGGGTGGCGATGATGATGTTGGTGATGATAGTATTGGAGTTTTACCTGCAAGCGCAATGGATGGTCCCAACAATGATGATAGTAAAAATGCTCCACCAGTACCTGTAGACAATAATATGACCGACAACTCCGAAAATGGTAATTTACGCGAAATTATTGGTGCAATATTTTTATAATTTAATATGCCAAAATTAAATTTTAGATCACCATCACGATGATCATAGTCACGATCATGATCATAACCACGACTATCATTACGATCATGATGCTGATCACGACCACCCTCACGACCATGTTCCTGATCACGACCATCATCACGATCATGTTCCTGATCACGACCATCACCACGATCACCCAATTTCTGGTTACGATACAGATAAGGAATATCCAACACCACCTCCAGGTCATAAAAACAAATGAATACAATTTTCTCTTTTCTGCTATCTGAAAATATATATAATTGTAAAATATATATAATTGTAAAATATATATAATTGTAAAATATATATAATTGTAAAATATATATAATTGTATATATTATATATAATTGTAAAAATATTTTTCTGCTTGCTCTTATACATATAACTAAAATGACTTCTTAAAAAAAATTTTTTTTTATAAAATTTGTCTTATTAGGTTGGTTAGAAGAGCATCCGGAGTCGGCACAAAGCGCGCCAAGTTCTGATAATTCCGATTCACCACCGCCAGATGATAGTCCCCCGGCACCGAAGGATGAACATGACCATCATTCTTTTGATTTTCCCGAACACGATTTTCCATCATTTCCTGCATATCATCATTATCCAGAAATTATATACGATGATCATTTTCATCATCACCATCATATTGAACCACCTCCACCACCGCCTGCATTACCACAAGTAACAACGGAAGCACCTCCACCAGAGCCACCACCAGAACCTCGTGTGAAAAAATATTCATATTTCTATATTGGCAGGAAACTCTGGTACATTCCATTATACTTCACAGTTTGGTTCTCCTTCTATGTTTTATGGCTCATATTAAAATCCATAGCTCGTCATAAGGTAAGTACTATAATCTAGATATCCAACCACTTATTTATTTTTTATAATTTCTTTTGTATTATATTTTAGGTAAATTTACCGAACCACTATGTGGCACGAAGAAGTATTAATGACTATAACAGCGTCAAACCACAGGAATATATAAATCTTTTAGCCGTTTCTGTACTAGATAAAATTGAAGAGTTCAAACGAAAATACAAGACAATATAATAAACACTTCTATTAAAATTTATATACGAAGTTTTAATTTAAATAGTTTTATTAGTTGGAATAATATGATTTTTTCACGATGGATGGAATATCTTTCATGTTGTGTAAGAAATTTGGATTGCCATTTTTGTAAAGAAATGCGTTATGATTCTAACCTGGGATCTAGACCATTTTTACTAGAACCAACCCTCACCATTCTTAAACTAATTGTTCTACTATTTGGCTTATATAAATTTAAATGATTATTAGAATAGAATAAGAGGAGGATTTTAGCTACTAATTCTTCACAGGTTGGATTCTTACTCACAATTCATTCTTTAGAGTTGATGTTAATAAGTAAATACACTTCTTCGGGAAAAGTACCATATATGTCACACGGTACCAAATCAAGTGAATACGAGATGAAAGAGGTCTTACAGTGTTATCTTTTAAGATAAGGTAATTCCAATTTTATAAATTTTAAAGAAGATTTCGGCAGATCTTTAATGAATAGACGCCCAGTTAGAATGGAATCTACGGTGATCATAGATTTTATTTAGACAACATTTTGCAACACATTAGTTGTACCTGTGAATAGTAAAAGAATTTAAAATATTGGATAAGAAATTATGTTGTGCAATCCGTTTTTATATATGACCTAATTGCAATGTACAAAGATATTTATGCTTTATTTTTCTTTGATTCTATATTAATATAATGAAAGTTATTTGAACGAAGAACAACGGGACTAGTAATTCTGCACGATTAAGAGAACTGCCTGAATCCAAGAATGCATTTTGTATGAGAAATAACAATTAGAGACTAGCAACATTACAGGGTTAGCAGAAATTTTCGTTTGTCAGATCGTTCATTTAAGAGAGCTTTCATTGGGTTAGTGAAGTATTAAATATTTAATTTACACATGATAAATTACACTTAACTAGAACTTTACTCTATTATGTTATATATACTCTATTATATATACTCTATTATACTTTACCTCTATTATTTCAAAAAATTCTTTTCTTAGATAATTCAGTTTATTTATTTGGTATATTTTAAATATATGCTTTGGGTATATAAATAAAAGTTTTTAATTATGAACAAATAATTACAATTAAATTAAGGCAATTAAATATAATGAAATAGAAATGTTCCAGTATTCCAAAATATAAATTTTAGAAACTAAATTTAACACAATTGTCGTGCAAAATAAACAAAACTATAACTCCTTTTAATGGACTTAATAGATGATATGATTACGCTCTTAGCTGAGCAATAATTGTTTTCCATCTTTTTTAGTTTAGTTAAAAAATATAAAAATTAACTAATTTTTATAGAACTATAATAACAAATAAAATAAGAATCTTAATATTCTATTACTTCATAAACAACTGTTTCACTATCACTGTCTTCTACGACTTTGATCTCTGACGAATTACTTTGTTTTTGATCAGTATTATACCTTACAACTTTTGATATATTGGCCAAAGTTTCTGCGGTTTCAGTCAATTGAGCTTCTTCAGCTTCTAAAGCCAACTGCTTTTCGCGCTCTTCGGCTGCAATTAATAATTGACGCACCTTCACTGGTAGCCCGCCACTCGAACGATTTACACTGCGTGGATTATTAAGCATTTTTGGACTAAAAAAAATGTATAATTAGATAAACAGAGATAGCCGCTAAAAATTAATTGTAATTATAAATTAATATCATTTAAAGTACTGATATTGTTATATACGATTTCTTAAATGTGTTTAGAATATACTCCGAGCAGCAAATTAATTGCTATTCAAAAGCAAATCTATAATTGCTTATTAATAATACAACAATTTTTGCTAATATTATTATTAATAATTGATTATTGAGAATAAAATCAATAAGTGATAAGTTATTAATAAAAAATTGTATTGAAAATAAGAAACTCAAATTGAGTAGACATAATTTTGAAGAAACTAGAACAAAATTCATACAGATAGTCTATTATTGACAATACATATATTGTTTTTCCAACTTCTAAACAAAACCTACTTTGTTCCCTGAAAATTATAAATGTGAAATATATAACTATTTATGGCAGTTATTCTGTGTTACCGTTGTAAGATAGTCAATTATAATTTCAATAATTTTTCGATTTGATTTGCTTGGACTCAGAAAAAGTTCTAATGCAAAAATTTATTCCAACTAAAACTAAAAACTGAAATCAATTATTCCACAAATAAATAGACAGATGGACAGACAACCAGATTGTAAAACAAATAAATATATTGAATAACAGACAAACCCTTATATTAACAACTTGTCACACATATCATATTTGCCACATTCACGTTTTAGGTGAAAAGGCTTAATTGACTTTATCAACTAAAGAAGTTGCTTTATACAAATATCAAAGAACGTATATGCAGCTGACATAGTCTTCCTTCCAATTCATTTAAAATATAGTTTCTTAATAAACATTTAATAAACTTGAGTCTAAATCGATCTTTGGACCCGCCATATTGAAGTGATTAAATTTGTTCTTCTTCATCCAAGTTGACTTTAATTTCTATCCCATCCATACCGAATCCATTCTTACTCCTAAGGAATTCCTATATCTCTCACACTATTATTACACTATCATCTATATCCTAACCCATATATACAAGGAGATCTTTTGAAAAGACGAATGGCTCTCGGAAGTATACCCGATCACTTTAAAATTCATGAAACGACTGTAGTAAACGCTAAACTAAATATAACTCTTCACAATTGTATGAAGTATATAAAAAACTTTTTATAGATATTTCCTTACCATGATCGTAACTCGTCAATGTTTGGAACTGTAACGATTTTCTTTTGCACACCTTTTGCTTCTTGTTCAGCTAATTCAACAGGATGTGTTTTTTTTGTATGTGAACGACAATTTGAGCCGTTCGAAAACGTTAATTGGCAAAAGTCACATTTATAGGGTCTTAAGCCAGTATGTAAAATAAGGTGATTCTTTAAAGCTTTACTTCTTTTAAAAGATGCTTGGCAAAAATCACATTTGAACTGTCTTTCATCAGAATGTACCAACATATGCATTTTAAGTGTTCTCCGGGTATTTAGATTCATGCCGCAGACCGTACATGTATAAATGCAGGCAGTATGTATATCTGCATGCAACTGAAAAAATTTTAATCGTTGTTAGTCTGTGGAATTATTTTTCGTCAGATATATTTACCTTTAAGCGTGCCTTGTTTTTGAATCTCTTATGACATACATCGCACTCAAAGGGACAATCACTAGTGTGAACAAATTTATGTTCATTTAAAGCTGCTCGTGTTTTCAAACGCTTACCACAAATGTCACAAATGAATGGAGTATGATTTGAGTGAACGCAAGCGACATGTTGTTTCAATACGGCAGCTGTTGAAAATTTCTTTGGACAATGCGGACACGGTGTTCTCATTTTCTCCTCAGGTGGCAAATGTGTTCGTATGTGAGTATTTAATTGCCTTACCGTAATAAAAACTTTGTTGCATTGAGAACATATAAATTCTGGAATGTCTGGTTCTACATCGTGTATGACCATCATATGTTTGCGGTAAGATGTAGGATTTTTATATATTCGATTACAGTGTTTGCAAGTAAACCTTAAATCCTCATCGTATATACTTAAATGCGACTCAGTAACAGATTGTGAAAACGATTCACTCTTCGTGTCATCGTTTTGTTGTTGCGATAAATAGTCAATATCTGCGTCATCATGATCTTCATCAATTGAAATATGACTATTTTTAGTATCTACTTCAGCATCGTGTTCAGTATAAAATTCTGTTTCCGCTTCAGTATCCAACTCAGTGTCACCATCATCTTCAACCTCTTTATTATCAATAATGTCATCATCATTTTCATCAGCTTCAACTTTGTAATCACCTTCACTGTATATCTCAAAACTATCAACTTCCATATCGTTAACTTCTTCTATAACAGCTGCACTAGATTTTTTGTCAATGTCTGTTGTAGCAGTTCTTGCAGTTTTCCGATGTTCTTGTTCTCTATCCAAACTAGAGACTAACCGTGTACGGCTATGCTTTAAGTCGTCTTGATTAGAATATTCTATGTATGTATATTTTTCTTCTAACATAGCTTTCTCATCAGTAGCTTCTTCTGATTCTTCGATTTCGTAATAAATTTTTCCTATTTCATCGGAATCATTTTCTGTTGAACCAATTAAGCTGTCATTCAACACTTCCTCTTTAAATATAAATCGACGTTCATTATCTATTAGTCCATATTGTGTACGCGCTTTTATAAGCATACTCCTTTCATTAGTATTCAAGTTTTGCAAAACAGAGTACATGGATTGTACCTTGTTTACTCTATCAGTGAAAGATATTAATGACGATATTAGGCCATAGCATTCATGACATAAAGTTTTCGGCAAGTCATCGCAACGCTTGATCTACAAAAAAAAAAAAAATGAATTAGTAAAATTGTCACTTTTATATGGAATATCACGCACATTCACCCAAAAATATTTTCCAATTGCGGTAGCAATATTCGTATCCACTCCATCTAACTCTTTGCAAGAAAAAACACTGCAATTGTTGGAATCCTGTTTAGCGCATAGACGACACCACCGGTGCCAATCTAGTTCAACAACATTCCTTTCGTTCTGTTCCCGCTCCATATTACCATTAATCTTAAAGAGTTAAAAATGTATTTTATTTTTGATGATTTGCGTATATACAGAAAAGGAGTAAATTCAATATAATTGAAACCAAACAAAACACGAATAAATGAAGTTATATTATAACAAAATTTACGTATTTACCCTTAACTAATAAATGACACACAATTTAATTGCGAAGTTTAAAACAAATTCCGTGAAATTAATTTTAAACAACATATAATGCCTTTCAACAAAATATGGAAGCGTATTCACCCAGCAAACAAGTGACAGGGTTGCATTTTCTAAAATATCAAAAATAATATATTTCTATATATATAACACAAGACTTTAGGCCGTGTACGAGTTTAAATAAATTGAGGTAAAGTAAATTGAAATTTCCTACGAATTTTTTGAACTGCACTTATGTAAATATTTATTTATTGCATTTATTAATTATTTTTGGTTAAAAATTTTCAAATTTATTTATTTATTCATATATTTAGTAAACATCTTATAAAATTTTCACAACGATAACACCTAATTTTGCTAATTTTTATCTTATTTATCTTACTTAAATTCTCGTAAATACCAACATTCGCTGCCTTACCGACATAATTTACTATTTTCTTCAATTTACCATATATGATAATAAAATTATTTAAAAGAGTTTAATTAAATTGTTTAAGTATTTGCTTATATATCTACAAATATTTTTGGCACTTTTGAATATAAATAATGTTATAACTAAAGGTGCTTATAAATTTATTTATAAATTTGGAATAATTAAACTGTTAACTAAACAAAACTATTCGAAATAATAACATTTAAATGCTACATATAAAAAGTCTTTAATCATCTTATCTTATCTAAATTTGACACTGACAGTTCAATGTATTTTATATTGAAAGCAACAGCAAAATTGAAAATGATCGAAATTCGACATAAATGACACAAAAAATAAAATGTAAACATAAACAAAAAAACAAACAAAAATGTAAACACAAATTAACAAGAATTTTTTAAAATATTTCTTTTTTATAAATAAAATATACAATAAATGTATATAAATAAAATATATCATATATTATTTAACAAAAATTTTATATTCAGTTGGATATCAGGACAGATTATAGATAAAAGCTTACACGTTTGTATGGTGCATCTATAATGGTTGTAATTCAATAAAATAAAATATTATTAATATTAGGAAAAAACAAAAGAATTGGGAATATGTAGACTGAGGACGGTGAGCAGTTGTTTATACTGGCCACATTATGCATTAAATTATTTAAATTTTCTGCGTTTTTCATGCTAATTTATTTTACTCTAACAACACAAAATGTAATGTCAGCTGTTTGCAATTAAAATGTAAACAGAAATGCTCTACAACTAGAAATTTTTAACACATAAAAGTTCTTTCCCATTCCTTAAGTAACTTGTGCTAATGTAAACGACAAAAAGCTCACTGTTACTAAAGGTACTTTCGGTGGCTTGTAAGTATGGCAAAAAAACAACAAATTGCTGGCCTATTCTGGCCGAACTATACGTAAAACAACATTACTGGCCAAGCACATCGGACAGTAAAAAAATATGTGTTACTAACGCAATAAGCGAACTATTGTGAACCTTCGTTGGAAACTTCAACGAATATTGCAATCACATGTCAAAAATTATATGTAAATAAAATTTCAAAAACTTCATAAATTTTAATATTGGAAAAAAGGAACAATTTTGGTGTTTTATTTTGAAATTTTCAACATTTTTACCATTCCTTTTAATTTTTGTTAATTAGTTATTTTCATATGCAATCTAATTTGCTTGCATTATGCTATTTCTGTTATTTATCAAAACATACCACTTAACAGATCGCAACAGTGAAGTCAATGCCTTGCGAAGCCAATATAGGCCAGAATTCTTTTTTTGCCACACTTGTGAGCTACCCAAAAGACCTTAAGCAACTATCTAAATAAGCAGTGGAAACGTAATATTACGAATTTTGAAATTGTGAATATAATTATTTTAAAAATATGCAAAGGTTTTGTAGAATATATAAAGAAAAAAAAAGTAAAAAACACATTAAATTTTTTAACTTGTTAGACGCTAACAAGTTTATATATATTAAACCATAAATGTTTTTAACTAAAATTAATTTTATTGTAAAAAGAATTTTCAAAATTTGATAAACTATTACCATTGATTTTAATTCCGTATTCATTTTTAGTTCAGTAAAATAGATTTAAATTTAAACAAAATTAATGTCGCCTTAGGTTTTGTGCACATACGAAAGACTTGTCAATTGTGAAAACATATATCAACATATAATATAAATAGTATATACATATATGCAGCTCTTAAAAATAAATTTTCCTCAAGTAAAATTACAAAAAATTTGAAATATATGTGATATATTTTATATGTAAAATGTAAACAAACAAACTATTTTATATGCATAAATCAGCTTACGCTAATGGAAACGACCAAATCAATTGAAATTTAATTAATATAAGTAGGGGAAACGTTAAATTAGTTTTTTAAGTCAAATAAATTTTTACTTTTTATAATGATTATTCGATATTTAAAATTGTACTGTAAATTTCCCTTTCATAATTTCCTTTCTGTTTCTGTGTATGCGGGTAACTCTGATGTGTCAAGTTTGTCATACTACAATGTAGCAAGCGGGTTTGCTTTCTGAAATTTGCCGTTTTGTTGTGCAGTCCACAGGAAATGTTTGGAATTAGTTATTTTAGCTTCGAAAAATAGTGGAAAAGGATAAATTTTGCATTGAAACAGATAAATATAATTTGCTGGCTCAATGCTTATAAATTTACTACATCACATCCACCATATTGCAGCTGATTGTTAAAACAACCAACAACAAATTCGTTCATAAGTTTGGCACTTAATTTTTGTACAAAAAAAAACAATGCATACAATGGAAAAAAATTCATTAACTGTTGATTGTAGTAGCAACGGAAATATTAGTGTAGACTGGCACGTGTGGTGCCGCCTGTGTGCCAAGGAGGACACGCAGGGTAATGTTAACGTATTCTTTAAGGATGAGATTCAAAGTGGTACATGTTCTATGACAGCAGACGCCAAAGACAGCGAAGCTCCTCCAGGCAACAATGTTTTAAACTTAGTCGCAGCAATAAAGAAATTTTTGTGGGTAGATGTGAGTATTGAGTATTATATAAAATTTTATTAGTCACTTTTAATGTGGACAACATCCAAAAGGCGCTACATAAATATTTGTTCGGAATATTTATAAACTATCAAAGACAATGTCTTATGTATGTTAAGAAATATTTTTCTTTTATATAAAAAAACGTAAATATATTCAGTCTTGCATTGCTCGTCTTTTTAATACTCCAGATGTAATGGATAAAGTTTTCATTCTATTTTTACATAGTCATGTAGAATTTTCAACTGAGTTTATAGTCTACATTTAAAGATTAATTTGATTATATATATTATAAAGCATCTGGTACGTTTAATATCACTTAATTTATATAAATTTTGCATTTCTCGATTTTTTTTATATATATTTACATCCCACATAGTCTACTATATGCAAATAATCATTATTTATTGAGTAGATTAACAAAGACGACAAGTTGCCGAAAATGCTATGTCCAGAATGCTTTTCACTTGTTACTTCGTTAGAAAATTTTCATGAACGAACTGAAAAGGTTCAGCAGTTGTTTAGTGCATTAAGCGATTCAACTGAAGACAGTATAATAGATGTTAATGCGCTTCGTTTAAAATTTGGTCTACTGGATGAAGAAAGAGTACACGTACTCATGCCGCATCCTTCGCCGGAAGTTCACTATTTTGAAACAAAACCGAGAATACTTGAATTGGAAGAAATATTGCTTGAAGGAGAAACAACAACAGTTGCTAAAACTGCTGCTGGAAGCGATATAATAGCAAACCCGTTGGAACAACAATCTCCTATAAGTATAAAAAAAGAAAAGACATCAGAAGAGTGCAAGACTGATCACGATGACGTTTTTGAGGACGAATATCCATTTAACGAGGCATATAACTGCGAACAAGCTGATGGCGAACGTGATGGACTGCAAGAGTTTGAGTTTGATAATATATTAACAAGTAAGCCGTGCAATAATTTAATCAATATAACTTCAAAAAATGAAACGAAACCGCCTACATCAATTGCGCAAGAAGAATCAAGTACAACAAAAGATTTTAACAAAGCTGACACAATTAACACGCGTCTTTGTCGTAAACGTAAGATCGCCAACGCACTGAACGATGATTCTAGTGGTTGCAGTAAAGAAAAAAGCACCTGCATAGATTCATCAATGAAATCTGAAACAAGTGAGGAGGACAAGGATGCATTTATTACTTGTAGCGAATGTCCGCGAAGATTCAAGCGCATTCAAAACTTTCGCCAGCATATGAAAAAAACACACCTAAAGGAAACACCCATTGAGCAACTTCCATGTACATTATGTCCGCGGGTATTTGCGACGGAGTATCAACTAAAGAGACATGCTAAAGTGCATCTGTCACTTAAGATGAAAAAGATATTTCCATGCTCATATTGTGAAAAATTATTTACAACTCCCACAATGGTTCAAGCACATGTAAAGAATATTCACCGAAATGAGCGACCATTTATTTGTGAAGAGTGTGGAGTACGTATAGCAACGAATACCGCCCTTAAAGACCATATGCTTACACATACTGATTATGCGCCTTTCAAATGTGATGTGTGTAAAAAGGGATTCAAAAGTAAAATCCGGCTGAAGGTAATTTATTTGAAATTAATGCATTTTCAAACAAAATAACTAAACAATCAACAAACAATCCTTTATTCTTTAGAATCACATGGAGATTCATGATCCGAATAAACATATTTGCGCCGAATGCGGTCTACAACTTAACTCTCGAGCAACACTAAATCGTCACTTGTTAGTGCATTCAGACAAAATGCAGCACAAATGTGATTATTGTGGACGAGCGTTCAAACGAGCCAAAGCGCTGAAAAATCACCTCATACTTCACACTGGTCTTAAGCCGTATTCCTGTGATTTTTGTGAACGAACATTTGCTAATGGTTCCAATTGCCGATCGCATAAGAAAAAAGCACACCCAGAAGAGTTAGCAGCACTGGAAGCATCAGGTGGAGGTAAAACGTACACCCGGAACATACCTAAATTGGAAGCATTAAAAGCAGTGTGAGTGAAACTGTCAGTTATTAATGTGTATTCCACTTTTATAGTGCAGTTTTAAATCCTTGCTAAAATTCTTTATTTTGTTCCCAACTGCTAATGAGAGGTACACTCATTTTTGTGTTACGTCAGACTTTCTATTTTTATATATTTTATGTTCCTATTTTCAACGCCATCAAGATTAGCAACTACAATTTAGTAAAGCTACACCAACCCAAAGACATATTAATTTTATATATACATAAAATTTAGATAGAATTTTTAACATAAATATAAGCATAGGAAGAATGACCTAGTAGTCCAGTTCCTTATTCTTGGTTAACTATAAAGTAAATTTTAATGTCAACTCACAAATAAATAAATATTAATTGTTGCTATCGTAGTTCTTGTAGTTTTCAAAAATTTTAATTTGCTTTTCACAAATTTATATATCCTTATTTTTTTATCAATCTAGTCAGCAGTTCGTGATAATAATAGCGAATGAGTAGTTTTACTTCCCCAATCATCGCCAGCGACGATCAAGTGCGACACTTTCGACACCTTCCAGAAGGACTTAATGAGCAGGTCCCAGCGGGTTACAACGACAACAACAAGCTAAACTTTGCTACTCAAAAACCATGCCTTCGTTAATGTGTTTGGTGTGGTGACCCGTGGAGTTCTATAGGGCAGAAAACATGAAAAGATTTACAAATACGTATACGTGCGTTAGGATATGGTTAGGTAAGGAAGTGTGTAAGAGATTGTTGGGAACAAAAGTGGTTTAAGGATTGTTGGAATTTTAATTGAAGTTAACCAGGGATGGGACATAGAAATCTAATCACTTCAGTGGGATAAAGCCTAAAGATCAATTAGACTCAAATTGATGCATGCATTGCGACAAGAAAATATTTTGTCGGCATCGTGGAAGGTTTAGTTTAGCACATAGCTCTACCCTGACCTCCATACAATGTTTTTGTCGATGTTTTCACATTCCTTATTTAATCTTTTTTAAGCCTCACCATTCTTGCCATTCCATTGCAATTTATTGCTATTTCCTGTCTCTAAATGTTCTTTCAAGTTATAACCATAAAAACATCAATAAGAAGCTAAGAAAATTAAAATAATTTATTTCATTTATTGTTAGAAACAAATATCAATAAAAACAACTTAAATAATTTTAGACTTATTTTTATTCTATTTTCAATATATCGACATTAATTATAAGCTAATAATTATATATCAAAACACCAATCAACATATTAAAATACATAATGGTCAAGTGAAAATCTTTACAAATACTTTTTGTCTCTATGTTGATGTTTTAAAATGAATTATTATTTTATTTTTTAGCACTAAAACTGCGGATAATCTTGCGCCTGTAGTTTCAAAGCAAAGTGGTTGCTTTGCATTTGGTAAAAAGCCAAAAGGAATACCAAAGAGTCCTGACGAAAAGTCTGCCCAAAATTTAGGTAAACAAAATTCCATCGGAATCGATCATTCAATCTTAACTGCAGATTCAGTATCCAATTCAATTTGTGCGCCATCAACACAACCTGATTTAAGTTCGCTTCAGACGGCTGTAATTAATGCTAATTTAGTGAGTGGCAGTAACAGCGCTATATGTCCGATTCCGATCGATAATTTATATAATCATATAATGAAACAAGCAACGATAACGGCACAAAATCTAAATTCAATTGAGGCAAAAGTTGAAAGTAATGACTCCAATGTTATGCCACGACATATCAAACGCCCATCAAGTGAAGCACCATCTACTTATGTGAATATTGAACACGATGCCTCTTCGGATCTATCAAGCTTACAACGGCAATCCCAGACGCAATCTCAATCTCAACCTCAACTTCCAACGCAACATCAACGACAACAACAACCACGCCAATTACATTTGCAACAAACACAGAACAATTCCATTGCTGTATCGGCGGCAGCCACAACTGCAGCACAGGAATTCTACAGTCAAATTGTAAAGCATCGTGAGCAGCAGCAGCAGCAGCAGCAAAACACACATTCACAACATCAGCAACATTTAATAGCTCAACAACAGCAGCGTGATGAGATTATTTCAATACGTAGTTCAGATAGTCAAGCATCACTTATGACCGCAGACGATCACTCAAATACCTCAGCGCACTTTTATAACCATGTCAGGCAGAATCAGCCCGAGCCATACATTTAAAAGTAAATTAGCCCACAACAATAACGAATGCACAACCAAAATAACTGGAAATCAGAAAGAATTTGGTAAGTTACGGCATTTGCAAGCATTTGTGTTCCAAGATGTGTATATAGTACGTTTGCTTAATACTTGTGTTGTATTAAAGTAGTAGGAAGTAGTTTGAAATCCTGCCTTTGAAATATAAACAAATAATTATTTAAATAAATGTTAAAATGACTTTTGTTTACTTGTGATATGTAAAACAAGTGTACAAATTGGCTGATCTGAACAGATAAGTTATGAAAATAAGATAAGATAATCTGAGTGTAAGAAAGCAGTGCCAATGTAAATGATCGCAATAATTATGGTTTCACCTCAAGGCTGCTGAGTATATTGTCTTGATAAAATGCAGTAAATTAATTAGGTATATCCTTATTATTGTATTATTATCCTAATAGAACTGGCTTTCTTTATAAAAAATGAACTGATCCAACGCACTATTGAATTGTCCCAAGAACACATCACCATACGAGAAGAGAGATTCGAGAGCCTGCCTGTGCAATTTAAAACTTAGTGAGAAGCATGTTCCAAAACTGTTTTATTTCAAGAAGTTTGCCATTACTAATTTTTTTATAAATTGTAAAAAAATCGCTGGCATAAAATAAATAAAGAAATAAAAAAAAATTCCTCTACAATTGCCTTTCATCCAACAGCTGTTCAGTTGATAACATAAACTGTCAAAATATAATTAAAATGTAAAAGGGAAATTTTTTTACTTCGAAATAACTTGTGTCTGCGCCATCTATGAGTGATTTGTCACCAACTGTCAAAATATCATTGTGCACATCAAAATCAAATGTCATTTGCCAAAAAGAAATATTTTGTGTCTAATATTACATATTAATATTAAGTGCATGCTCAAGTTGCTACAAAATATGGTTTTACTTTTGTTATATTAGGTCTGTTCCAAGGGCTACTCATAGTAACTTTGAGTGACACTGTGTATACACAAGTGCGTTCCACCAGCAAATTTTCGTATATTTTCGTGTAAATTTAACTTGTGTCTCAATTGAGTTTTACTACGAGTAGCTCGTGGAACAGACCTATTGTGTACTACGTTTAAATGACTTCGTATTTATTTTCTTAAAACATCAGATTTTATAACCACGATTCACGATGTTGATTTTCCAGATAAGTCCATTTAACAGATATAATTTGATTTGAATAAGTTTTTCTACACTGCGCTATCTATATGTCAGTATAATTTTATTGAGATCCAGCTTAAAAATTTGATGCATCTACTTGCTACTAGTTAGTGTGATAATTGTAAAAATAGCATTCGCTAGTTTTCGTTAGATGGCGCTTGTGACGTTGTGTTAACATAATCAATATAAACATTTTTATAATTTCAATATTCAAAAGTATATAAGTATGTGATTTAGCGAGTAAAGTTACTCAAATTGCTGACTCAACTATAAATCAAAGAAATATATAAATAACAAAAAATGGGATAATTTATTTTTATCAAAAATATTCAAAGCTACAGTGGTGGGTACGTTCAATGTAGTCTCCATACTTTATATTCCAAGTTAAGGCCGTGTGCGAGTTCTAGTAAATGGAGGTAAAGCAAATTGAAATTTCCTAGGGATCTTTTGCACCGAACTTATGTAAATATTTATTTATTTATTTATTTATTGCACTTATTTATTATTTTTGGTTAAAAGTTTTCAAATTTTTTAATTTATTTATTAAACATCTTTAGAAATGTTCATAATGGTAAAACCTAATTTACCTAATTTTTATCTAACCTACCCGAAATTCTGATAAGTACTAACATTCGCTGCCTTACCGACATAATTTAATATTTCCCTTAATTTACCATCAACTTACTCGAACTCGCATATGGCTTTAATTTCAAAACTGAAATAAAAGATTTGAACCGTGTGCGACTTAGAGTAAATTGGCTGAAATGATCGTTCTAAAGCTTTTGACAAGATCTGGCATGATGGCATGATAGTAAAAATGTCTCATATATGTGTTCCAGGCAGGGTAACTAAGATCATCGGCCGCTTCCTACGTGGGAGGTCCTTTCGCACGAAAATCAACAAAGTTCTCTCATCAGTTCGAACTATAGAAGCAGAGGTTCCTCAAGGATCGCCATTTCCCCCACTTTCGTCAACATTTATACATCTGATAAACCCAGGCTTTGTGAAAACTTTTTAAGGTGCCATGGTACATTAGGGCGAATGACATCTTCAGGGACCTCAAGATTAAGGTAAAAGGATACATAAAGGATAAAGCCTTGAAATTATTTACGAAAACTGACAGGTTTACCAACACCGCGTTATCGAATCTCAGAATGGTTATATACTCCTCGGGAAGGTATGCAGATCTGAGATCAGTTACTGCTTAGTCTGGTGAAGTGATAAACAATAATTTAGTCCAGGCGTAGAGAGGGGTTATGAAGAAATCTCGTAGCTAATAGAAAGTAAAAGTGCTTAGGTGCACTGACTCAACTAACCTCAACATAATAATAAATAAATTTGAAAACTTTTAACCAAAAAATAATAAATAAGTGCAATAAATACTCGAACTCGCACACGGCTTAAAAGATTTAAAAGAAAATTTAAATATATATTTAATATTTCATATTTATAATTTATATATATTTTTTATTTCAGTGCGAAATGTTTTACTGGACATGTTGGTCGTCTTCAGCGAGAAGATTATTTTGTAAATAATTAAAATTTTTTAAGAAGAAAAACGAATTTTGGTAAGTTATAGAAGTGAAATCTTTATAATGATTAATATGTGGAAAAAATATAATTTTTGTAAAAATATATTACGCCAAATAATCATAATAACGTGATATGCCTATGTCAATTGCGATTACTGAATAGAAAAATAGAGAGAGAGAGAAAGACGTCTCCCGTTTTTAATTTATTAAATCCCACTTTTTTTCTTAACTTTTAACACATAAAAAACCACAACATTATATACATATTATATACATATATATACATATTACATACATATTATATACATATATATACATATTACATACATATTATATACATATATATACATATTTAATACATATTATGTACATCCGCAACATTAGGGCACTATAGATATTATGGTCATTGATTGTTCGTCTGTAGTTTGGTGCATATGGTCATTTAATGTCATTTTCAATATCATTAAGACAAGCTTTTCGAGGTCCTCCTTTCGATCTACCACAAAGCACGCCAAAAATTTCCCGTGACGGTTTTTTTTTTTTGATGATCACATTCCTGTTCTTCCAATTCTTTCTAAGCAATTTATCCGTAACTTTATTTCTTTGTATTTCTCGATGTTCTGAAACTCAGAGAATTGCCTACTATTTACTTTCTGACCTCAGCTGAATTTTGCATTGCGTCGCAAGCATTATTTTTCTTTTAATTAAAAATTTAAGTACTTGTCGGTGAAACGCATTACCTGTATTTTCCTTTAAAAGATCTATCAAACGATAGCATGTTAAAACTTGCTAATATTTCGTTTATAACTTTTGTTTCCTATATTATACTTTGTTAATGTTGATGTTGATCCTTTTTTTGAGTCAGCGCAACTGATGGCACTTTTACTCTTTGATAGCTGGGGGTACTACAGGGTGCCACCCATCTCATTGACTAACTTATGTATTCCCTATAAGCTTCATGATTATCCAGTAATTGATCTACGATCTGCGTATCTCCCCGTGCGGAGAGTGATTACTCTAAGATTAGATAGTGGTAAGTAGGATAGCCTGTCAATTTTCGCATATAACTTTAGGGCTCTGTTCCTTATGTATTTTTGATCAATCTTGAGATAATTAAAGCAATTTCATCACTAGAACAAAGCGCGATGTCTCCATTAGGCTCTTAAGCCAAGATATTGTGAGCCTCCTCGGTGATATGTTCTTCCTCTTCAGAGTCATAATCATAGTCTTCGTTTGGCTGGAATTGAGGCTCTATAGAGTCAGCAAAGGCCTCGGCCTTTTCTGAATCTGTGTATGCTGTGCCAGTTGCCCTATGAATAGGCGGCACTGCCTATTTGCGTTTCAACCTGAAGTATTTGTTTATGGCCCAGAAGGATTTAGTACCGGTTTCTGGTCTCAATAGGAATTCGCCCCAGTTTTCATTTCTGAAGATGCCAATCTTTCTTCTAATTTCCTTAGACAGTCGGCTGGCTTCTGTTCTACTTCCCGGGTCTCCAGTAATCTGGGCAAATTTTTTAATCTGGGACTCTATTACGGTGCCTGATCATGTATTTTATATGTTGAGGAAGGTTGAAGTAGTTGCTGGGTTTTCTATTTTTGATAGTAGAGCTGGAATCTAAAGCCTTCTTAATTTGATACGTAAGGTTTCGAATACTTTCCTCCAGGTCCATTAAGGTTTCAGGTTAGTTTAACCCTCCTCCAATATCTACTAGATTTTTAAAGGCGGCCCAGTCAGTTGTAATGAACGTGGGAGTCGTAATATTAATGAGGCAGTTCTCTAAAATAAATAATACTGGTTTATAGTCCGAGTCCAGCTCGTCTAAGACTTCAATAAGCGCAATAAAGTCTAGGTTATTAGATATGGCATGATCTATAATGTGGCCGACTCCTCTACCATAGTATGTTGGCTCGTTAGGCACGTGTAGCTGCAATAAGTGGTCAATGGTGAATTGGGCGATCACCTACCTGCACTATTTGTGCTACTGTCACCCCAGTTTCTGTGAAACGCATTCAAGTCACCGGCCAGAAAAAAGATGGAATTGTTATTAAATTGCGCTTCAAGGTCTCCTAGGTAGACTTGTATATTCGGTGGCCTATAGACTGAGGTAAAGTTTGACCTATCATGACCTATATAACACGTGGCGTAAGATTCATATTAACGATCCCACTTCTAACATCATATTTGTATTTCTAGTTTTATTATTATTAGTAGTAGTAGTAGTAGTAGTAGTAGTAGTAGTAGTAGTAGTAGTAGTAGTAGTAGTAGTAGTAGTAGTAGTAGTAGTATTTTTTTATTTTAGTTCAAAAACAGTATAATATTTCAATCTTAAAACTAATTTTACACGTTGATTTATGTTATTAATCAATAAATTACAAAATATTTACACAATAAAATATTGTTACTTATTGAACTAAAGGCATGGCCCAAATGCCGTCTGCCAACAAACTAATTAACTAATAATGAAGTCTTCTAAAGCTAATCAAAATATATTTTGCAGTATATTAAAGTAGAATTGTAAATATTTTTATTGTTCTTTTTCTATTTTATTTAAAACTAAAAATTTTCATTTATTATTCTATGCCTGTAATTAATTGCATCTTTAACATAGCCAGAGAGTGCGGTCCAGTTTTCCCCGTTTAATGCCTCTATTATTTCCTCCTCTGTAAGAGTGTGCTTCCTATAGAATTTGTAGTGCATTTCTTTCAGCATTGGACGTAACCCAATAAAGTGTACTATATCCTCTGGCTGGTCTAAATTACACAATAAACAATATGTTGAATTTACTTGCACATATGATCTATAAGGAACTTAAGGAGTTCGCCCAGAGTTTTAAAAATCTGGCTGATAGTTCCAATAGTATAATCATCCTTAAAATAATCGCGTAATTTGCCATTGCTGCCAATGTAAAGTTAGCTCTTTCATTCGCCATAATTTTTATCAATATATTTTTTTGCCACGAACGCCATACTTCTCTATTTTCGAGCAACAATACCAATACCATTGCCATTTTTCAACAAAACCTGTCTTTGTATTTGCAAGGAAACGTGCCAGAATTTTAGGGAGTCTATTGTTACTCAGATTCATGACGTGATTTATATATTTAAAATGTAGTTTAGCGTCTCTATATATAAAGCTGACAATCCGGTTACTAAATGTAGCATATAGTTGGGCGTGTTTTGCGGTAACTTGAATGTTCTTTTTGTAAAGTACCTTTGAAGCATTTCTACTTCGTTAAATTCGTCTATTCCCCATACCTGTGCTGCATAAAAGAGGATTGATCTTACTTGAAACTTTACCGAGGTCGCAACCTAATTTTTTCCTAAAATTACTTTCCAAAACGAGTTTATTGCTTTTCTGACTTCACTTAATTTTTTACTGAGATGTTCATTGAATTTACCATTATAACTGATCCAAACTCCTAAATATTTGTATTCTTTCACTACTTCTAACGCTTCACCTTATAAGTTCCAAATTTCATTTTTCATAAGCCTTCTGCAGTTCCTTTTGAATATCATAATTTTAGATATTTATTTTAAGTTTCCATATCATACAGTAGGCATATAATTCATTGATCATAGTTTGCATCCTTAAAGGTGAGTTCGTCATAAGTACTAAATCATCTGCATATAATAGTAATTTAATACATGTTCCATTTATTAGGATACCTTCGGAAAGATAATTGTTTAAATCGTCTATGAAGAGGGCTTATCAAGCAACTCTGTTTTACTCCTGTGGTCGAAGAAAACCACTTAGAAAGACTGTTTCCATCCCATACTGCTGCAGTCGTGTTACAATATAACGCCCTCAGTATGTTTAGCATTTTTGTAGATATACCATAATTACTTGACTTATAAAACATAGCATCTCTGTCGATGGAATCCAATACGCCTTTAAAGTCTACAAAAAACGCGTAAAATTTTTTTTCTTTTTCAACGTATAATTTTGCAATATTTGTCAGAATAAAAACCTTGTCCACAGTTGAGTAACTTCACTTGAAGCCTGCTTGGTATTTACTTAGTAGTTCTTTATCGTCGACCCAACTTTGCAGACGTTGATGTAATATGCCTGTAAATACCTTTGCTATCGAATTTAAAAATGATATTCCTCTATAATTTTTTACTTCATGCGGATCACCTCCTTTAAATAGTGGAAAAACTATTGAACTTTTAAAACATCCCGGTACTTCTGCATTATCGTATATGTAGTTAAAAATCTCTGTAATCTTTGTATACCTTCACCTGAAGCAAATTTTAAAAATTCTGCTGGAATTCTATCTTCCCCAGGCGCTTTATTTTCTTTGCAGCGCTCTAAAACCTCTGTTAATTCAACTACCTCGATTTTTTTGTCTAATTCATTGATTTGAGTTAGTGGTTCTGCGTAGCTGAAACGACTTATATTCTCCGTTTTGCTTAAAAGTTTTTCAAAATAAGTACCTAGAACGCCAAAATTAAGATGCGCTGACTTACTGAAATTATTGCCATATATTTTACGTACATTATTCCAAAAGCTTTTGGAGTCTTTTACTGATGATAATGATAAGGCAAGACCTTTAGTGTGTTGGATTCCTTTATTATAGCAAACAATTCTGTAAACGTTTTTGGCTGTCTTATACTCATTCCAATCTGAAGCTAGGCCCCTTTTTCTCGCCATCTTCAAGTTATTAAAACAGTTTGTCCTTGCAATGTCACGCTCTTTATCGAACCAATCTTTATTTCATTTTCTCTTCGTTAGCCCTTGTTGAAATGGACTAGCAGCTTCATTTATTGCTGTTGTAGGTTAGGTTAGGTTATACCGGTGATCCCTAGTGGATCCACTTAGGCCTATTGGCCCATTGTGATGCCGTATATAAATAATAAAAAACCTCAGGGTTTAAAACCACCTAGAACCTTTTGCGAAGCATAAAATGCTATTTAAAGCCCGATCCTGTAACTGGTCCAGGTCCTCAAGGAAGGGGGCTCCTAGAGTATTAAATCGCCGACGTGCATGAGCTGGACAAAAACACAAAAGATGAGATGCGCTCTCATCGTCCTCCCCACAGCTACGACAGATCTGGTTGAAAGGAAGACCTAGTCTTCTAGCATGGTTCCCTAGCTTACAGTGCCCTGTAGTCAACCCTACCAGAAGACCAATGTCCTTGCGGGACATCTCAATGAGAATTTTCGATTTCCTTTTATCGGAAAGTGGCCAGATTGCATACAGATGTCTACATATCGTTGAGTCTTCCCATCTTTTATTAAAAGTATTAGTGCAGAAAGAACTCAATAACAATTTACATGATGTTAGCGATATGCCCAGATAGTCTAGGTGCTCCGAGTATGGTTCTGAAGCAACCTTTCTGGCTAACTCGTCTGCTTTGCAATTTCCGAAAATATCCCTATGGCCGGGAACCCAGATGATAGAAATATTGAGCTGCGTCGACATTTCGTTTAGAGATGTGTAGCAGTCAAGAACCGTCCTAGATGTAAATTGGACCGAACTCAAGGACTTTAATGCAGCTTGACTGTCTGATAGTATGTATATATTCCTGCCAAATATATCATCTACATTCAAACAAGCTATAGCTTCCCTGATGGCGACCACTTCCGCCTGAAAGACACTACAATGATCTGGAAGCCTAAAGAAGGAAGATTTGTTCAATTCCTCTGAGAAAACTCCACTACCTACACCACTACTTGTTTTGGATCCGTCAGTGAAGATGGTTACGCCCTCATCTAAGAAGGGACCACCTGACGTCCATACCTCTCTAGATGGAAACACGACATCAAATTTTCTGTCAAAGTTGAGAGTGGGTGTGATGTAATCAACGTTTTTGGGAGTAAAATTGAAAAGATTTAGAATGGAGGCATGACCATAGTCACTGTCTCTCCATTGTGAGGTAGCTTTTAGTCTTAAAGCAGATGAAGCTGCCATTTGTTTACTAATAATATCCATTGGCAGTAACTGAAGCATCAAATCTAGTACAATGGATGGTGTGGTGCATAGCGCCCCGCTAATACAGAGTTCAGCTCTACGCTGAATCCTGTTAAGTACTGAGCAGTACGAAGATTTATCAAGAGCTGTCCACCATACCGTAATACCATACATCAATATGGGCCTAATAACAGCTATATATAGCCATTGGGTGATGCGAGGTTGAAGACCCCACTTCTTACCAATAGCTTTCTGACATAGAAGAAGCGCAACATTGGCTTTTTTGCGCGCTCTAGAGTGTTTTTCTTCCAAGTGAGTTTCCTGTCGAAAACTATACCTAAAAATTTGGCTTCCTCCTTCACATGTATCACAGAACCTCGTAGAGAGGGTGGAGAAAGATTCGGGACCGTATGTTTTCTTGTGAAAACTACGATTTCAGTTTTATTGGGATTCACCCCAAGGCCACATTTTTGTGTCCAATTGTTTAGAATATTAAGACCATTTTGTAGAATATTCCTAAGAGTGGTAGTATATTTTCCGGTGACTGTTATCGCAATATCATCCGCATATGCAATAGTTTCGCAGCCCTCTGCCTTCAGTTTTATTAGCAGTTCATTCACCACTATGTTCCAAAGGAGAGGGGAGAGTACTCCTCCTTGGGGGGTACCTCTATTCACCCTTCTGCGTGCCATTGAAGAGCCCATCGTTGCTTCAATGAGTCTGCCAGTTAGCAACTGATTTATAAAGCCAATGAGCGTATCATCAACACCCAGACGCGAGATCGCGCTTACTATTGCACTCGGGAGTATATTGTTGAAGGCCCCTTCAATATCTACAAAAGCAACCATACAAAATTCTTTGAGTTTTATGGATTTTTCTATTCTGTAAGTGAGGGAGTGGAGAGCTGTCTCTGTAGATTTTCCCTTAGTGTAGGCATGCTGTGAGGGGGACCACTGGTTGGGACTTACAGCACGCCTTACTTCTACGTCTATTATTCTTTCAAGAGCCTTCAACATGAAAGAGGAGAGGCTTATAGGACGGAGTTCATTGGGGTTATGGTGCGAGGTTTTTCCTGCTTTGGGTATAAAAACTACTCTAACCTCCCTCCATTTAATCGGGACATAGTTAAATAAGAAACAATGTCTAAAAATTGCCAAAAGCCGGTTGTGTATTAACTCCCACGAATTCTGGAGCTCAATTGGATGAATACCATCCGGTCCTGGTGATTTGTAGGGTTTAAAACTAAAAATAGCCCATTTAACGATCTGCAGGTTAACCTTAATAGAGTTAACCGGTGAGAGATTAAGGCACTCTGAGGATACAGTTACCGAAGTAGAAGATTCCGGAAAGTGAGTATCTAGTAGTAATTGTAATGATTCGCTACTATTATTGCACCATGTCCCGTCAGATTTTTTGAGTAACTCTGGGACAGAGTTGTTGTAAGTGTTGATATCATTTCATCAGCTGTAGCTTCACACATTACATTACTGTTCAATAATTGGTGAAGATTAATCTGATATAAGTTCAAATATTGTATTTTGCATTTAAGCTTAGGTAGTAGATTCATAGTAACCCGCGTTACTTCCACGGGTAGATGGTCAGAGTAGATTTTCTCTTGTATACTAAGTTGCTGTATAATATTTAGAAATAAACCTTTTAAAACACATTTATCAATTGTTGACGTTGCTCCACCACGCGCAAATGTTATTTCGCCCTCTAAATCGCCACTAAATCTACCATTCATTACTGTGAGCCCTAGAGCATTGAATAACTCTATTAATTTTTTTCCGTTCCTATCTAGAGTTAGATCTTTTGCATTTCTTTGTAACTTTGCGTTTCCTTGGGGTAATTCTGAAATAAGCTCAATAGCTTGTTTATTTCCTATTCTTCCATTAAAATTGCCTATAACCATCACATTAAATTGTCTATATCATATAGTGCGTCCCTTAAGTCGATGAAATCAGCATCCTAATTATTACAATTTTTTTAGTACTTTTTTTAGTACGTCATTAGCTGGCTGCTTATTATTTACTAAAATACCTGCGCTGTTGAAGTTCATCCATTTGCCGTCTATCTTAATGGAATCATTGCGTATAAATACCTTTTGACCATTGTTCAACGACATGAGCTGCTTTTTCAATTTCATTAAAACCCGTTTTTTCTGAAGCTGCACCTCACTCAAATCTCTCTCAATATATATCTTTGAACCCACCAGTTTTTTTATTATTAGGTTATAGGTTATAAAAACACACTTCTTTCATTTGCTCCTTTCAATCGTCATGGCCTATATATCACATGGTATGAGATTCATATTAATGATCCTACTTCTAACATCATATTTGTATTTTTAGTTTTATTATTATTATTATGTTGAAGCTATTTAGGACAATGCTCTTGAGCACTTTTATTCTCTATTAACTGCGAGGTATCTTCAAAAGTCCTCTTTACGCCTTGACTGGATTATTGTTTATCACTTTATCAGACTAAGCAATAATTTACCTCAGATCTGGACACCTGCCCGAGGAGTCTGTAATCATCGGATCAATCTTAAGGTCCCTGAGGATATTATGCGTTCTAATGTATCATGGTACCTTTTCAGAACCTGGCTTTGTGCAATTTCTAGCTGGCGAATAGTAGTGTTTGAAGCTTTGCTAAACGCTACACATTCATATAGAAGTGAGGGACGAATTATTTGATAATATATCAGCCTCCTGTTCTTAGCACTGAGATTTTCATTTTTGAATAGTGGTTGGAGGTGATGAAAAATTTTGGCACAGATAATTTTTTTCAGTTAATCATGTTTAAGCGGTGTGAGTCGTTTGTTCAACGTTATGCCTAGATATTTAACGCTATCCTCCCAGTTTATTGAAATATCTCCCACTTTCACTCTCAACGGATTTTGCCTGCACTTATGCGTAATAAACAGAGCCTTAGTTTTTTCATTATTGATTTTTATTTTCTATTTCTGGAAATACTCCAAAATGAAGTTTATATGCTAATTAAGTATGTTGGTTATGTTGAGAGCACATTTGTCTAAGTATAGCATGTACGTATCGTCAGCAAATGACGTCAGAGTCGAGGGACCTAACATTGGAATACCAGATGTAATATTGTAGAAAGTGGGGGAAATGGCGATCCCTGAGAAACCCCTGCTTCTACAGATCGGACTGACGAGAGAGCGCTGTTGATTTTCGTGTGAAAGGACCTCCCACGTAGGAAGCAGCCGATGAAAGTTGGCAATATGCTTTTTACCATGGCCTACATCATATTCTTCATATTCGAGTTCAACTGTGCCTGAAAGTTGTCCATTAACTTTTTTAATTAGGCAGGTGGTGGATGTAGCAGAGTTGGGAGTTGTTGGGAGGAGTTTCTTGATTCTGCAACATCCGCATACGTCATTGATGGTTTTATTGAGGGGTTAGGTAGTATCACTGTGTTATCTTTTCTTTTTGGAATGTTTTATGGAGCACAAGGGTATTCTTAATAATTTGTCTGCTGATCACCGCCGCAGTTTGAACTTTTCGCGGAATCTTCACGAGGCTTCATACATGAGGAGTGGTGATGCGTGTTCTTCACACTTAACACATTTAGGTTCGGTCTTACAGTTAGTGGCAGCATGACCAAACTGTTGGCAGTTATGACGCTGAGGGGGAACTGTTAGCGGGCACTAAGCTTCAACAATCACTTGTAGGTGGCAAACATTGGATACGTTGTATATATCCTTTTGGTCCGCAGAGAGACGGATTTTAATAAGTTTGTCGACCGTCTGCCTTGTCTTACGGAAGTTGCACTCAAGAATGCTGGACCCTTTCTCATCAAGATCTTTTTTTATATCCTCTGGATTTGGTCCCTCCAGGCCTCTGATTATTATGTTATTAATATAACACTTTTCATCAGCTTGTGTTGTTTCTCTTTCGGTATTTTGCTCAATTCTACCGCTCAGTCCATACATGGGAAATAACTCTACACTTTTCGTGCAGTACTTACAAACAATGATTGAATTATATTTTGGGCTCTTGTAGCCAATCTCGGAATAAACGCGCCATAGTACGTTGCTTTATCTAAGATTAAAGGAGTTTATGTCTTCGATAGTAAGATTTTTTCTTTTCGGCTTTATTTTGAAGTACACCTTCCATCGCTCTCTGCCGTAATTCATCAAGTTGGTTGCCAAACTCTTTGATAATTTCATCTTCGATCAACTTATCAATACACAGATCTTCCTGTGTGTGCTTCTTGAAACCCACCAGTAATTCAAAAGGCGTCGTATGAGTATTTCTAGAGGTCATTGAATTTTTAAGCTACTGTACGGCTTCGATGTGCTAGTACCACTTTGTTGACTCATTTAAACTAAGTTTCACCAAAATGTTGCTTAGCACTAAGTTCATTCTTTCGACTTGACCATTGACTCGTAGCAAACCCGACGCACAGTGTGCAAAAACAGAAATTAACCAATCAAAATTCGATATTTTCTGAACCCGTAGAATTTCTGAACTCTTATAAAAATATATATGTTACATTTATTACGTACATAACAACACAACTTTAAAAAAATTGGGCGTGATCCGCCCATTTGTTCTTAAGCTATTTACAGTTTTATGCAATTTTAGCGAAATTGCGATTTCGCTACTTCGTAGACCATCTTCAGTGCATAAGCAAAGAATAAACAAAAAAAAAAGAAATTACATATTTAAATACATGTATGCTAAATAAACATATAAACATTATCCAAAACAAAAAACCAAAAATGACAAACATTGTTGTCTCTTTCTATGTTTGACATTTTAAATTTATTAATTATATATTAAATTTTTCTATGTTTGATCAGAGACGTATAAATTTGTGTAAGACCCTCAATGTCTTTTTTGTGGTTTAATCTCTGATTGTTCGGAACTTCAATGATGTGTAACATTTCCAGCATCAGTCTACGTCTATAATTTGGCTCTTTGTTGATGATCTGTACTTCTTCAAAATTTGGAGTATGGTTCATCACAGAGCAAGGGGTTGCTAATGCTGTCTTTTGGTCATTGGAAGTTTATCTGCTCTTTATATCATGTTTGTTACCAGCGATTACGTCCTCAGTTTGTTTTTTGTTGTACCAACATATACCTGTTGGCATATATCGTCCGTTTGGGATAGTCATTTTTAAGCAAGATGTCAATAAGAATTTTATTATTTTCTTCATGAAAAATTGAGTCGCTGATATTCATTACACGTCTAATCAAATTTAGAGCTGTGTTCCGAATTATATGGTAAGAGTGTTGTGAGTTGTAATTAATATATCGTCCAGTATTTGTATGTTTTTGATACCAATTAATTTTAAGTTTATTGTTATGTCTTATAACTATTATGTCAAGATAGGCAAGTTTTTCCGGTTCTTCTTCTTCTTTAGGAAATTTGATATATCTATGTAAATTATTTAATGTGTGTAATGTACACTCTATGTTGCCGATTTTTATAACAGCAAATATATCGTCTACGTATTTGGTAAGTAGTCTAGGTTTTATAGCTACTTCGTCCACCATTTTGTCTAAGATATTCTCCATCACAATATCTGCTACAACAGGTGATATTGGAGAACCCATTAGCATCCCTTTCGCTTGGTTGTAAATTTTATTTCCAAATATAAAGTTGCTATTTTCTTTAAGTAGGAAGTTTAAAATCTCCATAAATGTTTCTTTCTTCATATTGCATTCATTTTTGATAAGAGACCACTTACTATCAATGATTATTAATGCATAATCCACTGCAATACTCGGAAATAATGAGATGACATCAAAGGAAACTAATCTTTCATCGTCAAAAATATATGAATTGTTAATTTTTTCTTTGAAAGCAATAGCATCTTTGATATTGTAAGCGGAATCTTTAGTTATACTTTTTAATATAGATGCAATATATATATTTTTTTTATTTTATATATAATTGTATTCTATCTAAATTAATTCGATATTTTACAAATTTTTAATAACATTATTAACATAAATGATAGTCGTGCTGCGTATGTTCCCTTTGAAACATCGCTATGAAGAACTTATTTCAGTTTTAAATTGTACAAAGATCAATTGGCGCTTTTCTTTTCAGTCTTGTGAATAGTTGAGGGTGTGTCATTAGATTTGAAGCCAAATTGCAATATATTGAGATAATTTGTGAGATGGCGAATTTACACACGACGTTATGGGTCTTAAGGGGATGTCTGTCTTATGATTTTTTGGCATTCCATAGATTCATGGTGCCGTAGATATCCTTCAAGCATGAATTGTTGTAGTGCAATTATTTAGTCGCTTGAAGGGAAGATAGAGAATACTATATAAGAAGAACGACCTGGATGTTTACAACATGTCGCATGTGATAATAACGTGCGAAATTCTTCATAATTTTGTGCAGATATCTAAACAACGTTATAATTCCTCATGGAAGATGTAGAAAAGGTCTATGGCGAAAGTGAATATCCCCAATCAGAATATATGTATAATCGACAAAATTCTTCGTCCGGATATTTTATGTGAGATCATATATACGCGTACTTGGCGAAAAAATTTCCACTTCTACATAGAAGTAATTGAAAAAATAATGTATAGAAAACCATTTTTTAATTAATTAATTTGTTTTTTATTTATAACTAGCGTAATTCCAACAATATAATATATATATAATAATTTGAGCTTAATTTGAAATTAAAATGGCAAATTTAAATAATTGAAAATAATAAACTTAACTTAAACTAAACTAAAATGTTTTAAATATAAAGTCACCATTACGATAAAACTGAGAGAATAAATAGAGAATAAAAAATGAATATTTTTAATTAATTTAGATTCTGGGATGCAATAGGGCTTTTGATTGTACTTTCAATTGCCTCATTGCTACTACGCACCACATTTTCATAATGCTTACGCTGCTCTTCCAGCATTTTGGTTTCCCATTCACATTGCTTTTTCCGCTTCCTCACTAAAGAATTTTACCTGCCGGCGAATCATACTTTTGCATTTACAAAACCAACTTTTATGAAGCTGGACAACGCCTTAGCGTAACTTTCCCTGCCCATCGATCGATCTACTCGAATTTGCGATGTGGATGTATTCGATAAAGCAGACGTCGAAGGTGAGACATCTGTTAGTAAACAACTGATTCCTGACTCCGAATCCGTTTCATCTACATTCTTTATATTTTCTAAGATCTTGTGCATTCAAAAATGTGAACGTTGAAGACAAATCGACTGTGCTTATAGAATTAAATTCAAAGTTAGAATTTTCCTCATCTTTGTTGTCATTCAAATACTCTTCATTCCATTCGCCTGCAATTGAAAGAATTAAAGTTCGGTAACAAGATATTTACTTTTATCATAAATCACCATTTACGTGTTCAATGCTATTCTCAATATCTAGAATATCGTACTCGCTGTTTTCAAGATCTGATGTTGGCCTTGAATCAAGTATTTCGCACATAAATGGGTGGGACTCCCTGCAACTGTTACCACTACAATTATCATGTTTTTTATTTCCGAGTGTTGCCTTTTTAATACCTGCCACTTTTGCTATATTTGCTGTACCCTTCTGTACCACCCACCGACTTCCATTTCTTGGCGAACTATAACATAAATTGTGTCTCTTTTATATTTTTTGTTGTTCAACAATTTAATTATTTCTTTTTCCGCAGAAATATTCTTCCTCTTTCATTCAATTTTTTCTTCTTATTTCCTTTTTTCGTTCATATTTTAATTTATTTAGTTATTATACTGTTGACAAAGAGTTCTTTGTAATAACAAACCAATTTCGAAATATTTGACTATTGACTGTTAACAGCTGACAATTAAAACTTTAAACCACTTTTAAGGTGTTTACACAATGCTTAAAATTAACGTTTATGACTAAAAGTGAAGTTAAACTACTTTTAGTAAGCTAAAAAAAAAGTGCTTTTAAGCAAAATGCAGTTTAACGCCTTTATCTTTTTTATATTTGCTCTTTGAAATACAACTAAATTATTATTAATAATAATTTATTAACGTTTTTCGATTCAATATCAAATTTTGTTTAATTGGGTACTATCATTGTTACCCTTACATAATTAAAGACTTTCTTTGTATAAAAGACCGCCTTGAAAAATGTCTTCAGTCAAACAGCCAGAGACTGTTTCTGGGGGGGTGAGCTGAGCTCTGTTTTATTATACTTAGCCTTATTTTTAAAAACACTAACTGTTGATGGATTTTTTAAAACAACAATATCCCCTTATATCAAAACTTTTCAAAAATATACTTGACTTAAGTTATGCTGTAATATCAGGTCTATAATAAAATTATACATAAATATTAAAGGTAAAATGCATGCGCAAATGACAAGTCCCTAATCACTGTTGTGAAGAAATCTAAACTAAATATACATAAATCTGTATTTAATAACTATCGAAGTAAAAATTATAAAATTAGTTATAAATGATGTGTAAAATCTCAAGTACGAACATAATGTATACCTTATATATTAATAATATAAGTTCCTGACATTTGAATTACAAAAATTAATTAAAATAAAATTAAAAATTAAATTAAAAATTAAATATTAAAAATTAAAAATAAATATTAAAATTATAAAATAAATAAATGAAATAAATAAATAAGTTATAGTATTCAGTCCATATTACCTAACTAAATATCCGTCCAAAAATTCAGTATATTTGAAAGTTTAACAGTTGGTATAAACCAACAAAGTCCACTAACTAATGGTTTCCATTGACATGTTTCGTCCAGTAACCAGCTGGACTCATCAGAATGGAAAAGATAATATGCGTCAATATGGTATGTCGTTCAGTGTATTAAAAATTGAAATCAAAAATAATAATAATACAAAATCAAAAATTAGATAAAAATATATACATACGTATACAAATACATATACATACACACATACATATATAACATGTACATATATATATATATACATACACATACACGTACACATAAAATAAATATAAAATCATATATTTATAAAATATACATGAAATACAATATAATATAACTTACATCTCCTATGAATCCATAATAATGCAACATTTATATCAAATCACAACACAAAATTAAATAATACTAAACCAACACACGACACGCGTTAACATGCACTCCCTGTAAAAACAACAATCCAACTGAAGTCGACAGTAATCCACAGAACTCCTCACAAGTATACACAATACTACGTCTATAGGTTTTGGGTGGCTGGCGTTCGAGAAGACAAAGGCGAGGATAAGACGAGATATTTGATTGCCCATAGGGATTTAAATAATGATTTAAAATGAATTTCCGATCTGGCGTGAGTGGCTGGCCCGTAGTGGGAGGTCGTGTTATCCAACTGGTTATCATTTGTCCTACTACTGTGTTAACGTAATGTTGTGGATATCCATTTATTAGACACCTCGTGACAAATTTAGCAAGGTCAGAGGATAGATACATATTGCTGGTACGGTACAATATTCGACGTAAGTGAGAAGTCAATGCAGAACGTTTTACAGGTTGAGATGCATGGGATGTAAAATGTACCATTCTTAAAGATTCAGTTGACTTATGGTGTATTGATATTAAGAATTCCGTTGATGTATGTATAATATTATAATCTAAGTATGTGACTGATGGATTGCTCCCTTGACTGTTATGTAATCCCTCCATGTCATAAGTTACATCGTATCTAATCATTTTTGGGAATAAAGCCATAAAGCTGGATACACTAGATGCCGGCATATATAGCAACACGTCATCAATGTATTTCCACCAGGCACATACACGATGAGATAAAAAGAGCGCATTATAATTTAAGGCTATCTGTGTATCGAGGTATAAAGTTGCTAGTATACCTGATGTACCACCACCTTGTGGTAACCCTTCAACCTGCTGATAGACCTGGCCATTATGAATGAAATAATTGCCATGATGTAATATATAATTCAATAGTTTTTGAAACAGTTCTACGTTTATTGGGCAAGATTCTTGAAACCAGTGTTCTTTCATTACATCGTGTAACAAAGCCCATAATGATGTCACCTGAGTGTGCGGGTACATATCCCTAATATCCATGGTGACCAATACATGTCCATGATGTTGTTTTAACTGCAATAGATGATCCGTCAGAGTATTGATATCATTTAAATTATGTGGTGAAAGGCGACCTTTAGTTGCAGACTCCAAGATATGTTGACATAACTTATGTATAGGATACGTATACCAATGTATAGGGCTACATATAGGGCGTATAGGTTGACCTGGTTTGTGAATCTTAAGAGTTCCGTATAGATAAGGTAGAGATGGATTTTTTGTATTATACTCCTGTATAACTTGATGGATTTTGTGAGGATAGGGTCTTCCATTCCCTTTATAAATCCTGCACAATGCGCGATAAAGCAACCGGTACTGAGCGCCGCACTTACGCACCAGAATACCAATATCCTCGGTTGGTTGGAGGCAATAGCCCTCTTTTGTATAATTTTTTAACCAGTCGTCCACCTTAGTTATGTATTCGTCTCTATACATAAGAATTGTTGATTTACTCTTGTCTGCCTGAACCGTTACTACGTTGCGATGTAATTGAAGGAAGTTGTAAGTTGTCTGGTAGAGATGTTGCAACATCTTATGACGGTGAGTGGGTTGCCTATGATTGACCATTACTTCTAAGAATTTGTATATGTGCTCATCCATCTCGTTCCGGCATGTATGTTAAGATCGAGACAGGCATCTAGGTGTGCTTCATGGTAATTGTGGATGTAGGAGAGGTAATTGGTTAAAGTGGGAGGGGATACAGGACAGTATTTCGGACCGAAGCTCAAGAGGATTTCTACCTCCTTAGGAATTTGCAAACTGGTCAGATTCATGAATCCACCAGGGATGGGATGAGGATATAATATATCCGGGATATATTTTTGCGGGATAGTTGTCAGAACCTGAGGAAGGGATAGCTCAGAAGTATGAGCTAGATAAGGTGCTAGATTTGTTGCGGGAGTGATAATGGATGGTAGAGGGACTGTAGGATGTGCGGTAGGTAGTATATTACGCGTACCTAGTGCGTGCTCAACCCCATCGGTATATGCCGATAACCACGTACACTCTCGTGGGTCATTTAGTTCCGCTAACGCAGCATCCATACTTGTCGTATTAGAAGTGTTACTGTGTGCTGTGATATGAGAAATATTATATATATATAGATAATGTCCCACATTTTGTATGTAAGATATGTTAGAAATTTAGATATATAATAATAGCTTATAGATAATATAGGTTATATAAGAAGTATTTAGATTGCTGGATTGTGTTTTGAACTTGTGGTGATGCAACAATATATTGTACTCAAGTCAACTTTCTTGTTCAGAGATGGATGATTGTTATGTGTATGAATGGTATTTAATATGTATATAAAAACAGAATAGTAGATATTGCAACATGATTTATTATGCATATAAAAAATAGAATGGTAGATATTGCAATAAGTTTTGTATGTAAAACATGTTTGTTGTACACATGTTTTAAAGGATTGTAACACTGACTGTTAGGTAAGGTTTCTTTGAAATGGTTTTTTGTGGGTAATATTAAGCTTAGAATTATTAAATATTTCTGGAGTAATATTAGGCGTTGGATTATTAAATTTTAATAAATATTAAGGTGATTATAGAAAATAAAACAATTTTTAATAGAAATATAGGTAAATGTTTTATAATTCTTTGAGTAATATTAGGCTTTGAAGTATTAAATTATTGAACAAATAATACAGGTAAAAGTATAAAATATAAATATAAATAAATATAAATATATAAATATAAATTTTGAAATAAATTTATGTTTTTAGAAGATAATAAAGGTAAAGGTATGAAATATAAAATATTTGTTAAGACAATATAGATTGAAGTTTTGGAATAAATTTAGGTTTTTGAAGTGATATAGGCGATGGTATGAAATATAAAATTTTTGGTTTTGATAAGACCATATAAGTTAAAGTTTTTGAAATAATATAGGTAAAGTTTATAATAGATTTTTAATAGATTTTGTATATAAAAAAACGAAATTGGTTATCGACAGACTTTCGAATAAATAAACAATTTTTAACAAAATATAGGTTGAATTATTATATGTTAAAGTTTATAATAGATTTTTAATAGATTTTGTATATAAAAATGAAATTTGTTATTGACAGACTTTCGAATATATAAACAAATTTTTTAACAAAATATAGGTTGAAGTATATATATAGAATTCGTTTTAATGGATTTTTGAATATATAAACAAGACTTGTTATTAATCTAGTGTAAGACAATATAGGTAAAAGTTTTAGAATAAATTTTGATAATGCAGTATAAATATCATTATTGGATTGCATTTGTAATGATTTAAGTACCGTGATAATTTTTAAGAGAATATAATAATTTTGATATATTATAAACATTTTAAGAGAATATTAATTTAATCATATATATAAGTTTTTAAGAGAATGCAATAATTTTGATATATTATAAACATTTTTAAGAAAATATTAATTTAATCATATATATTGTTGCGAAGATATAATTCGATTCAAGTTAACTGAGATAATTTTAAATTATGTCAGTTAGCTAGTAAATAAGTTTTTAAATGTAGTTGGTTAATTTTAGGAGAATAAGGAAGTTGGTTATTTTAAGCAATAAAGTTGTGTGTGTTTCAGAAGATAAATTACGGTTATAATTAATACAAGTTTAATATTATTCACTTATCAGAATCCAGTGTTATCGAACGAAGCGTTTGAATAAACGTAACATTGGTGTCAGAAGTGGGATTCTGATAAATAAAATGGTTAAGCTTGGACAGTTAACCGTAGTGCAATTAAAGCGGCAACTGGAGAAGCTGGGGCTTAGCACAGGTGGTGTTAAGACGGAGTTGCAAGTAAGGCTGCGTGAGGCTTTGGAGGCGAGCGGTATAAATGCGGAAATGGAAGAATTCCCTGAAGAGATAATTGTAGCGGGAGAAGTTAAACAGGTGAGTAATAGTGAAATGATGGAGCTTATGATGAAGATGATGCAGCAGATGAAGGAACATGCAGAGCAGACTTCCACTGAGCTTAAGAAAAACGCAGAGCAGACTTCCACTGAGCTTAAGAAAAATGCAGAGCAGACTTCATGTGAACTCAAAGATTTAAAAAAAGGGTTGAGCCAACTTGCCGAGATAACAGCAGATGCGCAAGAAAAGTTGTCGAAAAGGGTTGATGAAACGAACCAGAATTTCCAAGAGTTAAATAAGAAGGTATATCAGTTAGAAAATCGATTAGATGATTTGTCGTCGAATCGTCATTCGTTAGCGAGTGTTCGCCAGACTGGGGAAGTAAAATTAAAACCACCGGTGTTTGATGGAACCGCAACGTTTGAAGTCTTCCAGTTGCAGTTCGAGACAACTGCTGTTGCAAATCGGTGGGGTGAAGATGAGAAGACGGCAGCGCTGATTGTGGCATTAAAGGGCAGTGCGGCAGAGGTGCTACAACAGATTCCTGATGAGGCACGTAAGAATTACCACGAGTTAATTGGTTTATTAAAGCGTAGGTATGGCAGCGATTTTATGTCACCGCTACGCAGAGTAGAACTGAAGGCAAGAGTACAACGGGTTGGCGAGAGTCTTCAGGAATATTCCGCGGATATCGAACGTTTATGCAATTTAGCGTATATTGGCAGTTCTAGTGACTTCATTGAAAAAAATAAAATTGATGTTTTTATTGATGGCATACGTGATCCAGAAACCAGGCGACAGGTGGTAATGTTTCCAAAGTTAACTTACGCTGAAACAGTTGGCAGTGCGTTAACGTACGAGGCCGCCGGTTTAATGTGTCGACCCATAGCAAAGGTGCGGAAAGCAGAAACTGAAGCGGAGGATTTGGTTGAAGTAATGCGTCAGTTAAAAGTTGCTTTGACGAAAAATGATAATAAGTTCAGCGGCAAATGTTTTGCTTGTGGCAAAACTGGACATATGGCACGTGAATGCCGTTTACGTCGTAAGCGCAGTCGATCGAGTTCCCCGACTGAAAAGGCACATCAAGGCCAAGGAATCGGGGTGGACGAAGTGATGGATAGATCTTCGTTAAACCGAAACGAGCCAGTTCGAAGGGGCGTGGACTGGTTCTCACAGCGGAGCGCCCCCCCATCTTCATCTCACAAATGAAACGAGTGTTCAACAGTTTAACTATCCAAGGCAAAATCAACGATGAGATGTACACTTTGACTTTAGACACAGGTGCATCTCATTCAATAATAAAGAGCAGAGTGGCAGGAAAATATGAGTCATTACCTGGCGCTAAACTCCGGACTGCGACGGGTGAGGTTGCACCGATACTTGGAAGGGTCACTAAACTTATTACCATAGGTGACTGTGAGCTGCAACATGAATTCATTGTTGCTGATATTATTGATGATGTCATAATTGGCGTAGATTTTATGATTGCCCATGGAATTACGTTGGACTTAGGACAACGTATCCTACGGAGCGCTGTAATGGAATGTCCATTAAATACTGACAGTGAGCATTGCGATAGGGTGAGACAGGTTCGATTGAATCGGCGACAGAGAATACCGGCAAATTCAGAAGCGATTGTATGGGGAACATTAGACGCGAATAATAGGACGAACAGATGCTGGATTGTAGAAGCCATGGAAAATGTCGGAGTCGATAATATCGTACTTGCACGAACTTTGGTGTATCCGAATGACGATGGCAGTATACCAATACGGATTATGAATCTATCTGGGGTACCAAAATCTATAAAGAAAGGTGCAGTAATTTGTCAGTGTGAGGAAGTTGCAGTGGTTACTGATTGCGGTGGAAGGTCGGGAGTTACGGAAACAAAAGCACCTGTGGAGGAAGAAGAAGTAGTATCGCAGATACAAAATTGGACTAAAGAACTCACCTTATGTCAGAAAGGCAAGGCGTTGCAGATGATACGCAACCATTGGTCCATTTTCGCAGCTAAAGGGAGAACTGCTATTATAAAACATGGAATTGATACCGGAAATTCCAAACCTATACGACAGCCACCACGAAGGGTTCCTTTCGCAAAGAGAGATGAAGTGGCCGATTTAGTGGTTGGAATGCAGAAGGAGGGTGTTATTGAAGCGTCAGCGAGTCCATGGAGTTCGCCAGTGGTGTTAGTGAAGAAGAAAGATGGAAGCACCAGATTTTGCGTAGATTATCGCAAGTTGAATGATGTGACCAAGAAGGACAGCTATCCATTGCCCAGGATTGATGATACCATCGATACGTTAACTGGTGCGCAATGGTTTTCAACACTTGATTTACGAAGCGGTTATTGGCAAGTGGAACTTGAGGAGGAACATAAGGAAAAGACTGCATTTAGCATTGGTGATGGGCTTTGGCAATTTACTGTTATGCCGTTTGGTCTCTGCAATGCACCTGCCACTTTTGAGCGTCTCATGGAGCGAGTTTTAAAAGGTTTGCACTGGAAGACATGTTTAGTTTACCTTGATGACATAATTGTTATGGGAAATGATTTTGATGATCACTTGAGGAAGTTGAAGGAAGTATTTGAGCGACTGGACGCTGCAGGTTTGAAGTTAAATTCGAAGAAGTGCTCACTTTTTCAACGTGAAGTGAAATATCTTGGACACAGGGTAACCGCAGAAGGCGTGCATACAGATATCGAAAAGATTATGGTGGTGAAGGAGTGGCCGCGGCCAAGAAACCTACATGAATTGAGGAGTTTTTTTAGGGTTTTGTACTTATTACCGACGTTTCGTGCCTGGTTTCGCCAATGTGGCTAGCAGTTTACATTTGTTAACTAGAGGGAAGCAACCTTTCGTATGGGGTAAGGTAGAAGATGAGGCTTTCAGACAGCTCAAGGAGAGGCTTTGTTCGGCACCGGTTCTTGCTTATCCAATACCTGGAAAAACGTTTGTGTTGGATACGGATGCGAGTGGCTGTGGAATTGGTGGGGTTCTGTCGCAGTTAGTTGGTGGCGAGGAAAAGGTTATAGCATATCACAGCAGGATCTTATCAAGACAGGAGGCGAATTATTGTGTCACGAGGAGGGAGCTACTTGCAATAGTGGAATGCGTGAAGCATTTCCATAAATATTTGTACGGTCAGACATTTCTTCTCCGAACTGATCATGCGGCACTTAGATGGTTGTTACGATTTAAGGATCCGGAAGGCCAGCTAGCACGATGGATTGAACGCCTCCAGAGCTATGATTTTACTATTGAACATCGTAAGGGAAGCTATCATGGGAATGCTGATGCGTTGTCACGTCGTCCTTGTGATACGGAGTGTAAACAGTGCTCACGGGCTGAAAGCAAGGAACACATGGTAGATGTTTGTCTTGTGAATGTTCTTCCAGAAGAGTCCTGGTCCAGTGAACAAGTACGGAAGGCGCAACTGGACGATACAGACCTTGTAAAGGTAATTCAGGGGAAAGAACAGGGCATCCGACCGGAATGGCAGCAAATGGCGAGTGAGGGTCCTATATGCAAGGCGTACTGGGCGCAATGGCATAGTTTACACCTTAGGGAAGGTTGTTTATATCGATCTTGGGAGAGTGAGGATGGTAAATCGACTAATAGTCTACTAGTAGTGCCCAAGTCCCGTATCAATGAAATAATCTCTGAGTATCACAGTACATTTAGTGGAGGTCATTTAGGTGTAACAAAAACTGTGGAAAAGATTAAAAAACGTTTTTACTGGGTCGGTTGTTGGGACTCTGTTGCGGACTTTATAAGGAAATGTGTTCCATGTGTATCTTCGAAAGGACCAGGTAGGAGGAGTCACGGTGAAATGCAACAGTACAATGTAGGGGCTCCGTTTGAACGAGTTGCGATGGATATCGCTGGGCCTTTTCCCTTGAGCAGTGGAGGAAATAGGTATGTGTTGGTTGTGATGGATTATTTTAGTAAATGGCCAGAGGTGTATCCTGTTCCTAATCAAGAAGCTAGCGTGATCGCCAATGTTTTCTTGGATAATTGGGTTGCGAGGTATGGCGTGCCTTTGGAGCTTCATTCGGATCAGGGACGGAACTTTGAATCGACCATTTTTAGGGAAGTTTGCAGAGTGCTGGGTATACATAAAACTCGTACTACTCCTTTACACCCCCAATCGGATGGTATGGTGGAGCGTTTCAATCGGACCTTGAACGAGTATCTTCGTAAGGTCGTGGACAGAAATCAGAAAGATTGGGATACACACATACCAATGTTCTTACTCGCGTACCGGTCTGCACGGCACGGGTCTACATCGACTACTCCAGCTAGGGCTGTTTTCGGCACCGACGTGAGGTTACCAGGTGATTTGAAATTCGGAGTAACACCACCGTGTGGAACAGCATATTGCGACTATGTTGACGGCAAACGGGCGCAGTTAGATGAGGTGCATCGATTCATCAGAAGACGGCTTCAGATTACCGGGGACAGGATGAAAGCCAGGTATGATTTACGGATGAACTCGAAAGGTTTTCAAGTGGGAGACTTGGTGTGGCTGTATAATCCTCAGAGAAAAAAGGGAATGTCTCCGAAATTACAATCACAGTGGGAAGGACCGTACAAAATTATAACAAGAATAAATGACGTGGTGTATAGAATCCAGCATTCAGATCGACGAAGATCTAAGATGAAAGTAGTTCATTTGGAACGGTTGGCGCGTTGTCATGAAGATATGGTGACACTTGTTCGGGACGAACAAGTTTAGGTGGAGGGCAATGTTGCGAAGATATAATTCGATTCAAGTTAACTGAGATAATTTTAAATTATGTCAGTTAGCTAGTAAATAAGTTTTTAAATGTAGTTGGTTAATTTTAGGAGAATAAGGAAGTTGGTTATTTTAAGCAATAAAGTTGTGTGTGTTTCAGAAGATAAATTACGGTTATAATTAATACAAGTTTAATATTATTCACTTATCAGAATCCAGTGTTATCGAACGAAGCGTTTGAATAAACGTAACAATATAAAATTTTTAGTAGAGTATTATAAGTTTTTATAAACAATATGTTTTTGTAAAACAATATTAGAAATAATAATCTTAAAAATAGGGTTATGAGAATATAACAATTTTTGTTTATAAAATTTTGTTTATAAAATTTTGTTTATAAAATTTTGTTTATAAAATTTTAGAAACATATGATTTTTAGTTGGACATATTTTTGATCTAAATGTATAAATATATGCAATATAAATACCATTTTTGGTTTGCATTTATAATGGGTTATGCACCGGGGAAATTTTAGACATATTTATTAAGATTTTTAGGCATATTTATTAAGAACTTTCTGATAAAAGTGTTGACTTATGATTTCATATACAATTATTAGGAATTTTCTGACAAAAAGTGTTGTAATTTGTGACTTCAAGAATAATTTTAATGGTACAATATACTGTGGGTGTATTGCTTATATTATAAATTTATTTGTATATTTGTATTCATGCTATGTTGAGTTATACCTGCGGAGACCTTGCTGCGTGTGTGTGTTTCTGGCTCGGCGTGTGTGGTGACATCTGATTGAGGTTGACGTTCAAGACTGGAGACACCTGGGGGTGAAATTTTAATTTTAATTTATTTATTTTAATATAAGAAATAGAAATTGAAAGAATGTACAGTAACCTTATACACAAACCTGTTTGCAATGACGCGGAGAGGTGCTGGTGGTCTCTGGTCTGTTGCTCTGAGTTGGGATCCATATTGCTGTTGTAGAGAAAAGAAATTGTTTATTGTTTATGGAATTTCTAGTTAGTTTACTTACTTGATCTGAAATGTTGGTGCGTGTTTTTAATAAAAAAGTTCAGAATAACACGATGGGTTTTTAATAGAATTTGATGTTAAATTTGTGTTTTTAATAAAAAAGTTCAGAATAACACGATTGGATTTTTAATAGTATTTGATGTTAAATTTGTGGTTAAAATTCTAAAGTTACACTATTTTATTGGAAGCAATTTGTTGATAATTGTACACTATTTTATATTAAAGTATTTTATATTAAAGTAATTTATTTTATTTAAAGTAATTTATTTTAGGTAATTTGTTGATAATTGTACACTATTGTAAATAGAATTTGATGTTAAAATTCGGAAGTTACACTATTGTATGGGAAACAATTTGTTGATAATTTTACACTATTTTGTGTTAAATATTTTATATTAAAGTAATCTATTGATAACTGTACAGTATTTTATTCAAAGTAATTTATTTTATTCAACGTAATTTATTGATGATTTGCACACTATTTTATTGTAAATAAATTTGTTGACAATTGCACACAAGAATACGAGAAAAGTTGAATTCGCGACGAAGAATGGCGTACGTGTGATCTTGGAGCGTAATGCATTAGGCCTTGGAAGCGGAATAGGAAAAGTACAAAGGATAATAGTAATTATCAGAGTTATGAACCGGAGGAAGCATTGTTGTGAAGGTATAGCGTTGTTTAATAAAGTAGAATATGATAATGTATTGATTATATTTGAGGTTTGTTTATTATTAGTAATTTTGAATTACTTTATTTATGCCATTGAATGTTGCGTAGATTTTGAATATGATAATAGTAGGCTTTATATTTGGTTCCTCATCAATATTTTAAGTATTGTGATGGGGTTTTAAATAACGCGCATAATTATAATGGTCTTTGATAGATGAACAGGAAGGAAAATGATAATAAATTACTGTGATGAGAACCATAGGTTGTGAGTCTGCTTAAGTATGGTAGTGTGTAATGAAAATAAGCGGAAATGATTTAGTCTTCAGAGTTAGAGTTGTTTATTCTTAATGTTTTTGTTAACATTATGATTGCCAAATTTAATTTCTTAAGTTTAATTTCTTAAATATGGATAGTGAGAATTATGTTACAAGACCTTTATTTTATTTTCAATTTATTTTTAATTTGTTTTAAATATAATGGAATTATCCTAACTAAGAACCGGATGTGGTGAATCTGTGATTGTGTGGTGTTGTTTAATGAGAAAACTGAGCAGAAAGGTTTTAATATTTGTTTCTAGGTATTGATAGTGATATACACATAGTAGAAAAAGTGTACGGATATTCACAAAATTTTTTTAAATTACGCATAACTTTCTTAATTTTTACTCAAATTCATTTTTATTTTCTAATTTATTTTAACCAAAGAACCAACAATAAAGTTCCAATATAAAAAATTAACAGTTATTCTTTAAAAAAAAATTAAATACAATTATATGCAAAAGTAGCAATTTTTAAAGCAGAAAAAGTCTACGGATATTTCTTAAAATTCACATTTACCGTTAATTTAAATTCGCTTGCAATCATAAACGTTTCATTAAATGATATTTAATTATAAGTTGACTTCCTAAAGAGTCTAAAAATTAATCATTTAATAACATTTTTTTATATAAGCAATAAATTTTTACAATATAAAAAAAAGGACGTGAAATTAGTTTTAGTGAGCTACAAATAACTGTTAAATTTTGAAAAGATGACGTAAGCCAAAGAAAAATTACTGAAGATATTGGTCGCCAATATTCATCTGTGCAGAGAATTACAAATAACTTCAAAGAGACCAGTACTTACGTTTCTAAACCTCGCACTCGCCGCCCCTCAATTCTGTCAAATAGAGAAAGACGTAACATAATCCACCAGGTGATAGTAAATCCAAGAGTAACAGCCTTCAAACTAGCTGAACATATTGCCGAAATACTTGAAAACAAAATATGTCCTAAAACTCTGCGGAAAATTTTGAAGAAATGCATGTATTATACCCTGATTGCAGGAAAGAAGCCATTCATATCCAGATATAATAGAATAAAATGATTAAGCTTTGCAAGAAAGCATATAAATAAACCCATAAAGTTCTGAAAATGAGTTCTTTTCTCCGATGAGAGTTAATTTTACATATTTTGAATCAAAGTTAGAAAACTTGTAAGGAGAAAATTATGCACAGCCTATGATAAACAAAACTCTATTTCAACAGTAAAACGTGGTGGTGAAGGCGTAATGATTTAGGGGCGTATAGCAAGTAATGGTGCTGTCAGACTTGAATTTGTACAAGATACAATGGAGAAATATGGCTATCTAAATATTCTAAAAACAAATTTGAAAGAAAATGTCGGAATGATAGGACTTGAGGTAATATTTTTGTTTCAGCAGGACAACGACTCTGAGCATGTAGCTGCGATCGTACGTATTTGGCTGCTCTACTATGATTACAGGCAACTACAAACACTACCAGAATCACCAGACCTTAGTCCTATTGAACATCTGTGGGTTTATTTGGAAAATAAGATTCGCCAGCATATCTTTTCCAGCAAGGATATGTTATAAAACGTTATCAAAGAAGAATGGGTAGAAATAAACGCACAGGATACTGCAAAGCTAGTTGAGTCCATGCAAAGACGCTTAACAGAGGTTTTTAAATGCAGAGGTTATCCCACAGGCTATTAAATTTAAGATTTTTGTGAATTTTATTGTTTTAATGTAAATATTAAGAAATATCCGTAGACTTTTTCTGCTTCAAAAATTGCTACTTTTGCATATAATTGTGTTTAATTTTTTTTTGAAGAATAACTGTTAATTTTTTATATTGGAACTTTATTGTTGTTTCTTTGGTTAAAATAAATTAGTAAATAAAAATGAATTTGAGTAAAAATTAAAAAAGTTATGTGTAATATAAGAAAAATTTTGTGAATATCCGTAGACTTTTTCTACTATGTGTATATGTTTACAGGATTTATATTTTTAATGTTGTGAGAAATGGTTTTTGTTTATATTATGGTTTCTAATATTAGTTTCTTGGTATTGATAGTGATATATACGTTTACAGAATTTATACCTTCTAATATTAATTTCTTAGTATTGATAGTAATATATATCTTTACAAGATTTGTATTTTCAATTTTAACTATGTTATGATTAATTTTTATTGTTGTGACAAATGTTTTTTGGCTGTATTATGGTTTCTAATATTAGTTTCTTAGTACTGATAGCGATTCATATGGTTACAAGATTTGTATTTTCAGTTTTAACGATATTATAATTGTTTTTAATATAGGGTTTGGGTTATTGTAGTGTGCATGTTACCCGATAGGTGATGTTAAGAAAGATGACAATGAGACTTAGAGAATTATACTTGATTGAATATCACAAATCCACTCTGATGATTCTGGGTAGTCCCCAGATGAAACGCGTAAGTGGAAACTATAGTGTAAAGATGACAAATTTTTGAACACTGATTGGTGTTGAATAAGGTTCCCATACGACGTGAGACATTACAAAATACGGAGACTGTTAATTTTTGTGAGCTATCTTAATATGTTTTGTTGCAGTTTTTGTATCCTACCAGTATAAATTATTGTTGTGAGCTATCTAAGTATGTATGTTACAGATTGTGTCATTCTAGCAATAGTTTAATTACGTGGTATAAAGAGCCTATAGTGATTCATAAAATTATTTACTAACTTTAGTCTTATGTGATGTTTATTTGAATCTATGTTGATATTCTATGTAGATTTTATAGCCTTTTATATTAATTTAATTTAAGTTATATTAATTTAATTTAAGTTATATTATTTACTAACTTAATGAGTTTGTACAATGATGGTGATTGGTAATAACTATTAGTAGTTTATTAATCTCAGGTTTTATTTGTTTATTATTATTTTTACTCTTATTCTAATTGGTTTATTTTACCAATTATTTATAATTATTTCTGTACCAATTTCTAAGTTTGCCATCAAGAGGAAGTTTTGGATTTAGGTGTAGTTAGGCGTGCTAACTCCAGTGACTAGCCAACATTGTGTCCGGTATCTTGTCATTGTACATGATACTGAGGGCATGATCATGCATCTGGATGTTTCCGGATGTAAGAGCATGACTTGTGACAAATTTTCGGGTTTGTGAGTGGAGCCGAAGATTTGAGCACACAAAAAGTTATTATCGAAATAATTGAAAATAATAAACTTAACTTAAACTAAACTAAAATGTTTTAAATATAAAGTCACCATTACGATAAAAATAAGAGAATAAATAGAGAATAAAAATGAATATTTTTAATTAATTTAGATTCTGGGATGTAATAGGGCTTTTGATTGCACTTTCAATTGCCTCATTGCTACTACGCACCACATTTTCATAATGCTTACGCTGCTCTTCCAGCATTTTGGTTTCCCATTCACATTGCTTTTTCCGCTTCCTCACTAAAGAATTTTACCTGCCGGCGAATCATACTTTTGCATTTACAAAACCAACTTTTATGAAGCTGGACAACGCCTTAGCGTAACTTTCCCTGCCCATCGATCGATCTACTCGAATTTGCGATGTTGGCTGTATTCGATAAAGCAGACGTCGAAGGTGAGACATCTGTTAGTAAACAACTGATTCCTAACTCCGAATCCGTTTCATCTACATTCTTTACATTTTCTAAGATCTTGTGCATTCAAAAATGTGAACGTTGAAGACAAATCGCCTGTGCTTATAGAATTAAATTCAAAGTTAGAATTTTCCTCATCTTTGTTGTCATTCAAATACTCTTCATTCCATTCGCCTGCAATTGAAAGAATTAAAGTTCGGTAACAAGATATTTACTTGTATCATAAATCACCATTTACGTGTTCAATGCTATTCTCAATATCTAGAATATCGTACCCGCTATTTTCAATGTCTGATGTTGGCCTTGGATCAAGTATTTCGCACATCAATGGGTGGGATTCCCTGCAACTGTTACCACTACAATTATCATGTTTTTTATTTCCGAGTGTTGCCTTTTTAATACCTGCCACTTTTGCTATATTTGCTGTACCCTTCTGTACCACCCACCGACTTCCATTTCTTGGCGAACTATAACATAAATTGTGTCTCTTTTATATTTTTTGTTTTTTAACAATTTAATTATTTCTTTTTCCGCAGAAATATTCTTCCTCTTTCATTCCATTATTTCTTCTTATTTCCTTTTTTCGTTCATATATTAATTTATTTAGTTGTTATACTGTTGACAAAGAGTTCTTTGTAATAACAAACCAATTTCGAAATATTTGACTATTGACTGTTAACAGCTGACAATTAAAACTTTAAACCACTTTTAAGGTGTTTACACAATGCTTAAAATTAACGTTTATGACTAAAAGTGAAGTTAAACTACTTTTAGTAAGCTAAAAAAAAAGTGCTTTTAAGCAAAATGCAGTTTAACGCCTTTATCTTTTTCATATTTGCTCTTTGAAATACTACTAAATTATTAACGTTTTTCGATTCCATACCACATTGCTCTCCTCCGGAAGTAGATTTAAATTTTATTGTGAAAAGTTTATTTTTTAATTCTTGTGGTTCTTTTATCGTTTCTTGTACGACGGACACGGCGCTGCCGTTACTGTAGCTACTGATCAAACTGTGAACATTTTCAGGTATGAGTATAAGTTGAGATTCTAACTCTGCTTCTTTATCACTACTCTTTGACAAAATATCAGTGACTGCAGGTATACCATCTTCGATATCACTGTCTTCAGATGATAAGCCCGTAGAGTCTTCGTTGATGTCAGCTGTGTTCTTAGACTTTAGCGTAAAACAAGACAATATTGGATGCATTTTAATTTATTTTCTTTATGAACACAATTTGTTGATTATATTTTTATTTATTCAAATAAAACGGTTATTTTAAACATTAATATAATATCATTTGTCAATTTGTTCGGAATAAGAAACAACCACCATCATTTAAGCTAGTTTTACCAATTAAAATCTTTATTTTTCATGTCTTACATTAATTCTTATATTGATTTAAAAATAGTATTGCCATAAATAATTAGTATAAGTATTGCCAGTTTTTATAACACTCCTCCTTAATGCTTATACTCAACCCAATCTAAGTAACTGAACTTTTAAAGTTCTCTGTTAAAACGATTGCAATCATTTCTTTTGATGGGTAATATATTAATTTTATCTGCTGTTTTTCATAAACATCTCTAGTGTGATGGTATTTAATATCCATGTTTTTAGTCCTTGCATGATATACAGGGGTTTTAACAAGGCTTATAGCACTTAAATTATCTCCATTAATTTCAAAACAATCATTTAAATTATTTTACTGTCAAGAATATTTTTATATTTAATTTAAGTATTCTATCACTTAGTACCTTTTGAAACTAAACTGTAACACACCGTACCCAATGTAAAAAACTAAACTGACTTCTCACAATATATTTCTAACTCTCTACTGTCAAACGATTGCTAGATTGTTTTTAAATGATATCGGAAATTATATTACAGCTCGGCCATCCTGATGTAATGATTGAACACAATCATCCAATAAAATTTCTGATTCCAAATTTCGCCCAAGGCCCGTTATCCATGCTCTCATTCGTGCTGCAACAGCGCCGTTATAGGGCATTTGCGTAATCTGATAGTTGTCTACATCTCGAACAACATAACTATCGTTTGCCAAAACCTTGTGTATGACGTACGGACTTCGATATATTTCAGAAGTTTTTTGTTTGTAATTTTCGTTTAACAGTATTTCATTAATTCATTACACTGTAAAACGTATTGAGAAATATCTGCCTCCAAAGTTTTCTTTTCATTATCTCAAACTAACTTTGATTTGTCGGAATGAGCTTTTCATTGTGCTATTTCTAGTTTCATAGACTGACATTCTGCTTCTACTTGCGACTGTCTTTCATGTAATACTGATATTGCATTACCTATTTCTTTATTCTTATGGTTCAATTCTACACGAATAGTTTTTAGTTACTTTTGCAATTCTTTAATTGCTTCATCCTTCTGAGATATATGTTTGACAGTTTTTGATCGTTCAGTTAATACCTTGTGATCAAAAAAAATTTATTCGTTCTTTTTTTGAATTCCCGCGCTTATCCAATCGGTAAATTTTTTTTTATTTTCACGCTGGCAGCACTATTATACACATTTTGTCAAAGTTTAACTCATCTTATGATTAGTTTTTGTTTGGCGTCTATACCAAGAAGTCGAAAAATTTTCGTGTGGCGATTTTTAGCTGAATTTCATTCAAGAAAGCGTCGTTGTGATGTGGCCAAAGAGATGATTTCCAACGCAGAAACGCAGATAGTGACCCTACATTCATCGAACGCATCATAACTGGTGATGAGACATGAGTCTATGAATTTGACATGCCCACTAAACAAAAATCGACCGAGTGGTGCTTCGAAGTGAGTCAAAACCGAAAAGAGAACGCCAAAGTCGGTCCAAAATCAAGGTTATGCTGACTGCTTTCTTCATTATTCGTTTAGTGGTACACTATGAATTCCTTCCGGACAGTCAAACGGTCAATAAGGAGTATTATTTGGCCGTTATACGTCGTTTGCGTGAGGCCATCCAGTACGACAACGTACCGGCTCACACAGCGTTCGGTTGTGTCGCAGTTTTTGGCCAAAAACTCCACCAATATCATCAATCAAGCACCATACTCTCCAGATATGGCGTTGGTTTTCTTGTATGGAAAAATGGATCAAGCGTTGGCATGCATGTATTGCCGCAGGAGGAGAATACTTTGAAGGTAATAATAAAGAAAATTATTAAAAATTAAAATTTTGTGTGTTTTTTTAACTTCTCGTTCTTTTTTGATCAAATGGTATATCATGTTTCAACAGTTTCAACTCGTTCTGAATTTGTTGTAAATTATTGAGCACGTGCTGATGCTCACGCTGCAGACATAAACATTTTACCTCACTTTTTTGTAGTTTCACTTGGACACGTTTAATTTGCACTGCAAATATTTTAGCCATTTATTCTCTAAGATGCGATTCACTTCCTTTTTAATCAATTCTGCTGTTGTGCCACTATGTTTCGAGCACAATTCATGATCATAGCAACAGTTATAGCTTTCTTAAGTTTCGGTGTGTACTTCGGATTCGGACACAATTTGCGATTATTGACTCTTCCAGCAGTTGTAACAACCATTAATCGGTCGCTCTTCGTACGGACATGTTGGACGACGGCGATCAAATTTAGAACAATTAAAGCAGCGGTTTGCATTTTGCATTGGATTGTCAGCTAAATAACCAGATGAAACTTTCACTGACCTCTTCGTTTCATGTTTGGCATCCGGTTGACTCGCTGTGCCGCGCACAGCCTCATGTAGTTCGAACAGGGTAACCACACCCTTTAGTTCATTTAAATTCTTAGCAGTGTTGAACAAAGCGAAGTCTGGAATACGATTGTTTAAGCCATCTAATATGAAAGCAACTAACTCTAGCTCCATAACATCGCTGGGGTGAGCAATAGACTCCATTTCCATTATATAACGGTGGATACTCTCTGTTGGCTTTTTAGTACGCATACGAAGTGCCTGGTAGACCTCCTGACGGCTAATTGTTCGTCCAAACTCACCAATCAGTTTTTGCTTTAACTCCTCATACGTCAAATACCCTCATGTTAGTAGCAGTCTCGCAGCACCAGTTAACGAATTTCGCAATGCCAACAATTGAAGTAGGTCATCTGCACCAACTTGTTCAAAAATTTGTTCCAAGTGACGGAGAAAGTCAAGAACTGAGTATGTGCAGTCTTCTCCGCTAAATTTTAACATATTATAGCGTGATCTATATCTTGGAAATGTATTTTATGTTGTTGTACTGGTTGCACGTTAGTATTAAAAGGCAATACATTACTATATCTTTGGAACTCATCCAATTCAAAATGTTGTATTCTTTTTCGGTCTTACAGGTAAACCTGTTTTAATCATTTTTGGCCTTTTTGGATACATCTTATAGATAACTTTGCTCATCATCTGATACTTCGAATTCATTGGCACTTTGATTCGTTTCTTCCACGTGATCGTCAGTTTTATAAATTTCATCTTCAAGCATTTGTATGTTGATATCCACAGTTTCTCTTGAACTAACATTTTCAATAAAATAAACGTCTCGGCTTATTATTACATCTTGTTTTATCTTGTCATATAATCTATAGGCTTTCGAAGTATCTGAGTACCCAACCATGATACACTCTCTACCTTTAGCGCGAAACTTTCTATGTTGTGTTTTATCTAACGCTACAGCAACTGAATCAAAAATTTTTAGATGGGTCACAATTGGTTTACGCCTTGTCCACATTTCATAAGGTGTCATATAATGTAATGCCTTGGCAAGTGACCGATTTCTCAGATAAGCGGCTGTGTGTATAGCTTCGGACCAGAATTTTTCATCCATTTCAGCATTCACTAACATGCTTCTGGCCATTTCTACAAGCGTACGATTAAACCTCTCTGCTACACCGTTTTGTTGTCGAGTGTGCGGAACTGTAAGTTCATGTCTAATACCGCTTCCATTTAAAAAACTGTTGAAGTTATTATTTACATATTCGGTGCCATTGCCGTTCCGTAATACGCTACCATATTTTTATATATTTTAAATACGTTAAATATTTCTGATTTATTTGTGATAAAATATACACATAGGTACATATCTTGATTTGTCATCAATCATTGATACAAAGCGTTTTGATCCACCGATAGAATATTTATTTACTGGCCCACACACGTCTGTATGGATTACTTCTAGTAAGTCATTGGCTTTAGTTTCTGAAGCTTTAAACGGTTTAATTTGGCATTTACTTTTCAAACATGTAATGCAATCAATATCATCGCGTACAGAATTAAATTTCAAATCGTGAACCAATTGTTTGTTTTTCATTTCCACTAAGCTCTTCGCATTAAGTTGACTATATCTTCTATGCCACTTTACGAGTTCTTCATTTCATTCTTTCATTTCATTGATTGAAAAATATAAGCTTTATCGGCTTTAAAAAAATGATAAAAAAATGCTAAAAAAAAAATAAAACTTTATGATGTTTTAAACACCAAATAAGAACATAATTAATAATATTTTATTTATTTACAGTACATTACATTATCAAAAATTTAAAAAGTAGAATTTCTATGTAAATACATCTTCCAAATTGATATCGTATAATACTTCCTCATCTTGAACGAAGTTTCGTAAAGCATTATTTTCGTTACTGAATTTTTTTATGAGATCGAGAATAGAAACCATTGCTCGATAAGGATTCTGTTTCTAAGTTTAGTTTTTACTAAATTCATTGCACTAAACACACGTTCAACCTCCGCATTACTAAAAGGTAACACTAAATATTTCATGACACACGTCGCCAATTCATTAAAGGGATTTTCATATATTGCATTCTTGTATTCAAGCACTCAAATCCAAAAATCGATGGTTGAGTTTATATTATTCCAAGTATGAAGTGTTAATTTTTGCCACTGAAGTCCTATATTGGTGATTTCCTCATCACTCATCACTCATCCTTATCTTTTCCTCTTGAAAAGTGTCAAGTATGTTACTTCTATTAATTTTTAAACTATTTTCTATATTATGGCAAAAAATTTTTTACTGAAATGCTAAATAAAATGCTAAATGCTAAAATCAAATTTTGCAGCTATTTCACAAAAAAAAAATGCTAAATCTAGCAGCAAAAGTGCTAAAACGGCAACTCTGGTGCGTAGTTGCATCAAACTCAGCGTGCATCGAGACATCTGGCTGTGATTGAAAATTAGGAGCTGTGATACCTAGAAAATTTATATTAAAGAAATGTATAGTAACCTAATACACTAACCTGCAGGCCGATTCCACTAATCGCTATCGCTAAAACTCCAATCTCTTCGCTAAAATTCTTAAATAAGCGATTCGCTTATTTTAGGAGAATTAGCGATTGTGCGATTCTGCTAACACAATCTCTTCGCTAAATTTATCCGGCGATGCGGATAATGCTGAAATGCACTGAAATGTCAAAATAAATACAAAAATTGTCAGCTGTTGGACTTATAATTTAAATTTGAATTTAAATTTAAAAGCACATACTTCAACAAAAAATATTTAGCAATTGCGAAATTTAAATTAATATTCAATTAATATAACATTGGTGTGCGAATTAATTAAATAATGGATAAATAATATTAATTGGGTTTTATTTAATTGACTTTTTATTAAAAGTTTAAATATATATTTATTTATATTGTTATTTTAATATTATTTTATTAATAATAAATTGTTATTATGACCAATACTCAACACTTTTTTATTAATACTCTGGCATTAGGTCGTTAATTTAACACATAAAAATTACACTTATAAATTTGTGTTAAATATTTAATTGTATTTCAGTTTTTATAAAAACTTATTTGTATTACAAATATTTGGGTCTACTTCGTAGACCATCTTCAGTGACCAATGAGGAAGAAAAATCTTAAAAATAAACAATTATTTTATTAATAAAAAAGCGCAAATTTCCACATCACCCCTGAGGTATTGCACATAATGCGTTAACCAAATTATTTTATATGGCTGGTTCCCCAGTAGGCCTATCCACCATAAAAAGCTTACATTAATTCTATTCTATGTATTAAAATTATTAATTGCATCCGCTAACAGTGTTATAGCATCTGTATGCTCTTTAGTGGCCTACACGCGTTCGTCCGCAATCTCCTTCTCTTGTTTGAGCTTTCTTTCCTTCAGCTCAAGTCGACGCTCCTCAAGCCTCAACCTTTCCTCCTCTAACTCGACGAACTTTTGGTTGGTCTGTTCTAATGAGGGATTTCGCTTTCGTCGCTTGGCTGGACGAATAGGTCGAATAGGCACACAACCCTCATCGTTACCCCCAACAGATGGACCTGAACCGCTTGGCAGTTCCTTTCCCTCCTCAAGGCACTTATTTATTAGATTAATAATTAAAAAATATGAAAAAAATAAAAGCGATAATAAGGCATTCGCCTCCAATACTTACCTCTAAATCATAACAACCTGAAATGTCACTTTCAAAGTGCATTGCTGGCTCGCATACATCTTCCATGCCTTGCACCGCTACTGGATGCATTACTGCAATAATCCGTTCATCTAGATCAGTTAAATCCTTAATGCCAACGGACGCATTTCCAGTCAGTCCCATTGCATGTTTATAGTCCTGTACTTTCTTCTTGCTTTTGGATCTAAAATTAAACAATGGAGTTTTTTTATTTACAATTTTTCAATATAGTTTCTACAACTATAAAATTAAAAGCAACGATGTTATTTTACATGTTTTTATGTATAATTCTTTTATATATATATATTTATATATATATATATATAGCGGGTTTCTGTGCTTGAACGGAATTGAACGGAACTAAAAACACAGAGGCTATATTTAAATTATAAAATTATTTATTGTGTTCTGCTTATTTTCTTAATCAGAAAACTGAAAACTTCTTCTTCGAATATAATTTTCCTTCTAAATTTTTACAAGTTTTGTGTTGTGAATATTTTAAATTATAATCTAGTTTACTGCGATTACCGAGAATATGGACAGCTACATTATTCCCCCTTCCAAAAAAGCACCTTGCGACCATAACGCGAAGTGTAAATCTTATGATCGTGCTTGTCAGTGCTAAAGGTTTAGCTTCTTGTTCCTTAAAATATTGTTCACTGAAGGCTGCTTCGAGGCGATCCACCGAGATATTCACTTTCCTTCCCTTAACATCCACGACAAAATATTTATCGAAACGCTTAAGAACAGTGAATGGACCTTCGTATGGAGCTTGCAATGGTTTACAAATCATGGAATTTCTGACAAAAACCTGATCCGAGGAATAAAGATCCTTTTCAATAAAAACCTTTCCACTAGAATGATGAGCAGTTTGAGTAGGTCTTAAGTCATTCATAAATCTTTTAAGTTTAGCTACAAATTCTGCCTGAGGGTTTGAGACGTCGCGATTAACTTCTGAAATGAATTCCCCAGGTAAACGTAAGCCAACGCCATAAACCAGTTGTGAAGGACATGCGTTAATATCTTCCTTCACTACAACTCTAAATCCTAGAAGGATGAGAGGTAATATTTCAACCCAGTTGTCATTTTGATAACACTTAATGGCTGCTTTCAAAGATCTGTGAAATCTTTCAATAATTCCATTAGAAGCAGGGTGGTAAGCTGTGGTACGTAAGTGCTGAATACCAAAAAGCTTAGACAGCTCTTTAAACAAATAGTATTCAAATTGTCGTCCCTGATCTGTGGTTACACGTAATGGAACGCCAAATCTTGCAATACAGGTGGAATAGAATGCGAAAGCTACATTTTCAGCAGAAATATCCTGCAATGGACAAACCTCAGACCAGCGTGAGAAACGATCGATCATTGTCAAACAGTAACGAAAACCTCTACAGCATGGCAGTGGCCCGACAATGTCCATGTTGACGTGGTCGAAACGAGACGAAGCAGGTAGATACTGCTGAATAGGTACCTTGTTGTGGCGGTGAATTTTGCTTTTTTGACAAGCAATGCAGGATTTGGCCCAAATAGCACAATCTTTCTTCATATTAGGCCAAATGAACTTTTCTGCTAATAATTTGTGAGTTCTTTTACCATTTGAGTGACAAAGGTTGTGGATCGAGTCAAAAGCGATTTTGCGAAAATGCTTCGTCAAGACCGAACGAACGTTCCCGGTAGAAATGTCACAATACACTGATACATCAGAGTTTGGTAAGGTAAAGGACTTGATTTGCAAGCTGGAGTCTCCGTTGAGAAGCTTTTTAACTTCTTCATCAGTCGTTTGCTGGCAGGATTTAAAAAACTTTGACGTGCAGGCTGGCCGTATGCCTCGTTGGCGGCCGCGCCGTGTCAAAGTGATTGAGAGTGGAGAGCGTTGATGAGATTTGATGAAGTCGTCAGCTTGAGAAAGTAACTTTGATCTGTAGGCTGGCCTCATGCCTCGTTGGCGGCCGCGCCGTATCAAAGTGGGTGTAAGTTGTGCTGCTTAATTCACAGAAAAATTTATTGTGATGACCTGGATCCAGATTCATCATCTGAATGTGTCACCGGCATGCCTGTGTGTTGCGTTTTCAAATCACGTCGGGGTCACCAATATATAGCGGGTTTCTGTGCTTAAACGGAATTGAACGGAACTAAAAACACAGAAGCTATATTTAAATTATAAAATTATTTATTGTGTTCTGCTTATTTTCTTAATAAGAAAACTAAAAACTTCTTCTTCGAATATAATTTTCCTTCTAAATTTTTACAAGTTTTGTGTTGTCAATATTTTAAATTATAATCTAGTTTACTGCGATTATCAGCTGTTTTTGAAAGTTGAGAAAATTAGCGAATAGAAATTAAGCGTAACGAGTTAGCAGAATCACAAAAATCGCTAAAATGCATTTAAAGAATTTTAGCGATGGAGTTTTAGCGATAGCGATTAGTGGAATCGGCCTGCTGGTTGCAAAAATGTAGAGAGACGCTTTAGATCTCCAACTAGCTGCTCTGAAGTGGGATCCATTTTACTGTTGTAGAGCAATGAAATTGTTTATATATTTATATAATGTTAGGTTTCACTTGATATTATAAATGTTGTTATTTTTTTTTACAATATTTAAATAATAAACAAACCCTAACTATGATAGCAATACTGTCGTGGTCCTATGTGAGTTAAAAAACATCGCATGAAGTTGAGGTTCGGTTATTTTATTTAAATTCAGTTTTATTTCCTAAACCCTAGATGCTGTCGCTGCTTCGCTATGTTAGCTGTTGTTGCATACGTTCCGGTACTTCTGCTGTCGACACTGTTGCTGCTGATGTTGTTGCTTCAAGCTTAGTGGTTGCTGTTGCTACTGCTGTTGCAGTTTCAGTCGCAGCTGCAGAAAAATGTACGTTCGAAACTGTTGTTATCTATTAAAGTTGTAATCGAAGTTGTTGCGTGTAATAATTGTTGCTCTTGATGACGCACTCGTAGTGTTGGTATTGTGGTTGACGTTGTTGCTGATGTAGTTGGAGCTCTGATTATTATTGTTGCTAAGGATGTTTGTTTTATATTGGTTGGTCGATTAATTTAGTTATATTTGTCCTAACCTCGCTGATAATAAAGTCTCGTTCAATTTTATTGTATTGATTTGTTTGTTTAACCGCACTCGCTGGAGCTTTTACTAAACTCGTGCACAATTTAGTGTCGGTTTAGGAGTTAAGATCATCACTTGATTTGTTACTTTTCACATACCGTTTTACGTTACGAAATATGCGAAGGTTATTCACACACGATGTTCTATTAGACCAACCGATACCAATTTAATCAGGTTCCTTTTTAAAAAGATTACATTGAACTTCATCAATTTTTATTATTCGACAGCCATTAACAACATCCTCAACCGCTCGAGTTTTAAGCTTCAAAAGTAGCGTGTTTGCTGGTCACGTTTTGTAGTGTCAGGACATTCCACGCTCGCGTTGTGGGATCATTGCCTTCTGCATAGTCCCATGCTACCGCATCGTAACATGAGACTTACTGCAAGGCTATTCTTATATTTTTATTCATTGACGGTCAAACCGTTTAACACACACCCTATTGTGTATGTGTCCACAACAATACCAATCAAGCACATTCTTCTTTATTATTTATTAAACAACGTCATACCTTCACAATTTTGCTTCCTCTGGTTCATAACTTAGATAATTACTATTATCCCTATATCCCGCCATACTTCTCCGCGTGTTCTTCTATTTAGTGTACGCAAGTTTCAATAATTTAATTTAAACAAAATAGTATCAGTGTAAAATCTAAAACAAAAATATTAACAATTATAAAAACAATTCTAACAAACAAGTGCCGTCAGTGTAAATCCAGTAGCTTCAGTTGTACAAACAAGTAGCTTCAGTATGAATCCAAAAATAACATTATTTTTTTTTAAAAGAAGTATGGCGTACGTGTGAATAATGAGGAAAGTACAAGGGATAATAGTAATTATCTTCCTCTAAGAACCAGAGGAAGCAAAATTGTGAAGGTATGGTGTTGTTTAATAAATAATAAAGAAGAATGTGCTTGATGTACTGGTTTCATAGTTGGGGTTTGTTTATTATTTAAATATTGTAAAAATTCAAATATTACAGTGGTAGTCATATAAGATGAGTTCATCATAATAATTTTTTATAATATTCTTGGAAATCACCATTTTTAGTCAGTATCGTGATTTATAATCAAAATAATGAGTGCAATACACCAGTCTTTCAAAGCGGAACAGGGAAAGACAAGGGATAATAGTAATTAGCCAAGTTATGAACCGAAGGAAGTAAGCTTGCGTAGGTATGGCGTCGTTTAATAAAGGAAAATGTGATAAATGGGGTTATAGTTGGGGTTTGTTTTATTTTAAATGTTGTGCCAAAACCGGGTGTTTTCCCAGTAGTGAAGAGGTTCCATTAAGCACACCGGCGGCCTGTGTTATAATTTCAAAGGGAGATTAAGTAATGCCAATCTTCTACGACGAATGCTTTTTTAAATTTAAGATACCGAAAAGTGAATGAAGGGCATTATGTTTAGTTGGTGAGGTATTTTCTGGGTTCATTAGAACTAAATTGAAAAACAAAGAGGGAAAGAAAGAAAAAAAAAAAGAGGAAAATGAATTATAAAGAATTAGGACTGTATATTCAGTTTTAAATTTTAGGATATATGTTAGTTATAGTTATTAGTTATTAACCTACCCATTTATAGTTGGTAAATGGATAGACGGAAAAAATAAAAAAAAAGAAAAAAAAAAAAAAGAAAAAGAAAAAAAGAAAAAAAAGAAAAAAAAAGAAGGAAAATATATATGAAGAGTAGGTAGTTAAGCATTGAATTATAGATATAGTTTATTTGTTAGTTACTTAAATGAATAGAAGTAAGTCATAGCATGTTTTTTTTTTGTTGAATGTCAGCAGTAGTATTTAATAGCCAAGAACCCAACCCCAAAACCGGCGAGCATACCTGGCTTGCCACCATGTCATGTAGAGCATTTAAAACTACTAGTCAAACCATCTAGGCTGACACAACAAGCTATTGATATTTTCTAGGTAGCATAATAAATTGTTATATGTAGTTATGTATATATAGGGCGCGTATAAGTTAATATGTGAGTATGGATTATGTTAATTCAATCATTTTCTAAATAATATTTTATTCGTTTGATTTGTTAGATTTTAAGAGATGATGTATGATTTTACACTGTCTAATGTATATAATATAAGAAGTTATAGCCACGTTAATGTTTGTATTTATTATGGTGTTGTCTAAGTAATATTTTATAGAATTGTCAAATAAGTGTTGAATGAATGAATGTGCATACTATACATGCTGCCTATTAGGTGATGTTAAAAGACAAGAGACACGGAGATTAGGTTTCTTAGTGTTAAATATTCTGTTATACTTATATTATATTATAGTAGAATGTAGGTTGTTATAGATTGTATAGGGTATGTTGTAACGCTTGTAGTATGTAATTATGTATCATTATATTCATATATGTCACTTCGTAATAAATAAGTTTTGATGTTTGGGTCTGTATGTATATGCGTATATATGTATACATATGTATATATTTATTATATTGATTATGTTTAGCTTCATACTTATTATTATTTTCAGATTTATTACTTTATTAGTTATTTAGTTATTTTGTTATTATTAGTTTATTAGTTTTTTTGTTAATATTAGTTATTGTTAGTTTTATTAATTTTATTTTAAGTTTATTTTATGCATTTTATTTTTATATTATTATATTTTAGTTGTATAATTGTTTTAATAGTTACTGTTGTATGTATAGTTTATGTAATTCATTTTATTTAGTTTCATTGATTTTTCATTATCATCCTAGATTAATTTACATTTAGGCGTCAGGTTATTATGTGTCCCTAAGGTTTGCCATCAATAGAGGAATTTATGGATTTAGGTTTAGTTAGGTGTGCTAACTCCAGTGACTAGCCAACACTGTGTCCGGTATCTTGTCATTGTACATTATACTGAGGGCATGGTCATATATCTGGTTTCCGGATGTATGGGTATGACAGTGACAAATTTTCGGTTTATTTGTGGAAGCCGAAGATTTGAGCACAAAAAATTCTTATCAATTTCGGTAGTATTTATTTTAATTTTTCCGTGACCTACTGCATTAACAAAATTATTTCCGGCAAGTACAATTTTTTGGTGTGTAATTTCTAAAGTTTCAAATATTTCGCGTGCAGAACACATACGCTACGTATGTGACGTAGCGCCACTATCAATACACCATATATCCGAGCTCAATTGAAAATGATTTTGAATTTTGTTTTTCAGTGCTCGTGTTAACATGTTCTTCTCTCTTTTCGGCTCTGCATTGCGATGCATAATGCCCCTTACGACCACAGTTGAAGCATTTGATATTTTTATGTTTTAATATGTCTTTCTATATTCGTTTGGCTTTGTACTGTCGCTCATTTTATTGAGTTGACTGCTATTTGATTGGTTTTTCCCATACGCATAAAAAGCCGCTATGCTAATTTCAGTTAATTTTTCTGCAACGTCTGAGAAGTCTGTCACATAGCGTTGGATGTTCTGGATCTCGTCCATACGCATATTCAGTAGCTTTTTGAATAATGTAACCTTTCGTACTGGTTGGTTGATGTATCTCTTTTAGTGCAGCACGGCCCGCTCCTAGCTTTGCATATGGACCGAATTGCCACTTCTTCAGCATCTGGTTTCATCTTCGTCTGAAGCTCCTTAAGGATGTCCGCGTATGTGTGTCCTTTGTGGGGGCTGCAGATTCTTTTGTTTTCAGTTTTTCTCTGGTGTTTACGCCGCTGCGCTTGTCGCTGCAAAGTTGGTGTATCTGCCATATTGTTTTTTGTTAACAATCTGGTCTCGCATACACTGCTGTGTGCTCTCTTCCTCTGCCTTAATCCAACTTCAACGGTAATAAGGTATAACATCGAATTGCTCTTGCAGCTCTAGAACGCCCTTTTTAATATCCATCGAGAACCATCTTCGCCGAATTATGGCGCAGTGTATCTTGTTCAGCGGGGCTTTGCATTTTACTAGTGACACCATATCATCACTCCTTATATTCTGAATGTACTCGTTTCTCGGTAAAATAAGTACATTTGTTATTTGTGAAGGCATTTTCGGTGTACATACATCCATTATGGACTCTTTTCGGTGATCAAGCGATGCCACTTGTATTTCCTGCATTTTCTCTTGTATTCTGTGATTTTTTTTTCTTCTGTATTCATTTCCAAACTCCTAGCCACTATCGATGTTCGATTGTATAGTCGCTCATTGGTAATATAACGTTTTTATCTAAGCTTTAAAATTAAACATGTCCAAACGCTTTTAGGTATAGTTCTTTATTGAATTGTTAATATTTGTAGAGTCTTAATCTACCTTAAATTTAGCCATTACAAAATTGGCTAAATTGGCTAATAAAGCAGACACTTTATTATCTCACTAAAGTGAGGATTCATATTGCAACAGTCTGGCTGCTTGGATATGGCTTAAGTCAATGATGGGAATTTGCTGCATAGGCATATTCACAACATTGTACGTTAGCCATTCAATGTTATTTTATATGCACCTTAATTTGCATTTATAGAATTATATATATACAGAGTGTATACATGCTATAATAACGATCCCCATGGTTATCTATGCAAGGCAGGGAGGCCATGTGAGGATTGACACAATACCTTATGGGAGATTGTATTTAGAGCCAGCATTTGGCGCAGATCAGGAGTACTCTCAACTGAACTTATACCACCAACTTAACGGTGGCGATCCATCGAACGTGCTTGGAGACTTGCCAAATTTTAAAAGAACGGGGGAAGATGTAGCATTGACCTGAAAGACTTTTCTATAAGATGTCACTCTCATATACTGAGGTAACAGAATACCGCTTCCGCCAGTCCAGAAATCATCATTTTCATCATTTGCTTCCAGTATGCCATAAACAAGATCTTACTGGGTTCGATCCTGATGGGTGTTTAAACCCAGAAATCATAGTTATTTCGTATTGCTTGTCTTTGCATGTATTTTTTATCTTTCATATCTAACGTAGTATTTTCATTGAGCACGAAAGGACTCCATCGTTGGTGCAATTGTCTTCTCTTAGGACACTGCAAACGTTTGTATCCATTGTTGGTACATAGCTGTTTAATCACTCTCTGCGTACTTGGATGTCCCTCATTGCCATCCCAGGATGATGTACGCTTATTTAGGGCTGGCGTCTACTATACCATTAGGTGCTCTAACGACTTAGATTTATGTTATTTGCTGAAGAGTTTTTTTTTTTTATTTTGCTTTTTATTGAATCTTCTAAAAATCAACTTAGAACTAACAATAAATTATCGCTGCTAATTGCTGTATTAAAATATTTGAAAAAAGGAAAAATAGATAATTAATTGTCCTTAGCCAAAGCTTCGTCCAATTTCGTTACCATGTCAGGCGTTATGGGTTTTATTATTGTATTGTAATGTTGCACTTTATAGGTGAGATTAAGTTTAGAATTTTTGTTTATCAGCCAGTTTAGTTGTTGTTTGAGTTTAATTTGGATTACTTTGGTTTCTATAAGCTTTTTCCACGTAAGCCTTCGGTCGAGGTGCATTCCTAAGTATTTTGTGTCATTGCATTGCGGTATTACTTTTCCATTAATACGAAAGGCAGGGCAGGTATCTCGTCGTAGAGTGAAAGTTATGTGTACACTTTTCGATTCGTTAACTTTTATTTCCACAGATCGAGCCATTTTTTGCTGAAGAGTAGGGTATTTTCATGGTGTTGAATACCTCGTGAACATGCAATTTATATGATTTTTATTCTCGTAATTTAAAGCACTCAAATCTGCGCACAAATGTACGACTACAACTGTTCATTGGTTGTCTTGTGACAAACAAACTATCGGTAAGTGGTATTTAATGAATTTTATGATAATATGGAAAAATAAATCTAGACACCCATGGAAACTGGGGAAACAAAAAATACGCGTTGATGCAACCTCGCTCAAGGAAAGGTTTGAACGTAACTCACATCGTCAAATTAACAATTAAACTGCACACGACACCGGTTTCAAATTTGGGAAACAAAATGGCGGCAGCGTTTACCTTCCGCTCAAAAAGTATCCGGATTTTGTTGTTTGTTAACTATTCCTTAAGTAAATTACCTTTTTCAAAAATTTTTTTTTGTTATATTGGTACACCCTTTCTTGACATATGGTACAAATTTGAACGCCTTCTGTCAATTAGTTTGTTTACAGCAGCTGTTAATGTGAGACTACCTCAAGTGCATTTAGAAATTTTTACTATAGAAAATTCTTGTTGTACGCGATTTTTTGACCGAACACGGCACCACTATCATCGCTCAGTCACCATATTCGCCAGATCTGGATTCTTGCGAATTTTTCGTGTTCCCGAAACTCAAATTGCCCCTTCATGGTAAGTGTTTACTTGCACAACAGTTCCAATCTACGATTACTTTTTACAAAATTATTTGTAACATCATGGTAAAAGGTCGGTTTAACCTGAATTTCTTTTAAGAATGAATTTTCTATTGATATTAAGGCTAAATCAGATAGGCGGCTTTCTTGCATTTTACTTCGTGCATATGTTTTAATTCGTTTCAACGCTGAGGAAGATCTTTCAACTGTTGCAATAGTAGTTGGTATTGTTAAAATTAAACAACTTAATTTATATACCTCTGTAAGTGTTTCTTTTAAGTCCAAATTAATCAGTAATGGAGGCATATCCTTTACTAAAATGCCGCATAAATTATTGTTGGAATAGATAACATTTAACTCGTTTTTTAATTTAACTACTTCAAAAAATTTACCATACAACTCATTTAAACAATTATAAAGATTAACTAGTGTAGGGTAGAGATAAGCCCCCCAGCTATTATAGAGTAAAAGTGCGTAATAGCACTAACTCAAGAAGAAGAATCAACAAGCAGATAAAGATTAACTGGAAAATCATTTCTATATGATTCAAATTTTTTTGAATTTAATAGTTCAATAAATTTTAAATCATTAAATGCCTTAAATCTTAATACCATTTGATTATAAATGGTATCTATAACTTTACAATAGATGCCCCGATAACGAATTTTATGTTCTTCTGCCGTTTCAAAAGTCATATTAAATTTTTCTCTGTACAAAGAATCTAGAGTACTTTAGATAACGTTCCGTTTAGTTATTTCGATATTTTCTAAACAAAAGCACACATCGAATGATTTATTTTGTAATATGTCAAATAAAATATCGGTTTGAGAAAATATTTTGTCAAAGGTTGACAAAAAAAATATTGTGTTAAATTCTCCCAAAAAGTGACGAAATCCTCAAGCTTTTACTGCATCAGATGCCCAATTGTCAGGGTCGTCAATCATTTCCTTAAAAAAGGTCGATTAAATCATTATAGTGAGCCCACACAGTGTTCACCATTCGAAATGTATAATTCCATCTTGTTGGTGCAGCAGTAGGAAGTCTTCTTCTGACTATATCATCCAACAAATGCGTTCTTTTCGACGAATGTGAAAAAAATGACGACATTCCGGACAGAGTAGTAAAAAAATTTTTTACTTCACTAATAAAATTTACATTTTGTGACAATACCAAATGTAACACTTGTCCCAATTCTTCATTTTAATAATATTAATTATTCTATTAGATATAGTAGTCGCTGAACGATCTGCACTTAAATTCCAAAATTTATATAATCTCTCTTTTGGTAAGCCATTGCCATCAACATATATCTGTAGTTTCATCTAACATAACTGAAATGAATGAAGATTTATTAATTTCTTTATCTATACAATCAGATATTTCAGAAGCCACAGCGTTTATTAATTCATTTTGAATAGAGCTTGATGTTCCTGTAAATGTAGTAGCAGTAGTTAAATGACGTTCTAATTTATTATCATATTTAGCTAGTAAGCTTAGCAGCTCTTTATAGTTTCCTTTGTTATTCGAACTTTGGGATTCATCATTACCTCTAAAAGCAAGTTCTTGAGTCCCTAAAAAACAAACACAATCTATTAGGCGTTCTAAAATTTCTGGGTCTTCGTCACCAGCTTTAAACAGCTTAGTCGGTAGGTCATTGCCTGCAGTTTTTTTTTTTTTTTTTTTAGCCGCATTATAGCATTTTTTTTCAAGGAATGCAAATTCGGGATCATCCTTGCAAATTCGTGATCCCTACAAATGTCAAACATGCTATGGACATTAATCACCAGATTACCATTTTGATCTTTGCAGAAATAAACTTTGGGCTTATAATCATTTGTAAGGCATCTGTCACCCACCTTCTCAAGCTCTTCGTACTCACGTCTTTCTGCTTCTTTCTTTTCTTTGCATGAAAAGACGTTAATAATAAAGAGTATTCGTGAAAATTGCCCAACAGCCGGTACTGCGGCCAGAAGAGACCTATTGTACCAGTTTCACTATTGATTAAACAAAGCCCCTTAAAGCTTTGTGAATAAAGTCTAGAACTAAATCTAGAGAAGAGTTCTTAATCTGTTCTAGTGACAGAAATTCCTTATGAAACAGGTTTCTTCTGTGCGTTATTAAAGCTGGACAGTCACAAAGAATGTGCATGGTTGTTTCCTCATCTTCGAGGCATAATCTGCATTCCGAGTTAGCAGATAATTGTAGTTTATGAAGGTAATATTTCAGACCATAATGACCTGTAATGAAACCCGTTATCATCCTTAAATTACATTTTGAGAATTTAAGAATGTTTTTGTAGGAGTAAGGTGTTATCAGTGCTTTGCTTTGTCTGAGTCCTGGAAAGTTTACCCAGTACTCTAGCCGCATATGATTTTCCATTTCCTTGATAATCTGTTTTGTACTAGCCCAGTTTATTCCACAAAAGGGTTGAGGGCCTATAAAAGCAGTTTCTGATGCAGTTCTGGCAAGCTCATCAGCTTTTTCATTTCCCAAAACTCCTCTGTGGCCCGGAACCCAGTAAAGGTTTACCTTATTCCGAGCTGCAAGTGATTGCAGAAGATCGTAACACTCAAGGACCTGTTTTGATTTGAAAGTCCAAGAAGAAAGAGCTTTAAGAGCAGCCTGGCTGTCAGAGTAAATAACAATTTTCGAGCCAGAAGGTTTTTTGATTAAATTGGATCTTACGCATAAGTTGATTGCGTGGATTTCAGCTTGGAAGACACTCGGCCATGTGCCCATTGCTTCCGAGATGCTGGTGTTGGGTCCAAATACACCAGCGCCAGTGCCTTCATCCATCTTTGATCCATCTGTGTACCAAACCAAACTTTTTGGGTCTACCTGTGGGCCTCCATTCTCCCACGTTGAACGTGATGGTAGGTGTACCTCAAATTTTTTGCCAAAACGATGGAGTTCTGTTGTATAGTCTCCATCGCATTGAGGAATTTTATGTGCTCCAAATATTTTTAATATTGTTGTATGACCATAGTCAAGACAACTCTTGTTCATGTGGAGTTTTAGTCGAAGCGCACTAAGCGCAGCCGTAGATTGAATGTGTATGTGCAGAGGTGTCAATCCAAGTATAGCCTCAAGTGCTGCAGTTGGACTTGTCCTCATAGCACCAGTCATTAAGAGACACGCTAATCTCTGGAGCTTCATGCAAACAGCAATAGATCCAGCCTGTGTGACCTTTTGCCACCAAACCAGGCAACCATATGTCATGATAGGACGTACTACTGCCTGATGTATCCAAAATATAATCTTTGGGTTTAGGCCCCAAGTTTTACCTATACAGGACCGTATTGTCCATAAAGCCGTTAATGCTTTGTTATATACTTTATTTAAGTGTGAACTCCAAGTGAGTTTACCATCTAGGACAACACCTAGGTACTTTGTTTCACTGGAAAGAGAAATATTAGTTTTTCCTAAACGTACGGGACCTATGTCTAGTTTACGTTTGAGTGTGAAAGGCACAACAACAGTTTTCTCCGGATTTATGGAGAGACCCTCACTTTCGCACCACGCTAAAATGCGTCGAAGGTACCCTACCAAGATCTCTGATAGACTGCTACCATGCTTTCCAGATACTATTATAACTAGATCGTCTGCATACCCAATGGCGTCACAACCAATATTCTCCAACAAGATTAAAAGTTCATCAACAACCACTGACCAGAGCAAAGGAGACAGTACTCCACCCTGTGGGCAACCTTTTGCGGCCTCAACAGCTACAGACGTTCTACCTAAGGTTGATGTAATTTTTCTGCTTTGAAGCATCGCCTCAATCCAGGAAATAACATTAAAATCAACATTTCTGTTAGTTAAGGCATTCGAGATCGAGCCATAACTCGTATTGTCGAAAGCTCCTTCAATATCCAGAAATGCACAAATCGCAATTTCTTTGTTTTTGTGGGCCTTTTCAATTCTACTGACCAAGTTATGTAAGGCCAATTCGGTAGATTTCCCTTTGGAATAAGCGAATTGAGTTTTGTGAAGAGGTTGACTTTTAGACAGTTCTGTACGAATATAGATATCTATGAGTCTTTCCATAGTTTTCAGGAGGAAGGATGAGAGACTAATCGGTCTATACGATTTAGCGTCATCACTTGGTCTATTACCATTTTTTGGTATAAATACCACTTTCACTTCTCTCCAAGCTTCAGGTATATGTTTCCAGCATAGGCTAGCCCTAAAAAGCACCTTTAAAGGATTGATAAGAACGTCTATGCCGTTTTGTATAAGTGCCGGGAAGATACCATCACTTCCTGGTGACTTGAAAGGACTGAAAGAATTAACTGCCCATCTGATTTTATCAATGTCAAAAATGATACCAGATAGCGACATTAAACGATTGTCTGGTTGTTCATAACTTAACGTGCGCCTATCTATGGATGCATCACATAAGATCGATCCTGGAAAGTGCACATGTAGTAAATGTTGTAAAGTTTCCCTGCCATTTTCTGTGTAGAGACCATCATTCTTTTTCAATAGACCAATGTCATTTGAAAGAGACTTTCTCAACACTTTATGAAGGCGAGCCATTTGCGGAGTGTTGTCAACACTGTCACAGAAAGTTTTCCATGATTTCCGTTTAGATTTTCTAATCTCATTGTTGTAGGCAGTCAAGGATGTTTTATAGTCTACCCACACCCCTGATCGCTTTGCTAAATTAAAAAGCTTCCTAACCTCCCTGCGCATTTCTTCGAGCCTTTTGTTCCACCATGGCACATCCCGTCTGGATGTACGTGGTTCAACCTTACATGCATCTTCATGCGCCTGAGAGATAACAGAGTTTATTTGATCTGCAGCTAATTCAAGTTCATCAATATGACTGATTGAATTCAGTAATTGGTCCTCCTTACTAGCTAAGGATAGTCTAAAGATTTCCCAGTTGATACACTTACGTGCAGCTGGCAAATTTTTATGTAAAAAGTGACCCGGCAGTTCAAAAAGAATATGTTGGTGGTCAGATAAAGAAACCTCCTTTGAGACCCTCCAATTAACAACATAATTGGAGATAAATTGACTAGAAAGAGTAAGGTCAAGAACCTCTCTTCTAATGGCATTAATAAAAGTGGGTTCAGAACCATTGTTCAATATGCTGACGTTATTACTACTAAAGTATTCTAAAAGCATTTGCCCTCTTCTATTTATGTTAGTACTACCCCATAAGGTATGGTGCGCATTTGCGTCGCAACCAATTATAAATTGTAAATTATTGGATTTGCAATAACTTACCAAGTTTGTGACTGCTTCAGGTGGTGCTTCATCTGCATCGCCTGGAAAGTAGGCCGATGCGATCACGATCTCTCGTGTTCCGCACTCCGTCGGGATCTCAAAAATGGCCGACACCAAGTCCCTCTGGATGAAATCTGGAATTGGAATACAGTTAACATTTTTGTTTACTAGTATAGCAGTTCTAGGCGACTCTATGTCACGTTTATATATCAACTTACTTGATTGATGTTGAAGGCCTTTTATATGCCCACCGACTGTCCATGGCTCCTGGATAAGCGCTATGGCCAGTCCTTTTGTGGCGAAGGTCCTGCACAAGGTAGCCGATGCTCCTTTCGCGTGGTGCAGGTTCGCCTGTAACACCCCTATGGTGCTCATTTTTGTTGAGTTTTATTGAGAGAGCGTTCGACTTCCTTTTGAAGTCGAGCTCTTCGTGGCCCTTTTTCCTTCTGGCGCTCTTTTGGAGTTGTTGATGCTCCACCCACAGGTGGCCGCATCCAAAGCCTTTTTTGAATGGCGGCTCTACTAGTAGTTGGGGCCTCATTTGGATTCACAATAGACGTAAGTGTTGATTGTGGGACCACGTGCTCCACTTTCTGTTTCTCCGTCCTTGTGATCTGGAGTTTATTTGGAACCTTTTGTTCCACAGGCCGTTGTTCTGGCTGCCCCTCCTTTGTCATACTGTTAGTTTTAAGCAGTAGCTTGACATGGCTGAAGCGATATGCAATTCTACCTCCACTCAGGACCAGTGAGTTCCAGGATGCATCGTCGACAGCAAAGACGATGTGGAGCAGTGGACCTTCTGTGGTCCGCTGTAATACCTTCCAGGTGCTTGCTTTAATCCTGTTCTGGGCCCCAATTGTGGCAAGAACCTTGGTATTTTCAAAATCGCAACTGTGTGGGAAGTATCCTCGCACCAGATGTGTTTTTGGAAACTCCGACTCTTCAACCACTTTGGCGCCCAGTTTAGCCTTTGTTGCAATAGCTGCCGCATTTTTACGGACCCATTCAGCCGTTTAGTTATTTGTGCACACCATCATGAGCCATCCCGTACGAGGGAAACAACCTTCAAATTCTGGTTTAACCTCGTCAGACGCCAACTCTATGGCAGTCTCAATTATAGCCTCCTGTAGCTGTGCAGTCTGTTCCCTGTTTAGGGGGCACTTAGCCAAATCAAAAGGAACAAATCCTAATTTGATCCCCTTGGCCTGACTGGCTACTTGGCTGAAAGAGGGTTTACTCGATCCCTGAATCGAGGTGTTTTGTTTTGGTTTCTTACCAGCTGGCATGACCATGTCGTCAGATAAAGCCCTTTTAGCTGGCGCACGAGTTGGAAGTTTAGAAACCATGTCTAGGGCCACATCCCTAGAGTGTCCCTGACTCATGTAAGCCTTTAACCTCCTCTTCTGCATTGAGTTCAGTTTCACAAAACCCTTCTGGTCATGTAAACTGATCCCTTTCATACAAACATTGACAACAGTAGCACCTGACTGTTGAGAACAGAGACTGACTCCGTCAATGTCAATAGAGGCAGCATCAGACCCTTCAGTTTCTGTACTGCTAGCATCAGTATACTGTGGAAAAACAACATTTTCCACAGCGTGTATATTTTTGCAGATGTGCCCAACAGCACCATCTGCAAAAGGTTCACTGACCTGTGACACAACAGTCGACTGGTCGTTGTTAATTCCCTGCCCGACAGCAGTAGTGTTTGATGCGATAAGGGTAGCATCATCCCCTTTAGTTTGTTCATTAGACTTATCCATATGGTATCCCACGAGTATTAGGGAAGTATAAAGTCGCCATCGGCAGAGCCCATTTACCGACAGAAGGCAAATTGAAAGCGGAGGTCGCCTGGTATCCGCAGTTCGCTATTAAGGTCATCACTAGCCCCGTGACCAAGTTCCTACAGGCATAGCTGTTCCACCGTAGATTGGGGGGTTGTTCTGGTCTCATTCATACATACACACATACTACACCATACACCATACATCCTAGGTACAAAAACTATAGATTGTTTCATATCTTCAATCAAACCCAGGGTGTTTTCCTTCACCCCGCCTAGTTGCTGGCGACCCCAAAACCAGCAGAGACATGACCTAACTGCTTTGGGGTCATCGATCCTACAAACAACTAAACTTCCATTAAAGGCCGATCGATTGACTAACGAACTTAATGAGTAGCACCAAAATGCAAAGACTCATCTACTCCCCGAGACGCTAAGATGTTATAGTAGCCATTCGGACCACGTCAGTCAGCCTACATAAAGTTACTACTAATACACATAAAATTACTACTACTACAGATACTACGTAAAATAAAACAAACACAACTACATAAAACAACAAAACATAGACTACATGACAACACAAAACTACCTAAAGGTAGATCTTGGTTGTACACCTCGTTCTAGAAACGTTAAAAATTCACAGTCGTCTGACAAATGCCAGGTGATTGCGAATATTCATATTTATAGTCCGAGTTGTAGCTAAGCCCCTACACCACGTCAAGGTGCCTACCATGTAGAGGCAAGAAAAGACGTTACTATACCCCGCTCTTCACCTCTTCTGCAGCGGTACGCATAGAGTTAGAGATGTGGGTCCATTGCGCACATATATCGGTTTCTTCAAATTCATTTTCCAGATACTGGGAGAGTCGAGTAGAGAAGTCATTAGTTGTCTGTTGTGATTGCAGCTTGTCGACATCTAGGTTTCGCTGTGCTTGTTCACGTACCTTATTCATCGCACATAGACGTGTGCGGATCTTGGCCGTAAAAACATAATGATCCGAATCAATGTTGGCTTTTCAGATAATATGTACATCCAAGACACTGGAAGCATCTCTTCCTTCTATCACAACAGGATTGAACAATGATGTTCAGTATAACAATATATAATGTTCCTTACCACTGATGGGGGGAAACAATATATAATTGATGAGGCACTGATTGTAAGTTAATAACTGATTTTATTTAAAATTTCTTCGTCTTTTATACAAAATAAAATGCAACAATAATCAATTTTATAGTGCAAGATATACAATAATTACTTAAATTTATTTATTATTTAATTCGCACTAATTGCTTACTAAGCAGTAGGTGCGAGCGATTAACTTTTGACCTAATTCATAATATTTTGTTGATTCGTCAATGCGAGATCTTGTGTTTTGATCAGGTGACAACCGTGTTTCCTTATGTATGTTGAGATGCTGGAATCTGGTACTACTAACCACCATGTTTCAATAACCACCATGTTATAGCTCAATAATTTTGTCATATGGAGGAAAGCTTGATGTACAAATTTGATTGTCAAGCTCAATATTATCGTTAAGAGTAATATTGGAAGTTATTGTATTTACTTTTCTCTTACTTTACTTTTACATCAATTCACGGTCTTCATAAAAGTTATTCAAGAAAACTAAAGGAATGGCATCCTGTTCGTCCCATATTGAAAATTGGACAAATCCAGCTCATTTAAAGCAGTTCGTTGTCGTTCGAGTACTTACATCTATATCTCAAGCGTTTCTTACATGATTTATGCAATCCAGAAGTGTAATATTCTCATTTAATAATATTATTTAACTCCTGAATCAGTAGCAAACCATTCTGACAAGTGTTCCCGATCCCATACAGCTGCACGATTTTCGTAATACAAACTGGTTAGAATTTTGATAAATTTGGCTGACATGCCAATACTACAAAGTTTATAAAATAAAGCGTTTCTGTTTACTGAGTCAAACGCTGCTTTTAAGTCGACGAAGAATGCATATAGCTTTTTTCCTTATTCCGTATACTGATTGGCTATACTTGTAGGACAAAAAATATTATCAATTGTTGATCAATCATTTCCTAAATTCTGCCTGGTATTCACTGAGTAAATTATATTCTGCTACCCAAGCCTTTAGCCTTTCAAGAAGGATTTCTGTGAATAATTTGGTTGTCTTCCATTAAAAATAACTTGTGCTCTAAATTTACCTCAAACTTATGTGTATTTCGATCTGACCATAACAACTTGGGGAGTAATTTTAATTCCACCTGTTCTGGGTTTCTGAAAAACTGACCCGAGAAATTTACTTCTATTGGCATATGATCCGAGTAAATTAAGTCGACAACTTTAAAGTTTTTGACTAATTGCCACCACAGTCCTTTAATTAAGCAGTAGTCTATTACTGAACGACCATTATTTTTTACATAAGTAAATTCTCCGAATCTGTCGTTGTCTGTTCTGCCATTTACTACTGTGAGGCCGAAATTTTCACACATTTTACACAGTTTTTTCCCCTTATTATCAAATATACTGTCCCTCGATCTTCTGCTTTCTCTTAGCACCTGCAGAGTATATGGATTATGTTCATAGACTTGCTTATCACCAATTCTTGCATTAAGATCACCAACAATCATAACATTTTCTAGTCCAGCATCTGTGAGGAAATCATGAAAGTTTTCAAAATCGCTTTCCCAGTTATTGCAGTTTATATATACTGGCACAATGTGCAGGCTTCCGTTAGTCGTAGTTCATTTAACAAGTGTTCATCTACTACACTCGATAAAGTTCGCTTTATTTGTTAAATGTGTTTGCTTCTTTATTGCATATAGTTCGCCTCCACTGGTCCTTCCGCAAATATTTCTTCTTTTAGCAGGTATCCATTCTATAATATAATTATGTAACTTTCTTACGACTTCTTCTAATTTTTCTTCTAAAAATGTTTCAAATAAAAATATAATATCGAAGGAACAAATATATTCGTAAAATTGGCTGTGTAAGGTTTTATTCTTTAAACCGGGTTCATTATACGATAATATGTTTAGGTTAAAGCTGTCATGTAATGCTTTTAATTTTAGAAACTTTTTTAATTTCTTGGTATTTTTTACTGTGCAAACGCTTTCCGAAATATTTACCCGCATCATCATTATCGTTCATTAGTTTATTATTTCTGTTCCACCTAAACCATTTATTTCCTATCCGTAATTTATTATCTCTAACGGCAACGCGATGTTTCGCGCTCACTTGCAGTATTTGTTTTTCGAACGTCAAGTCCCGTTCCACAAATATTACTGTCCCTGCCAGCTTACCAGCACTTTTCAGTACTTCTACTGCGTTTTCTTCTATTTCCATCTCTACTAGAACGGTCATTTTAGCTTAACATATAAAACGCTAAACTGACAATAAAGTTAAAGACATTCGGAACCCGGGACCTTTGCTCCGTCTCAATATTTTTGCCAGCTACGTTTCAGAACATGAAACATTTTTTTTTTAATGATTATTAATTTGGCTTAGAATTAAATAATAAATATTTCCATCTCTTGATGTTCAACACATTGCCTTGCTTTTAATGAAATAAATTATACCTTTGTGCCAACACTTTCTTTTTCAATTAAATAAAAATCTTGTCTTAAAGCCAATACTTCGACTCACACTGATAATTAAATATGGACTTCTATCTCTTTGTGATAACAACTTGGTTCCTAACTAACTATGTGTAAAGAATCGTTTTACTATCGTGAGTCTACTTCTGAACCAAACTGAGATAACTTGTGACTCTAGCTTTGCACATTATGTTGACATTATTCCTGGTGTCATGTATGAAACCATGTTTCTTAATAGAAACTATTGCTTTAAAAAAAAAGTGTTTAGATAATGAGTCTTTGGCAATACGAATACTCGAAACAGCTGTATGGTTTCTTGTATTTCACTACTGTTTAGAATACTTCATGTATTTTATAGCCTTTATTTTCAATTCAACTGATTTTGTTTGAAATTATTATTAAGAGAATAACTGGGGAATATATTGTCAATTTCATGCCACTATCGCTATATTATCGTAATAATCAATAGTTACTCAACGTAGTTTGGTTACGTACTGTAACTAATATCAGGTTAAGATTTTTGTAGATAGTGTGTCATCTTGCACCGTTGTCTATCGCAATGGCCTCCGATACAGGGAAATTTTTAATACGCTCATTTTTATTCAATACTTAATTATTCTCTAATTCTCTTTTTAAATATTTAAAAAAAATTTTTTTTAAAATTCGTTCCTATTCTCCGTACCACATGCTTTCTCTTTAGTCCTCTGTTTCTTTCTCACTTTTACTCTCCCCTCTCTTCCCTTTCTTTCTATTTTCCTATCTCTCTCTCTCTCTCTCTCTCTCTCTCTCTCTCTCTCTCTCTCTCTCTCTCTCTCTCTCTCTCTCTCCCTCTTCCCTTTCTTCATATTTCCCTATCTCTCTCTCTCTCCCTCTTCCCTTGTTTTCTATTTCCCTATCTCTCTTTCTCTCTCGCTTCCCTTTCTCTCTCTCTTCCATTTCTCTCTCTCTTCCCTTTCTTTCTACTTCCCTATCTCTCTTTCTCTCTCTCTTCCCTTTCTTTCTATTTCCCTATCTCTCTCTCTCCGTCTTTCCTTTCTTTCTATTTCCCTATCTCTCTTTCTCTCTCTCTTCCCTTGTTTTCTATTTCCCTATCTCTATCTCTCTCTTCCCTTTCTTTCTATTTCCCTATCTATCTCTCTTCGCCAGTAACATTAATACATATTTTTGGTTTAATAATTTCATATTTATTTATGAGATAAATAAATATTTATTTACGAGATAAATAAATATTTATTTATGAGATAAATATATATTTATTTTTTATTTAGTTTTATTTATTTCATATATCAAAATTAAATGTTTAACAATCCATATCTTAGCTAAGTTAATGAAAGTTAAATAAAAAATAAATGAAGCTAACACCATTGATAATATAATAAAATAACTACTATATATCGCAAATGAAACGTTCTAATTTCTTTGATTACCGGATTTTTGGCGTAATATATTTCTAATAATTTGAAATCATGTATAATTTTTGTTAATATTTGTCGACTTACCAAAATTCGAATGTATATTTTTTGTACTTTAATACAAAATAAAAAAAAATGTGAATATTTGTATATAAATTTATATTTGTTTCAAATTTGTATGGAATATGGCTTACATATATTTTATGTAATATTTTATATTTTTGTACATAAGGTATAAATATATATTCAATTTTATTCTGAAATTGTTTTAATTTTGTAAATATATATATTTTATTGTACATAACTTTATTATACATTTTGTTATTCCAGTCTACTAAATTATAAAAAAAATTTATTTATTAGAAATATGATAATATTTAATATATCCTTATCTTATATATACAAAATAAATGCAAAATTTGTTATGAAGTGCTTGTTTTAAATTTATGAAAAAGAATGGACGTAAATGGGTAAGTCACTCCACATTTATATTCATTTATATTTTATTATATTTTATATTTTATTATTCATTATATTTTAGTTTAAATTTTAACAGTAAGTATAGTTCATATTGTTCACCTTTTATTATTTACTCATAGATGTCGCTGCGTTAGCCATTTTAATGGGATGAGACTTATTCCATTCGGTTATACGTAGATAATAAGAGTAATTGGTAAAGAAGACTAAAGATTAAATCATACTGAAGGCGCTTAAAGATATAGTAAAAAATTAAAGAACAAAATAAAAATGAATAAAATATATACAAAAATATTCGTATTTATAATTATTTACAGAATAACATCACATATTGTACGTATATCTTACGGCAGCAAATTAATATAGTAAGTACCGATATCAATTAAATGAAGTTTTCAACATCATTTGTCAAAGTAAATGTAATAGAAAAAAATTTTCACATTTGAAAGCCCTTTTATAGAAATTCCATCATGCGTGAAGAGCTTCCTAGATTAAACACTACAGTATATAACACTACCCCTTGCAATGTCTAGACAGCATTAAATAAAAAAAAAATTAAACCATACAATGTTTCTTTAAACCACAGATAACGGATATTATATAATGTATAATTGTAACTGGGCTCTGGTCTATATAATTAGAATACATAGCAATTTTATCATGTTATATATGTAGAAACATTTTATATATTGATTACCCTCATGTCAAGTTTATTATCTTACAGCTTCGCCCTTTTCAACCTTCTAAGCATAGAAGGTTTCATATATGATGAGAAGTCCCTTTTTATTTCTTTTCCAACTGATACAAAATTTGTGGTCCTTGTATATATTAGGGTTTATAATGTACCAAGAAGCTGTGATTAAGATTTTATTTGGATTTTATACAACAAATTCAATATAATTTTCAATATAAAGATATTATAAAAGATATTATAAGATATTATAAAACTTTAAATCTGTACGTAACACTTTCGCTCATCTATTTAAAATAATTTTTTATTATTCAAATTTTACAAAAATAAAAAAAACTGTTTTCCCACTACAAAATCATTCTTCTATAAATTAAAGTGTACCCTGGCATACTTGACACACTTTCCGCAACTATATATGTAATATATAGGATGAATAAGAGATATTAACCATCTTTTTTATAAATATTTTTCAACATATTGTTTCATCTTATATAATTTAATCGATTTACTTACATATTTTTTTATGGACTTACAAATTAACTAATACTTAATTTAATAATATTTAATAATACTTACATATTCCTTAAGCATACTTTTTTAACTATTTTTTTATAAAATATAGCTAATACGATTTCATCTAAAATATTTTAAGTAAGTAAGAATGTAACAAAATAAAAGAAAACTTTATGGTCTTATAATAACGAATATTTTTAATTACGAAATTTTTAATTTGATATACTAATACCCCCTACCACTTTTAGGCTCAGTCATCTGCAACACTCAACCCACCACATATGTACATTATTACATAAATAAAGTATTAATATGAATACCATATATTGAAACTGTATTGAGAACGATAACGATAACGATAATGTTAATAAAACTCATCCTCAAAGTGAAGTCTTGCAGATGATCATAGTACTCTCTTTTGAGCAGATTGAGCAGATTACCTATTGCGGTTCAACAAAGCACTAAGACACCTCTGTGTTTCGAAAGGTAATGTATATACAATATTAGTTTGAAGTGAATATAAAAGTATCTCCTCTATATATTTTGGTTTATTTCAGAGTTGAAGCAGTTATTTGTAATTGTAAGATCATACGATTTTATTGCATCTATAGCTAGATCAACATTTTGGTTAAACATAAGGCACCTAATGGTAAACCCAACTGGCGCTTATGGACCACAGCAGTAACATAATCTTAATAGAATATATAAAAATTCATTTTATAACATATTAATCGCAACTGAATTTTGGTAAGTTATTGCAGTCAAAGGTTGTTATTTATTAATAGTTAGAATATATGTTAATTGTAAGAACAAATTACGCCAAATTATTGAGAAGCTTTCTTAAGCTGTCGATTTGAATAATCATCCAAAGCATCTTTCATTAGAAAATTTTACGATTTCATATGATAGAATTTTTTCATATGATAGTTGTGTCAATTGCCTAAAAATAAAAAGTATTTTGTAAATATTGAGAACCTTAAGTCAGATCAGATTATTTTGGAGTGACCATTGTCATATCGCTTATAAGCCACTGTACGTCCTTCTGACCGAAAGTACCGCCTTGAAGATGGACGTCTAAAGTATCTAGCGTTGGTACATAAGAACAGAAATTAATTGGCACTTCACATATATATATATATATATATATATATGGCTTCAATAATATATTGTTAATTCTCAGTTTATACGACAAGAAACACAATAGCTTTTTAAATACATAAATCATTTTTTATCTAGTATCACTTCGGGAGTTGAATATAAGTTTATTAGCTCTTTGAACATTAAATTAAAAATTAAAACACACAGAACTTAAGACTAATCTTAAGTAATGTTAACTTAGCATATATAAATCATTTGCCATATGGTCTTTACATTGCCTTAGACCTTACACCTTAGATTATAGTTTACTGAAATGAAAAAACTATGTTCAATTGAGAGTTTTAACATTTAAATATTTAATTCACATAATGACCATTATACCAATTTCTCATAGTGTAAATTCATTGTGTTTAGAATTGGGGCCCACATCTTCCACCAAAAGTTTATTCATTGTATCATTTTCTCATTCTATAGAGAGATTTCGTATAACTCTTTCATGACGCCTCTAACTGTTAGTTAACGATGTTAATGAAATTTTCTAAGCTATGAAGTTCTCGACAATTCTACTACTTAGTCAAATCATGTCAATGACAACAAAAAAGCCAATTAAGTAATTGTTTAAATCCCGCGATCTGTTGTTATACCAAACCCGTTGAAGTAGAATGAATGTAACACCAAACAAGTGTCTCATAATTTACAGCTCTAAGGTTAAAAATAACATATATTATGAATTTTCCCCAAGAAACGCAACAGTTATAGTGGAAGTTATAGGTCCCACTATATGATCATTGTAGTTTCGTTCAGATATGTATCGCTACCTTCCATATAACTATTAAACGATTTTGTCACAATGAAATATTTCTCCAGAATATTTACATTTTTGATGACAGTCAATTAGATACTTTATCATATCTCTCGCTGGTATATTCACAAATTCTATGCTTGTATCCGATTGTCGTACATCTTTGTCGGATGTGTCGTTATATTCATCGGTTAAGCTGGATATTTGAGATAAAGATATCTCATACCATACACAGAGACGTTCGTGGCAACTGTAGGACCGATTAATTGACCGGAAGTGACAATTAATTATTTCAATAGATGTGGATCTGTCCTGATCCCAGTTAGGATTTACGCACTGAAATTCTAGAATGGTGACACATTTCAAACTTTATGTGTAACTTGTCCCGTCTATATTCATAAAAGTATATAATAACTGTGTGTGTGTGGTCTTGCTCTTTTCACGCTGTGCAATACAAATGCCATACGAATGGGACAATGCCACATATATTCGGTAAGCATTTATCGGCTGGGGGCTCATTTAAACGAACGCTGTCGTGGCTTTAGTTTAGAGAAAGAAATAAAAAGTGTCACTTATCTACCCTTTCACTACTCAGCGCCTACCGGAAGGCGTCTTTTAACTTGAATATTATTTATATACCATATGTTATATATTTTTTCTGATTTTTTCAGAAATATCAAATTTATTGAACTCCTTTCTGTAGTTTCAGGTCGTATTTTTTAGTTTCTCTTGGAATTTTTTTTACTTGAACTTACAACATTTAACTTTACAGTGACGTACCAATTTCTATTCTTTTTTTTATAATTTTGTCTGCTATTTTCAAGAATGTATAGTGCGCATCTAAATACTACTTAAAAGCTCCAGCTCCACCTCCAGCTCCAGCTACAACTTCACAATATACGCATTTTACCTTGTAAGTTGTTTGTTTATCCTCGTGAGAACAACCATGCCTTTTTCTTTATGCTGCCTTTTCTTTCCATTAACGACAAAATAGGGATTTCTCATGAGATCTCACTTATCCTATATTCCAATTTTATAAAATTCTTATTCTTTATATATATTTATATATACAAAAATAAAATAAATATATTATCCACTCCCATCCCATTAAAACTCATCAAAACTCAATTTAATTATTAACTATTATTAATTAATTCAAGTAAGAAAAATATTAAAAACTCTTTTCTGAAATTAATTATAAAAGCATTTAGTTTAAATATTAAGTTATTATAATTTATTTGTGCTGTTATGTTTCCTTATTTAAATGTTACGTTTCTCCTCTCGTGTGCCAGGAATAATAAAACAAAATAATAATTTTGTGACTCTTTAGTTCAAGCTGTTGATCTTTTGTTAATAGCAGTATGTTAGATGATATCTTCTACCATATTTTCAGATATTCACAGATTTTGAGATCTATTTTTATTTTACTATTTAGAGTTCCAATATTGCTTGCAATTGAATCCTAAAGCATCACTCCACCCGAACTTTTTCTTTCACACACTCTTTCCTAGTATCGATCAATAAAATCGCGTATATTGTGTGTAAAAAGTATATGTGATACACAATAGCACTATATTGAAACAATATAGCACTTAATATATATTAAATGCTCAGAAAATTATATAAAGTCCAATAAACAATAAGTACAATATTGACTCTGACAACAGTCAGATATTGATATGTTTCATTAATATAACATTTCAATCACGGTTTTCAATCATGTTATAATACAGTGCTAGCTCAGGCCCACTTTAGTATTTTGCAACACACCAATTTCGGAAATGTGTTGTCTCAACCTATTTATTTTTAAATTAAAGTACACAAAATTAAAATAATAGAACTTAAATTTTATTGTTCATATCATCATACCATGGAAGGCTTATTGTCCAAAGACGTTAAAGTGATTGACCCAAAAACCTTATAGCAAGCCTTGAACGTATTTCACGTTGACGATAACGTAAATGTATATCAACGGTTTTCCTTTCTTGGGAACTGACTTCTTAACAACTTAACTCATGTATCTAAAAAGCCAGAATAAATTTAATATTGTGATTATGATTGTCGATTATCGATTATATTGTCGATAATATTTACCGCTATCAATACTTTCGTGACAAAAACATTGATAAAATTCGTGATTGCTTTTAAAATTTATTGAATCATATGGATCATGCGGATTATACAGATAATACGGATCATAATCGCAAGGCAATCGTTATTTGTAGGGATTATAGTGCAAAATTTTTAATTAACTTTGATTGCATGCAACTCCCCACCAAAATCATCCAAATATACTACATTAAAAAAATCTTCGCATTATTCTCATGAGCCGCTATATCTCCAAAAGAGTTTCCAAAATAGTAGCAAATGTCATAATGTGGACCATTCGAACCCTTCTAAAAACGTCTTATATTATAATTATTACCTAAGCACAGAGAACAAAATGCAAGTCACTTGTCGGTAGCAAAACTATTCAGACAAAGGTTAGTACGACAACCTATTCAATTGCCGATGAATGCATTACTATAACAACCATCTCTTCTAATCTTACAGCCATTTGGAATACATGTATTATATAAACTCTCTAGAAGACTGAATCACTAGAAAGGGAGATTTTCTCACAGCGAACTCGTCTACAAATGCAAATGTCAGACCTATGTAATATAAGCTCTTGAAATATTTAGTTTATATTACAGTATATGTTATATTCACTATTGAACTGGAATATGACCAGTACAAGAGAATGTCTTAAAAATTTTTAGACATTCTCTTTTTTATGTATTGGAAACCATTCTCCATATTGTATATTTTTCATACGGATTCTTTTTTGGACGTGTAAAATTCAATTCATTCAAAATCCAAATGATTATTTATTGCGTAGAAATTTTTTAGAATTGACATTGGAGCGACTTAAAACAGTGCTATAAATTAGATCATTAAGAATGAGCTACTAAGACTCGAATGAGAGTAATTATGCAATAACATTGGCAAACAAATGGCTTAAACCAATAAAAACATAAAGTAATTTTGTCCCTCAGAAGAGGTTCTGAACTGCATACAAGGGAGTCCGACCTCTCAGTACAAATACCGATATGCGAACTGTTTAGGATCATAGAGGGAATCACCAATACGGTGATTAATAATTTATGAACCAATAATGAAGACTGTGAAGTCCTTAATAAAACCTGCAATTTGTGTACTTACTGGAGTACTAACGGCGCACTGTGCTATTGTGCCTATGTTCCAACGGTGGCGAGTTACAACAAATGAGATAGAATCCATCAACTGCTTTAACGAAAGCAAATTTATCGGATCTTTTCAACTTCATCTTGAAAGCCAAATGGTTTAACAAGGATAGGAGATAACAAAGATCACAGGAGAGAGGCGTCTCCTGGCATAATTTAAAGGGCATAACAATGGGCAATATATGCCTCCGAATGGAAGTGCTGATAACTGTCACCACGTGTGTTCTCAACCTAACCTAACGTTGTCCTTGATATAAGATTTCATACTTATTCTTGTTATACTTATATATCTTGTTATACTTATTATATATTTATATATCTTATATATTCTTATATATCTAGAAACTGATTCTACTTGTGTGATTTCTGAACCAACCAATATTTATCAAAATCATCTAAGCAATCTACTCATTGTCAATTTAGAGTGAGCAAATTGTGCAATATTCTCATTTTTAAAAACCCAGCTCACAGTGGTTTAAACGCTTACTGAGGTTGTAAGCAGTGGCATAACTACAGGAAAGCGACTGGAAGCAACGCTTTCGGGTTCTCGAATTTAGGGGACCCCCATCATAAATTTATGTATTCATTATATTTATTTTTAATAAATTCTCAAAAGTGGGACGAAACGCTTTATGTTGTTGACACATTGTTCAAATACTGAAACAGACTTCTGAACAGGCTAATTCTTCCGGCCACGAGAGAAGAAATACTGAACAGACTAATTCTTTCGACCACGAGAGATTACAAGGGCCATTTCCGAAGGATCCTATTCAAGAAAATAGAAGTATCAATGCTTCATACTATAATTTAAAAATAAAATATGGAACAGTGCCACGGCTTTGGTGTTGGTTATTTTCTAATCAAACAAATCAATGGTGTTCTGGATTTCGGGATTGGAAAAATTTGTCAGAAAAAATAAAAATACATACATCTATAACAATTAGAAGGCTAGTTTCAATCAAATCAAATGGTGAACAGTGTCCGCTCCCGAAAAGTATGTGTATAAAGTTTCATTCGAAGAGTTCAAAAGCTGAGAGAGTAGTTTAAATCAAAAAAGTATATAAATACATATACTGATACAGATGTTAGAAGGAGCCTCCTAGTTAGAATTTGCTTATGGGCCTAAAAAATGTAGTTATGCCACTGGTTGTAGCGTTGGATATGTTAAATAAATTGTAATATGACTTCAAAACATCGATTAACTTGGGACTTATGCACTACATCAACGTCATATATTATGTATATATTATTGGAAGTAGTACTACAATGTGACTTCAAAACACTAACCTTAAGAATTAGTACAAAATCATTATTATTATATAAATGGAATAATTATGATGTTCAATGTGCTGTTATATGATTTAACCATTAAAAATTTATGGCTGATTATATAAAAACATAATGAGGCTCATACATTTTCGCTGTCTTAATTCCCTGTGAAGCCATCACCTGGATTTCTTTATTTTGCACGTGGCATGCATTTACTTTCTTACATTAGATCAATCACGGGCACTGATTACCTAAAACTGCTGTGACGGGTTCGTTGCGTTCGTCGCAACTATCTACTATACTAACTACTATCTACAATAGTACTTTCAGCAATAGTACAATAGTACTTCGATATATATGTGTGTGTGTTTGTTTGTTTAAATAAATTAATATTGTTTACCAATTTGTAGTATTCTAAGTATATATTAGGTAAACACCTAACATATCTTTTTAATTGAATTAGATTTTTAAACATTTTTATAAAACTATCTTGAGAATTTTTCATATATCAACGCATTATTATGTTTTACGTTAGAAATTATCTTCTATCATATACTGTATTCTCGTAATCGACACTTTAAGAAATAGACTTCATGGTTTTCTTAAGACCGAAGTACAAATAGGTTCATTATTACACATTATTACCAAGTAACTTGCATATTTTATCCAAGCATATATCTCTGTTAACAGAACTTCCATTTTTCTTATTTATTTTAAAATAAATAAATTTAATTTAATTTTGTAAATTAATTTAAATTAAAATCAAATTCAATCATCTATATTTCAATGGTTCTTGTCCATGCTACAAGCCCTCTTTTACCATTTTGGTTTAGCACAGGCATTGCATATCGCATATTCGCATATTCGAACCCAAATAAATTTCCTTTAAATTTTACTTACGATGCAAAACAAATTTCTCCCATCGTTTTTGAGTTCCCTTCGACACTTCATTCTTTTGCCGGTCATTTCGGATTGATCATTTCGACGCGATGGTTCTGCAAATTTCAATTGTGCAGTCAAGAAATTAAGTAGATATTTTTGACACAGTGAGTGCATAATACTAACGAAAATTGCGCATTAAAAAGTGCAATAGATTTAATCAAAAGAGATTTTATTTTAACAATTATCACGCGAACATCTTCAGAATCTTCAGTTATGAATGTCACACAATAGCTGACTGCGCACATTCCTCTGCCAGCGTGTCAGGCGTTGCGCCTGGTAGATGAGGTAGATCACTCAAACGGCTTTCGTCAGCACTTTCAGAAACTTGTGGATTAACCTTTTAATATTTGCTTCTGATAGCTTTCTGAAGGCTGTTGAGTTGTACACAATTTTTGCCGAAGTTGCGAAAAAAGACGTTGAATGCTTACGAGTTGTATTTGTGGCACTTATAAATCTAAATCCAATATGTCTATTTTCATTAAAACTAAATTAAAGTAAAGACATTAAGTTTGGTATCTCAACTCAACTTTCATACTGAGTAAATAAAAAGTTCATTTCAATTTGAAGTTATATATTAATTTTTCTTAATTTGCAGATCTATGGAGAAAATTTTATCAAAATTTTTGGAAGTAAGATAGAAGTCGTTTTTTCAACAATAAAAATTTAAACAAATTAAGAAAAACTCATTGATTATTGATGGTGACACCCATGTAGAAGGTGTACATCGTTGCGATAACGTGGTCTGGTCTATTAAGAAGAGTTTTAAAATGGAATCCAAATAAAACATTTTAAGTAAGTAAGAATGTAACAAAATAAAAGAAAACTTTATGGTCTTATAATAACGAACATTTTTAATTACGAAAATAATTGATATACTAATACCCTATACTACTTTTAGGCTAAGTCATCTGCAACACTCAACCCACCACATATGTACATTATTACATAAATAAAGTATTAATATGAATACCATATATTGAAACTGTATTGAGAACGATAACGATAACGATAATGTTAATAAAACTCATCCTCAAAGTGAAGTCTTGCAGATGATCATAGTACTCTCTTTTGAGCAGATTGAGCAGATTACCTATTGCGGTTCAACAAAGCACTAAGACACCTCTGTGTTTCGAAAGGTAATGTATATACAATATTAGTTTGAAGTGAATATAAAAGTATCTCCTCTATATATTTTGGTTTATTTCAGAGTTGAAGCAGTTAATTGTAATTGTAAGATCATACGATTTTATTGCATCTTTAGCTAGATCAACATTTTGGTTAAGCATAAGACATCTAATGGTAAACCCAACAGGCGCTTATGGACCACAGCAGTAACATAATCTTAATAGAATATATAAAAATTCATTTTATAACATATTAATCGCAACTGAATTTTGGTAAGTTATTGCAGTCAAAGGTTGTTATTTATTAATAGTTAGAATATATGTTAATTGTAAGAACAAATTACGCCAAATTATTGAGAAGCTTTCTTAAGCTGTCGATTTGAATAATCATCCAAAGCATCTTTCATTAGAAAATTTTACGATTTCATATGATAGAATTTTTTCATATGATAGTTGTGTCAATTGCCTAAAAATAAAAAGTATTTTGTAAATATTGAGAACCTTAAGTCAGATCAGATTATTTTGGAGTGACCATTGTCATATCGCTTATAAGCCACTGTACGTCCTTCTGACCGAAAGTACCGCTTTGAAGATGGACGTCTAAAGTATCTAGCGTTGGTACATAAGAACAGAAATTAATTGTCACTTCATATATATATGGCTTCAATAATATTTTGTTAATTCTCAGTTTATATGACAGGAAACACAATAGCTTTTTAAATACATACATTATTTTTTATCTAGTATCACTTCGGGAGTTGAATATAAGTTTATTAGCTCTTTGAACATTAAATTAAAAATTAAGCTGCAAATGTAATACTCAGTTGAAACACACACAACTTAAGACTAATCTTAAGTAATGTTAACTTAGCATATATAAATCATTTGCCATATGGTCTTTACATTGCCTTAGACCTTACACCTTAGATTATAGTTTACTGAAATGGAAAAAACTATATTCATATTATATATATATTCATGTTATGTTTCCTTATTTAAATGCTACGTTTCTCCTCTCATGTGCCAGGAATAATAAAACAAAATAATAATTTTGTGACTCTTTAGTTCAAGCTGTTGATCTTTTGCTAATAGCAGTATGTTAGATGATATCTTCTACCATATTTTCAGATATTCACAGATTTTGAGATCTATTTTTATTTTACTATTTGGAGTTTTAATATTGCTTGCAATTGAATCCTAAAGCATCACTCCACCCGAAGTTTTTCTTTCACACACTCTTTCCTAGTATCGATCAATAAAATCGTGTATAATGTATGTAAAAAGTATATGTGATACACAATAGCACTATATTGAAACAATATAGCACTTAATATATATTAAATGTTCAGGAAATTATATAAAGTCCAATAAACAATAAGTACAATATTGACTCTGACAACAATCAGATATTGATATGTTTCATTAATATAACATTTCAATCATGGTTCTCAATCATGTTATAATACAGTGCTAGCTCAGGCCCACTTTAATATTGTGCAAAGTACAAATAAAGTATACAAAATTAAAATATAAGAATTTACCCAAAAAGGTTTTAGCAAGTCTTACACATATTCGTCTAACATCATCGGAAATTTCCATTATCATTTTACTAATACAGAAAAATAATATACCAAAATGATAAAACCGATCCATTACAGCAATTTCACAAATTGTTATATATTCCTAGAATGTAACGGCAGGATCGCGATTTTATAATAATATGTAACTAATATAATAATATGTAATATGTATATTTTTGATTTGGTGATTAGGGTTTCTTGGTCATGGAATGAAATCCATCGCTTCTCTGCGATTATCCATTCAGAGAAGCAGACAACATTGCCTATTCAAATCATAACAGTAAATAGTTGTGCCGTCAGCTTTTCATAACATGTTTAGGTGCAAGGAATAAACAAAATATAATGGTCGTGCCTAAAATAATAGTAATATATAAAGTAAAACTGGCTGAATTATCGATGGAGTTGAGAACTAGTGTTTGTCCTAAACCATTTCTAACTGTTGTTGGAGTTTTGCCGATATATACACTAATTACGCATATGTTGTAATCCATTATTTCTTTAGGAGGAAATCAACTATTTAATTAATTAATTAATATTTATCCTAGCTTATATCTAAGATTGGTTTTGTAGTCTAAGATCTATTGTTTTTGTGAATGGCATAAAATTCACAAGAATCATATGTCGTATAAATCCAACTTTTACTTTCCAAGTTAAAAACAACCTGACCTATTATTGCGTACTTGTAATAAGTACCTCTATAGGTCAGGTAAAAAGTATTGACCATGCACATCTGTTCTTATGATTGAATATACTACTCTCCATTAACTGTTAGTCATTGTAATATATCGAATGTTGACAGTGAAAATGAGAATATTTTAATTTTACAATTGCGAATTCTTTTTTTACACGGGAACTTTGTGAGTTCAATAACGTGACTCAATAAAGTTTATGACCACACTTCCACTGTCAAGCACGTTCTTCGTTAGCAACACGATTGCTTGATTTGTCAAAAACCTCCAATGATTAACTTCTATACTACAATTATGTTAAGAAAATTAAAATAATCAAATATATTTAGTGTAAAGAAAACATACATCCTTTAAATCATGCGATTCATTCCGTCTGTCGAGAAACATTTCAGTATGACATGTTTCTATGGGTAAGGCATAGATGGATAACTACATACTTCTACGTAAAACTACGGACAATTGGGTAAGTGATGTTTGAGTTTAAGCGGCAGTTATTGAAAAGATTGAAAAGAGAATATTATTCCCCTATCTCTTTTTTTTTCTTGCTCATCAATTTTTTTTTTTATTTTGAATATTGTTACTTTTCCACATCAAGCTTATTTTTAAAAATATTATATCAGTGATTTCTTTTAGTATAGTTCTTAAATTATGCTTATATTTATATCTTTTTTAATATTCTGACTTGAATAAAAATACAGTGCCATAGCATTCAGTTTCTGCGAGCAGTCGCTGGATTAATATAGTTGTTTATATCCCCTTTTTGCTATATCTTTCTTGAAGTACCTTCCATGCAATATCTCAACTTTCATTGAGGGTTGACAAATGTCTGATGAGCAGCTCTACATATATCAATAAGTTATTTTTTTTTGAAACAACATCTTTTTTATCTTAGGTATAGATTGGTTGTATACCAAACCGTTGAACTGTGTTCCTTTAAGATAGTCTCCATCAAATTTTGGTATGGACAACTTCGGTAACTGAATTGGATTATTATAGTCATGGTCGTTTTTATGGATTATTATGGTCGTTTTTTTAATTAACAGCTCAGATAACGAAATCAAATTTCGTTGTAAGAATTGCTCCTTCTATTGATCCGATATTTAAACACTGAATTCCTCGATTTCTTGCTATAACTTGTTGATATTCATTTTGTATAGTTCTAACGCAATGAATGTATTTGATTCTCAGCCCTCTTGCATCTTTTCCAATAATCTTTTCAATAATGTCTTTATTCCTATTTATTTGTTAATTAAACCTGAAATTTCTGTATGAGTTCTTATTGATTGTTTCTTCTACTGAAAATGTGAATTAATTGCCAAGATTTGGTTCATTATTACTTGGAGGATTATTGCCTCTAGTTGTTGAGTGAATTGTGCAATGTAGCTTTCTACTAAATCCTTGATATTTGAATAATACCATTAGTAAAATACTCAGGAGTAACGAAAGTTTAAAATCTAAACATGGAACGGATGTCATCTTGGAGAAATCCCACGTAGAGTAATGAAAAATAAATAATATTACGTATCCCTCTCTCGTAGAGTGATGATAAGTTATGTATCCTACGTAGAGTGATGATTAACTTGATTTCGTATCCCACGTAGGTTGATGAAAACTGGAAGTTTTAGTTCTGCCTAGTTTTAGGTGCTCTTACAAGGTATGTGACCGTAAAGACTTCTATGAAATTATTACTTACAGCCTTTTAATTTTATTTTATCAATAATTAAAATTACGTTATTAACTCTTCTGTTGTAAACATAATCTATTGTGATCTTTAAATCACAACACAACACAAAATTAAATTTAATTTATTTTTTGTAAAAATAGGCGACGAAATTTTAATTTATTAGTAGACACAATTCCTCGTCAAGAAACTTTTGTTATTTTTTTCTTAAAAAACTCATCGCGAACGTTTTTTACTTCTACGTTACTACTGTGACAATGCTGCAACTCCACTCCACGCTGTCGAAGTGCATTCCGGTGATTACTGAATGTGATCATGAGTTTGCAGGAACTCTTCTGTGAGTTCAAATTGTAAAATATTTTTTACTGACTAAAACAGATTTTACAATCACTTTACGGTAGATCCACTCATAACATCCCTTCCCTGTTCTAGAGGTGGGCTATCGCTCTCGTATTCATTATGTCGAGTTGATATGGGATTGTGTACGATAGGTAATAAACAACGTCACTTGTAACACTTGACGTCTGGTATCACTTGGTATTATGTTAGATTAGTTTTCGGGATGATGTCCATGTATCGCTGGTGAACAGTTGAACCCCAGTTCTCAATTAATTTTTACATACCTATCGTTTTTTTTTTTTTCATTTTAATATTTGTTGTATTTTACCTCATTAACTCATTAGGTTTTTACCATAATTTCATAATTTACTTTGCTAAATTCGTAAAGTTTTCATATTTAAAAGAATGCTCTACTTATTGTGACAAAATTTCATTCTCGCCACCTTGATTTTTGATTTGTAACTCCGCTTCGTAAAGCAGAGCTCTTCCTCCAAAAGAGTTTGCTGATTCATTTCTTCTTTGCCTACTATTTGTAAAGTCTTTCCTTATGTGTTCCAACGTTATTTTCCTCAGATATGTGCGCTTTACAGCCTCACACAATTCACTAATAGAAACAAAAGGTCTGTTGGCTATATTTTTATAAGCTGCCCCCACAAATCGTTGTTTGATACAGCTAATTATATAAGGAACCTCCGCCTGTGGTAGAGCTTGTTGTACCAACTCGCACCCAGATATGAACTTATGTACTTCCCCTCTTAATTCTGGTCCTTTTGTTCCTGTGAAAAATGGAACGACTTTTGCGACAGTTTCCATTATAGTACTAATTGTTATCATTCTGCTTTCAGCCTTAGGTTTCTCGGTGTACTGTTTACCTATATCCTTTGTTGTTTTATTTTTCGATATATAATAGTTTTTCAATTCTTCCTGTAACTGTTTTACTTGAACCTATAATTTTTTATTCCTCTCCTCACCTTTTCTTAAATGATTTGTATTTTCCTCTTCTGAGTCTAAAAACCCACTAATATTCTTTTCTGTTTTTCCTTGACTTTACAGTGCATTTTCTAAACTAACTGTCTGGTTCTCTGCGTCTTGCAATAATGCTGTTAATTCCTGCACTCTTGAAGTAAGTTGTTTACACTTATATTGAAGTTCACTTTTCGCCTCTGTTAAAAGTTCTAACGAATTCTGTAACTCTTTGGATTTTATGACCTCTACCTTTTCAAACATACTCTAGCTCATCTATTCTTGCTAACCTATTATGCCTGTAATACCACGTAATCTGAGGTGGTATCAAATAATGTATTTTCTTACTTCGTTACACTGACTATTAGGCACATAAACCAATAATCAGGTATTTATGACGAAAGGCTTGCAGGCACATAAACCGCTAGCCAAGTAAGTAAATAATTTTTATTTACTTGCTATAGTGGTTAAAAGGCACATCTACCAATAACCAAATTTTGTTTTTGAAGGAAAGACGATTGTTTTCGCTCTCGAGTTTTATTATCAATATTGTTACCTTATATAGTATAGAATTACTTACTAAGCATAATAATATTTACAATTATTGATAACTAAAATAATAATTTAAATTTCACATATTGCTGCATAAGCATAAATACAATATGTGAAGCTATTGAACTTATAAACGTAAACAATGTATTTAATATCTACAATATTTCTTTGCTGCATAAGTGTAACTACAAGCGAGCTAAAATATGTTAGGTTTGTTAAACTTAACAATGCCTAATGTGTTTCTTAACTAATTGCAAGAATTGCTAGAAATCCTTTGACTCCCACGCTTGTTGAATACAGTTGTTTCTCTCTCCCATGTAGGTTGGTGATGTTTTGTTTTCGTCCCACGTTGCACGTTTTATATTCTACGGTTGTATAAAACGTGTACCGGCTGCGGTACACGTGTACTACCGGCTACCTGCTTGCTCCCTTGACAAGCTGACAAAAACAATATACTTATTTTAAAGGAAACGCATGAGTTTTGTGTTCAATTTTAATGATCAATAGTTCTTTTATTTTAATTGTTATATCATTCACCAGATTTACATTTATGTATCCTTAAGTTGATGTCGTGGTCTTATTATTTTGCGAGTGAAACACATGTTGTAGGGTAAAATTTCATTTATTATTTTGATTCACATTAAACCTCTAGTTGCTGTCACCGCTTCTGTCCATCGTTGATATGATTGTCCCTGGTGTATATTTCTTTTCGTCTTTATAGCTATTTTTCTATGGCATCCGCTTCCCCACGCACTTTCTTCTCTCACTTTGATTTTGTTTCCATAATAACTGTTTCCACAATACCTTTAATTAGTTAGACATTGATTCAGGTTTGCGTTAATAACTGTTCAAAATTTAAACATTAATTATTTTGTTGAATGAATTATTTGCAAAAGAAACAATTGATCCGGAGAGCAAAAACTTTTCACACTTTGTGCCAGCTTCAAAAGTAACGTGTTCGCTGGGCACGTTTCGTAGTGTCAGCACATTCCACGTTCACGTTGTGGGATCATTCCCTTCTGCATAGTCCCATGCTACCGAATCGTAACATGAGACCTAATGCATGGCTGTTTTTACTTATTTATTTACTGCCGGTCAAGCCAGTTTCTACACACCCTATTGGGTATGTACCCACAACATCCCTTTCCCCTTGCGGAGGAGCGCTGACGCTCTTCAAAATGGAGTTCTTCGTCGTTAGTGACATAGCGACAAGACATAGTGACAAAAGCATAGTGACAGCGTATAATAATTTAGTTTACATAGAATTTTTCAAATCATAACAATATTATTTTTTAACTATAAAACATTTCATTTTACATTTTAAATTCTTTTCTATATACTTCATATTTACTTTAATGTATGTAATTCAATGTAATTGTCTAGCATTATCTATGCTGAATAATTTACTTTTTTCTTTTTTTTTTTTTAAAATAGTTGTAATATCTTACATATAATAATGTTATTATTTTTTTTTTAAAAAAAAAAAACAAAAAAAAATATTTTGTTTTATAGTAAGACTCTATAAATATTATATTTTAATTTTCTTTTTCTTTTTAAAAAAAATTATTATTAATCTGGACTTTATTGTTTTTAGGGTTTTATTTTTTTATTATAAACATAATTTTGAATCGCTTAAACTTATTATGCTTATTGATTTCATTATTTGCTTGTATTTAAATTTATATATAATTTAAAATATTTCTACACTTTTTAAAATTATAACAAGAACAAAAACATAATACTATTAATAATAATAATGCAACAAAATTATTTTTAACATAATGCTTAAATTAAATAAAATAATTTAAAATTACAAACTTTAGAACCGAATATTATTCTACAAAGTATTTCAATATCGCACATTCTAATTATGTTTCTTAATATAGTTTCGAATATTATTAAATAATTTCTTATATACTTTGCTTTTTTATATAAAATTGTATTTTCTTAATACATGTAAATTTATAAGTATATATTTTTTGTTTGGTTTTTTTTTAAAAAAAAAATAATTTATAAAGTCTTACAATATTGCACATTCTAATTATGTTTGCTACTTCATTTGACCTATGTAGATGTATAGCCTTTAAAGCATTGTCATTCATTTAATTACTAAACAAAACTTCGTTTAGCAACTCTCTGCCGTAACTATACCATAAAAGCCTTGGTACATATGTTCGGAAGTACTTTTACTACTGATCTACTTGTGCATATATGCATTTGCAATACCTAACATGTACATATTTATTACTAGTTCTTATATTAAGGTATTGACCGCATTCTTTGATATCAGCTTTGTACAGGGCGTCCCCTTACAGTCGCTTATCTGTAGATCTATAATAACAAAAAAAACGTATAAAATTTTAAATTTTGGTTAAAGTCATTAATCGTGTCAAAATCTCGCCTCCCTATCTTTGAATACGCTGACCCTCGGAGACGCTGCTTCAAACAGCGGATAATGTTGAGTGTATTATCTGAATTCACTTCAGTTCCCCACTCCTGCTCCACTAGTTTGCATCCTTCTACGAATCTTTCTACTTCTGCCGCTAACTCCGGTCCTTCTTCTCCTGTGAATATCGAACAGATGTTATTCACGGAGTTCATTATCGCCGTTACTTTTGCCATATTGGAGTTCGTTTGATCTGCTCTTGTTAATTCGTGAATCATCCCAGTATGCGTTACTGGCAATTGCAATGTATCCACACTCGGAGTTGCTGGTATATTAAATGTGTCAAGCTCCCTTCTCGTGTTTTCCAATTGCACCTTTAGTGTTTCAATAACGTGATACTGTTCTACTAATTTACCACTCTCTGTTATTTACTCTCTCCTCCGACTTGCCTAGATTTCTTAGACTCTGGATAAGGCGTTCGTTCTCCTCTTCCGCTGTTTCCAAAAGTTCAGTCAATTCCTCTTGCCTCTTCCTTAACCTTGTACACTGCACCTCTAAACCAATTTTAGCCTTCTGCAGCTGTAAATGCTCTTTTCGTTGTTCGTCCGATTTAATATCCTCCACTTCCTCGATTAAATCCAGCAGATACGTTATCTCCGCTAGTTGTGACAAATGTCTCGATTTAATGGTGTCCTTATATATCTGTATAAATTCCTTGTTTTGTTGTAAAGAACCTAATTTCCGCCACGCATGTACCTGGATGGAGGCGATGAATGTACGAAACTCATGGACCTCTTGCGCTTACTCCTCCGCTTTTGATTGAGCGTCATCCATTTATCCGTATTACTGAATACTAGTAATAGCTATCTGAATTCGAATAATGCTCCAATTAAAGAAAAAATCTTCAACACTGACAACCACCACTTTTGTCAAAAACTGCAAACTGCATGTACATGAAAGCGAATGATTGTGTGCGAATGATTTGCAAAAAATCAAAAAATTTAATAAAAATATTTCCATCCGGAATTAATATAATTCGTTACATACAGCATAATTTAAAAAGTAAAGCTTTAGTAAAGACAATTGAATGGAATTGTCTATAAAAACTCAAATAGTTAATTTTAATTTAATTTTAATAATTTAATTTTACTTTAAATTAAAATCATTGGGGGTTCTTGAATATATACAAAATTACTACAAAAAGACGCGTATTGTCGTGAAAAAACTGTGGATGATTCTAAACTAAAAACAATTGCGTTATATAGCCATGTAATTGGAAGGTTCAACAATAGCTGGTTACATTACACATATTGAAAATCTAGAAAATTTAAGTTTTTATAATATTGATCTTGGTACAACAGATGTACTACGTTCAGAAAAACTTGCCAACGAGGAAATTTAATCAAATATAAAACTTTACCTTCGAACAATGTTATATTTGGGTTAAAATCAGATAATGTGATGATAAGAGCTATTTTTACGAATTGACGACTTGATTCCAGTAAAACCAGCTATAAATAGTTTAATAGAAAATAAAAACAACATCATTAGATTACATTCTTGACTTCAAGTCGATAAACAAGATAAAAAAAACGACCTCCCAGTGAATAAAGGATTCAACAGAAAAGGAACAATAAAACAAAATACCCAATGTTAATAGACCAATCATTAAAACAACTTCCCAAAGATTAAGATATTCCACAGAGAGAAAAAAAAAAAAACAAAAAATAAAACCAAAAATCCAACAGCAGTGATTCTATTGCCTATGTACTCATCAGATCTATTATAGATCGCTCAAAACGCTTTACACGCCCGACAACAGAAACATGTTTTTCTCAACAAATTCTGTTAATCTGTTATTTTTCTTTTATAAAATTATAAACTTACGTTTAGCTATAAAGAATTGACATATTGAACTTATTATACATACAACTATGTTGTAAGTTTAGTTTTAAATTTTTCCGCAACTAACTCCTAAGTTCGTTACTTTTATTTAAATTATTTTTAAAATTCGACTTTATAGTCGACTAAATGCGGATTCTAAAATTAATTAATAAATAAAATAAAAACGACTAATTACCTTTTGTACTAAAAAAAATTAGCTCGTTTAAGATCATATTTTACGCATATAATATAAATAGATGAAATTAAAAAAAAAACACAATTAAACTATATTAAATTTGTTTTAGAAAATTTTTATTTTAAAAAATATTAGATATTTTTTCCTCTTGTAACAATTAAAATTTAGTGAAAATACTTGAGTGGTTGTCAAAAATTGTTTGTGCCGAATTTTAAACAAAAATAATAATAATAAAAATATTTGTCGTTAGTATATGTAATAATGTATTTTTATTATGTTGCGTTAATAAATAAATTGCTTTGTTTGAACTCTCATTTTTTTTTTTTGTAAATATATACTTATAACTATAAGCATTGGACATGTTTGTAATAATATTTATATATAAATATCAATGTTCGTATAGCTAGATAAATATTTATATAAATTAATGAGTTCTTTACGATTTCTTTTCTTTCGGATTACTCCGAACCGTTTATTTCTAAGATTGATAAAAAACTGATTTGAATAAAATCTTACATTAGTTCTTATAGTCTAACTTAATAATAAAATATGCAGCATCAACAGGAACTGTTGCTCGCGTAGTTTCCCACGAGAAATGCGATCGTCTACGATGCACGTTGCATCTGCAACAGGTAGGGGCAATGATAGTACCACCTGCATGCTATTTAGCATGAATTGAATTATATTGTCGACGCTGCAACCTTAGCTTAATTAGGTATTTGTGACATTAAGTGTCACCGGCATTAACTTATATTTTTATATATATATAATTGTATACATATTTATATATGTAAACACGAACAGTTATATACAAATGGGTGAACGCAATTTTGTAAAATTTTTATCACCAAAATCAATACGAAAACTCAGGTTCACTGTTAAAATGTGGGGAGAAGAGCTTTTTTTTTTTTTTTAAATAAATAAAAAAAATTATATTAATATCAAGTACCTATTTTAAATTATATTTTATAGGATTTATATAGTAACCAAATTAGAATTATTAAATAAATTCTTTAACAGAAGTGAAAAAAAAACATACGTACATCGATAACTCAGAGTTGCAAAAACTCAGTCACTCATATTTATAAAAAAAAACTAAAACTTCGTAAACTTTGTGCTTAACGTCAACTGTTAACGTCAACAATGTAACAGAACTAGTATGAAAGTACTATACCTTTGCATTTCATACCCTCACTGTTCATGTTAACGTTCACTACAAAAGAAAAATGGCGAACACAGCAAAAAAGAAACAAATAAACAATGAAACTTGCGTGTGCTACTGATACGCATTTAGCCCACGAATACATTTATTTAGGAATATTTTGTTTATTCCAAAATTTTTTTTTAAAAAAAAAAATATTTTGCTTAAACAAAAATATGTATTCCTACTAAATACGTTTACATTTAAAAGGAGAATGCAAGAAAACGAGAAGAACTATAATTCATGTAAATTATAATTTAATAAACAAATTATAAATTATTAATAAATTATAAGTTTTAAATGATGCTTACCTGCCTCCTACCGTCTGCGCCAGAATGTCGTGGTCCTAATATATTAGGAGTGAAACACATGTTGTAGGGTAAAATTTCATTTATTATTTTGATTCACATTAAACCCCTAGTTGCTGTCACCGCTTCTGTCCATCGTTGATATGATTGTCCCTGGTGTATATTTCTTTTCGTCTTTACAGCTATTTTTCTATGACATCCGCTTCCCCACGCACTTTCTTCTCTCACTTTGATTTTGTTTCCATAATAACTGTTTCCACAATACCTTTTATTATTCAGACATTGAATCAGGTTTGCGTTAATAACCTAATGCATGGCTGTTCTTATTTATTTATTTATTTATTTATTTACTGCCGGTCAAGCCGGTTTCTACACACCCTATTGGGTATGTACCCACAACAGTTGAAATATCTTTGTTTCATTTGTTTATTTGGTAATATAATGTCCACTTAACCGAGTACACAATTTACTTATTCTTAGTTTTAATAACTTCACAATTTCCGTATTCTTAGTTTATTTATAATGAATATCCTTATTATTTATACTTCAATTTGTGAGTGGACAGCACTTCGACACTGAACTCTACGTCTTCTGCTATCTTCCGCTATCTTCTCTTATCTCACACACAAACTTCACTTAGACTACCCTCCAAAACTACACTTAAACTTCTCCTCTCCTCAAGACTACGCACAGAGTCTTTTATACCTAAACTTGATTGAAAAATCCAATATTCGACCTTGGAATTACCTCATTGCTTTTTATTCCATAATTAACTTTGCTAAATTCGCAAAGTTTTTATTATTAAAAAGAATGTTCTACATAATTTTGCAATTCCTCCATATTTAATATTTTCAAAGTCATTTACATCATGACCATCATTACCAATTATTAACGACGTCATAGTCTAATTAGTGGCAACGAAATATTATCCGCTTGCGGAATAAATTTTCTATAGTAGTTTCTTTTATTTTTCGCGGCCTTGGAATCGACTTCACATATTTTTCTTTCTCTGGATCAGGAACTACTACCTTCTCGGAACATTTGTACCGCAAATATACTACTTCTTTTCTTAGAAATTTTCACTTTTCTGATTGTAAGCTTAGATTACTTTCCCGGCGTACTTGTAGTACTCGTCTTAAACGTTAATTATGTTCCTCTAGATTTCTGCCATAAATCACAATGTCGTCTAAATATACAAAGCAATCCATTCCTTGTAAACCTGTTAAGATACTATTCATTATTCTCTGAAAAGTAGCTGGTGCACCTGTAAGGCCAAATGACATTCTTAAGAACTCAAAATGCCCTAAACCCGTACTAAACGCTATCTTCTCTTTATCTCTTCTGTGTACCTTCACTTGATGATACCCACTAGCTAAATCCAACGTAGAAACATAACGGCAACATCCCAGCTGATTCAATATTTCATCTATTCTTATTCTTATTCTTATGTATATTTGGAAAACCTTAATTCATATAATATTCAATGACACAATATAGCAATGTGAAATAATTTGATTATCAATTAAATTCTACATTAACACTTGGTATTACTTGGCATCGGAAAAACTTGTTGTATTGTTTTTTCATTTAATTTTCTAAAATCTACAATAAGTCGCCATTTTTTCTCTCCATCTAGGCCCGGTTTCTTTGGCACCAGAATTATAGATGAATTTCAAGAAGATTTACTTGGTGTGACAATACCTTCGTTCAGCATCCCTCCAACTTGTCTGTTGATCTCCTCCTTATGAGCTTCTGCTCATATCTGCTTAAGCGATATTGCCTTAAATTTATCGGTATTTCGTGTGATAACACTGATATGCTGGAGAGCTTGTCACCTTCGAGGTGGAACACGTCATTATAATCCTCGAAAAGTTTTAACATTGATGCTTTCTCCTTTTGATTAAGATTCTCCTGTAAAACTTACTGTTTTTATTATTATCTTAACTCGCCTTCTTGTATCGTCTTTTGTATCGCAAGTTGTGTAGATTTTGCTTGTACAATTTATATTTAACAAATTATGCGGTGTTTTTTTCTAAACCTACAGGATAATCATTACAGTTGAGGACTAATGCGCGTCCTATCCTATTTCTGACTGATATTAACGTTTCACCAACGTATATACTTGGCTTTATCTCTTTTTTGTATAGAATTACCTCCCCAGTGTTCATACCGACTTCCACTGGAATCACTGTTGAAACTCTTGCTGGGATAACAACATTTTTTGCCACACTAACACACCTCGCTTCATCTGCGTTAACTAATGGTAACGTTGCTACTAGTTTCACATCTTCAAAAATTTTCAGTTCTTTTTTTATTGAGTCGGTTATGAAACGATTCCATAACTCATCTTTACCCAATAAACCATCAACTGGTAACCCACTGCCCTTAGGTACTAAATACATATTGAAATTAAATTTTGAAATTTCCCTATGCCTTATTTTTACTGTTCCCTTTATAATAATATTGCCGCCAAACTTTTCGGTAAGTCCCTTTGCCGTTTTCATATCTCTATCAGCGACACTTTCTAAAGACTCATCTTTTATCAGACTCGTATCTGATCCAGAGTCTATAAGAAGTAATAGTCATATAGTAATAAACGTCATCGACTGACTTTTGTGTTGGGAGTTCGGATATTGTAATTTCTTTTTTTCAAAGACTCTTTCCCTGTGCTTCACAATTTTTATTCCTTCTCCTTGATGTGTCTGATTCCTCCATGTTTTCGTAAACTTCCATTTTTTCTTTTTCGGTGAAAACCATACCAGCAAAAACATATAAACGTAACCACTAAATTGTAAACAATATTTCATTAGCCATTTACACCCGGTTTTAATATTACTTACTAGAGACAAAAGGAGTAAAGTTGAATTTTATCAATTTTTCTATTAATCAACAACACTCATCTTATTCTGTAACTTATAATACAAAATTTAGCAAATCGACTTTATCAAATAAGCGAGTTATCATGCTTCGTACTGTCAGCATATTCCACGCTCACGTTGTGGGGCCATTGCCTTCTGGATAGTCCCATGCTACCGCATCGTTACATGAGACTTAGTGCAAGGCTGTTCTTATATTTTTATTTATTGACGGTCAAACCGTTTAACACACAACCTATTGTGCATGTACCCACAACATAGCTGTCAATATCTGAAATATTAATTTACAGGTTAGGGTGAAAAAAATATTTAGTGCTTACTAATTTATTTTTATATAATTAATTAAAATGTTTATGGTGACGAAAATGTTCAAAACAATTTTTCATTTATTATCTTTTATTATATTTTAACCTGTTTATTTCTGTTTTGAATACAACGTATACGCTGCTTCCAATTCATCAGGTTATTATAAAGTTTTAGTAGTAGAAAACTCCGATCCATCAGTTCCCGTAAAATACGGCACCACCTTGGTTACTGTTTCTATGATTGCTGTAATTAAAGTCCTTTTTATATTCTTCTTTTGGTCTGTTATCACTTTTATTTCCTCTAACTGCTTCGTTTGTCCACACTCAGGTAGTTCTTTCTTTAAACTATCAATCTCAATCTTTCGGTGTCCAAAATTATACTTTAGCGGTTTCTTACAAAAATTGTAAATTGGCAGACTAGCACTTGAGCTGTTGCCGTACAAAGTAAAAGGTGAGATTCTAGTTTCAATCTGATTTTTTATTATTCATATTGCTCTATATATACAAAATTACAATAAGCGTACAATAAGTAAAATTGATTATTATTGTTATTGGATGTGGCACTGTGTCCGTCGGGTCTATTGTGCCCAAGTAAAATCGATACATAATCAAAATATAAGATTTACAATCTAGTGTTAAGTAATAAATTGTTACAATATATATTTATAATGCAAGAAATATAAATTTACAAATATATACTAGAACTATAATGATATAATTTCGTACAAATGTAATATGAATATTAATAACAAAAATATAAATAATCTAATTTGACAACAAAAACTTGGCATAACATGAAGGCCTAAGCCTTAACAGATATCCGATTCCGTTTTTCCTTGGTTCTTTAGCGTGTTTTCCAAAATTGCCGTCTGTTCTTCTAAGTCTTGTAATAATGATGTTGATTCTTCCATGCGTATGCTTAGTTACTTACACATTATGTTCCAAACCCTACTTTGCGTCAGACAATTCTTCGATAATATTCTTAAATTCCTTGGACCTGATCCCTTTTATGTTCACCTTCTTCTCTTTGATGTATTCGAGTTTCTCTAGCCTCGTTAACCTGTTATGTCTAATATGTTATTTTGTTAAGTGAACAAATTCCTTATCTGGATCAAGTTCAATTAATTTTTCCCAAGCGTGTCCTCTTGTCAACTCCAAATATCTTTTGAATGCTATTAGCTTCTGTTGTATTTGTTCGATGTTTTTTTTTCTATTTATGAAGAGAATAACTTTACCAGATTCAGCACTTTAAACATTGAAAAAATAACAAAATAACTCCATGTTAATCTAGAAAAGTACTCAGAAAAACATCGGAAAACGAATAAATTCTATAATTTATTCTGTTTTAGCCCCTTCTTAAGTAGAATAAAACGCATGTTGTCTAGTGGATCGAATCTTTATTTTTTTTTTTTCTTAAATTTCTTGTTTTTTTTTTAGTTGTAATACTGCCGACACTGTCTTGTCTGTACCTGTGCGTGTTGAGCCAACTGCTGTGACTGCTACTGAGTCCACTGCTGGTATCCGCTTTACAGGAGCTCTCGATATTGTTTCTTATTTGGACTGTGTGAGATTCTGCTATGTTAGGAGAACTTGCACAAATTATGAGTCTTAAATGCAAGGTCAACTATTATTTCAACATACCCTATTGGGTATGCACCCACAACAATTAGTTTATACTACTTAGCACTTGAACCAGTAGTTATTTAATTAGTGCTTCAGCAGACTAGCACTTTAGCTGTTGCTTTTAAAAATTGTTAATTGGCAGACTGGCAGACTAGCGCTTAAGCTATTGCCATATATAGTCATTGAAAGATGACTAAGTTGTATATCAAAAATTTTTGATATATCCAAAATGTTATTCATCAAGAAATATTTTTTATTTAATATTTTATATTTCAATGTTGTATATCCAAAAATTATACGGTCATGGTGGTGCTTCCAAAGTACCAGGAAAATCCTATGTTCTCAATGGGAAAACCCAAACACAGTTTTATTCCCAATATCGAAGAAATCAACACGTATATTCTTCATTATTTAAATTCATGTTACTAATTATTCCGTTCTCAATGTACAATTTTATAGTTGATTGAATATATATATCTAAACTACTATTACAGTTTTATATTAGATTTCATACTTAAATTGGAACCACTATTTGATGTATAAATTTAATCTTTATTTCAGTGTCTATTAACATTCCTTATTTAAATGCGAACTTTTATTTCATGCATCGCTTTAACATTTAGTTTAGTTTCTATTTAGGATTCTTATCTTAGCTAACCTTTTTAGTTCAACTCAACATTTTCTCGTTTCTTTTAAAACTTCCTTAAGAGTTTATAACCGAAATACTCTTAGGAATAGAAAACTTAAACAGGCTCTTCTTTAAGAAAATCTATTCTTCTTACTTCACTTAGATTATCCAATCTTTGATTCACTGAATCTCTGATTAACTGAATCTCTGATTAACTGCCTAATTACTCTATATTTATAGAGCTGCTTTCACTTACACTTAAAACTTTCTCTGATATGACCTTTACATTAGACCTTTACCAATTGATAATTGCTACTTCATATGACATATAGGTATATTGCTCTTAAAATATTATCATGCATTTAATTACTAAATAAAGCTTCGTTTAACAGCCTTGGTACCTATGTTCGGAAGTATTTTTATTACTTATCTACTTGTGCATGTATGCATTGCAATACCTAACATGTATATAATAATTAATAATTCTTATATTAAGGCATTGGCCGCTTTTTTTTTTTACATCATCTTTGTACAGGGCGTCCCCTTATCGTCGCCTATCTGTAGATCTATGATAATAAAAAAAAATGTATTAAATTTTGGATTTTTTTTTTTAAAATAATATTTCAATTAATGACTTTTATTGCGCCGGCCATCTGTAACTCACTCAGATTTAAATTAGTTTCATGCTTATCCCCCTCGTTACCAGCTACAAAGATGTAACCTTCTGAAAAGAAAAAGGAAAAATAAAAGGCCCTAAAAGAAAACTAGACCGTGAGTTGGGCATTTTATTTATAGAACAACTACCCACTATCAACCCGGGTTCAACTAACAATACCCTACCTATGTGAGTGCTGAGTTAGGACAACCACAAAAAAAAATCGTCTGCAAGAAAATGCACTCTTGCAGTTTGTAACGAGTTTGACAAACATATTCAAAATTATTTTTATATTGTATCCAATTTACTTGCTGTAAATTGATTATTAAATTTAATTAAAAAAAAATTTTCTATTTATTCCCCGAAACTAAGAAAACTTTACGTATCTTCTCTATACATTACGTTTAAACCGTATTCATCATCATATGATGCTATTAAAAATTTAAACAAATTATATACTTTTGAACAAGATTTAGTACCCCTGTTACATAATTAGAAAAAAATAACCTACAACAATTCTCAAAATGATTCTAATCGGTGGGTATATTTGGAGAACGAATTGAAACTCCTGAAACTCTTTGAAATATTCAAACAGAATCTTTCTTCTGTATATCTAGATGATGCTGTAAAGTTACAGAATTTGTCAAGAGAATAAAAAATTTTTTGGTGTTTCCGTCTTTAGTTAATAAAAAAAAATATATACGCCTATGCAACCAACAATGCCATTGGCTGATTGAACAACGTTGATAAGAAAACCATAAAACCATGTTATGGCGTGGTAAAACGAGATAAACTGGATGACTAAATAATAATCCTTACTTGGAAAATCAAGCATATGCCAGCAACACACAATAACCGAAAATTCCACACGCGGAAATGATATTCAGAATACAGATTACAGAACAAAATTTGGACTTGATCATAGTACTGCCTATGATCAGCAGTTAACTGTAAAAGTGAGATCTTCCTAAATCCAATGGAAAGGAAAAAAAAAAAATTCAGCAGACATCTTACAATTTTTCAATTATACTTTATTCAATTATATATAAAGACCCATTTTTTCAATTATATTTTTTCAAAAAATGGCTTTACCAAGTTGTTGTGGAAAGTTTTCGTCTTCCCTTTTATGGAAACTCTTACATTAACCGTGTTGGGGACCTCTTTTACCACATATGGGCCCTCCCATATGAGTGCAAATTTATTCTTCCTCGATTGGTTCTTCAGGAGCACTTTCTCTCCTATTCTAAATTTCCTTTCCTTTTTATTTCTGTCATAATATTTTTAGACGCCAATTTCGCTTTCTTCTGATTTTCCCTCACTAACTCAAACGGTCGTTGAGGTGTGTCTGTGATAACCATGGGCATTCTATCTTCCCTCGAGCTTTTGTTTCTTTGACACAGCGAACATGCCCTCACGTAATCCTTAATTTGCCTCTGCATTCCACTCCACTTAAATTGTTTGCAAATCCGAAAATATGTGCGAGTGGCTCCCTGATGACCTCCCATTGGGGAATCATGGAATCTAGCTAGTACCTCTTTTATGTCTCTGGAATTAGTCAGATAAAGGGCCTGATTCTCCACTCCTGGATCACGTTTCTCTTCCTTGTTTGTACTGTTTGAAACTGTTGTCCCTGGCTCGACAGATACTCTGATAGGAACTATTTTGACTGACCTAGCCGGAATTGTGATAGACCTGGCTATACAAATCCGTCGGTCACCCTCCGTTTAGGTTAGTGGCAATGTTGCCTTGTCTTTCCTTTATCCACGAAAATCAATTTTTTGTGCACCGTGTCTTTTAGGTTTAATATGAGCATAAGACATAAAGCCACTAATGATTGTATGATTTGTTCCATGGATTTCTTTAGCAAACCCTTATGTTCCTCGTAAGTTTCATTTCCGTACTGAGGTGTGGGGTCGTAATAGTAAATCTGCGGTTTTTCCACAATTGATACCTTTTTAGTAACCTTCTTTACGCGTTTCGTTTCGATCATATTATAAGTTATTTTAGAGGCTTCAATTTCTCCTTTATTTAACCCAACTGGAGAGGCTGACATTAGTAAACTATTGTTCACGTCATGTACTAACCCCTCTCCGGGAGAGAATAACTCCTCTACTGAAATGCGTGAAATATCGCATTCATTTTGGGTATCCGCTGTTTTATCGCCTACCCTATGCCAACTGTTTATGCTTTGTTCGTCGGCTGTCCAACCCTTTGGCGTGGATTGGGCCGGCTTTAGTTTCCCTGATTTGTAGACATTGTTCCCCGTCGTATCTCGGGGTTTCGTATTCCTTGTGGTATGAACGCATTGGAGGATGTGTAGCCGTTTGGAGACCTGTTCTCGAATCTACGAGGTTGTGGCTGCCGATACTCACGTCTGTATTGTGGGAATTGATTTGAAAATCTTCTTTCGTACTGATTAGGACCTTGGCTTTGATCCTGACTCGAACTGAAATTGCGAGTTGTGTAATTTGACGGATTCAACGAAGTAGTATTTTGATAATTTCTGCCATCTCTCTGAGGTCGCGCGACTTGTTGCGCTTTCTGAAAACAAAACTGATTTTCCTCATGACCTTTAATTTGGCCCTGCTTGCAGAACACCGTTTGTAATCTTTTAAAACAATGCTCTTTCTCATGTCCAATTCTTTTGCAAAAACTGCAAGTTTTTACGCTGGGTGCGCCTTTATTAGCACAATTCGGCCCTACTTCATGCCCGTAGTCACCGCAGTTGACGCAATACGGCGTATTTTTCCGTTGACGACATTCCTCTCTTACGTGGCCTTTCTTCCGACAAAAAATACAAGTCAACTGATCATCTATTGGTGTCCTGTGTTCTGACTCAGCGTGGTTGAAATTAACTTGATGGCCCTTCTTATATTTCTGTCTCTTCTCCGCCATCTTAATTAAACCATCCAACTCAAGATTATCATAATCAATTAACGATTCCCTAGTTGCGTCATTTCTTAAACCCTTTATAAAGCTTTTGGACGCTAGAATTCTCAAATCCGTTAACAGACCCTTTCTATCCGACTCTCCCCAACTGGTGTGTATTAACTCCAAACCATCCGATAACAAACCTTCCAATCTGCTACCATAATTGCTGGCCGATTCCGCAATTCCCTGGTTTATATTGGCCATCTTCGTGCGGACTTGTTCCAGAGTGTTTCTCTTATAAAAACTCCGCTGGATATACTCGCAAAACTCTGTGATTGTGGCAAAGTCTCGTCTCCCTATCTTTGAATACGCTGGCCCACGGAGACGCTGCTTCAAACAACGGATAATGTTAAGTGTATTATCTGAATTCACTTCAGTTCCCCACTCTTGCTCCACTAGTTTGCATCCTTCCACGAACCTTTCTACTTCTGCCGCTAGCTCCGGTCCCTCTCCTCCTGTGAATATCGGACAGATGTTATTCACTGAGTTCATTATCGCCGTTACTTTCGCCATATTGGAGTTCGTCTGATCCGCTCTGTTTAATTTGTGAATCACCCCAGTTCCTGTTACTGGCAATTGCAAAGTATCCACGCTCGGAGTTGCTGGTCTGTTAAATGTATCCAGCTCTCTCCTCGTGTTTTCCAATTGCACTTCCAATGTTTCAATAACGTGGTTCTCGTCTATTAATTTACCGCTCTCCGTCAATTGCTCCGAAATTTCCTCCTCCGACTTTCCTAGATTTCTAAGACTCTGAATAAGCCGTTCGTTCTCTTCGTTTGCTGTTCCTAAAAGTTCAGTATACAAACATTCATATACCTTAATACTAGTTGATTTTATTATTTCTATTTGTGTTGGAAAAACCAAACTCAACAGAACAATAAAATTGTCTGGTAAACGAAATTATAAAACTACTCCGAAAAATTGTGTTTTGCAAAAATTTTTATGCAATCGAACGCAAAAAAAAACAAAAAAAAAATTTCGAAATTTTAGATATTTAAATTAAAACCCAAAAAACCAAAACAAAAAAAAATTGTAAAAGTATAAGAAATTTCAAAAGAATCCATGTTTGTATATATTATGCGTAATATAAGACTTATGCATTTTAATAAAAAAAAATATACTCTTCCAAATGCGATAATTTGTGAATAAAGCGAAAAAGTAACTTCAAAGCGTTTATTTTTTACTTTATATTAATATTTGAATAAATTTTATTTATATTTAAAATTTTAATTATTTATTTTTTAAATACAATTTTTAAAAAAAATTTTAGTGAAACTTTTTTATTTTTTTTTTTTGATTATATTGAATTGAAATGAAGGTCTTTTTCGCTTTGTTTTACAGCCTTTTGAAGCATTTCCTTTCAATAAATAAAAATTGCAATTTTGTTGTGATAAATAAAATAATATTCATATATAACAATCTTCATAAAAATGAGATAAATATTATATATACTATTTTTTATTTTTTCATTTTGTTTTTTGTAGCTTTATTTTATTATTTTATTATTTTTATTTGTAATGTACCATGAATTCCATGAAAGCGAATGTATTATTGAAAACGATTTAATGTTTACCCGAAAGAATTAGAAAAATGTTGATAAAAAAATCTTTTTTATTGTATTATTTTAAAATATAATGAAAAAAACAAAAAAAAATTGTAAAATTAAAAATTTAAACTAAAACTTTTTATACAATATCTGTAAACAAAACACTCATATACATTAATATCAGTTGATTTTATTTTTTTTTTTATGTTAAAAAACTAAATTCATAAAAACAAAAAACAGTAAAATTGTCTTATAAACAAAATTATGAAACTATCCCCAAAAATAGAAAACTGATGATCCAAATAAAAAAGATTGTGTAAGGCTTTTGTTAAAATTGTAGTTTTACAAAAGTTTTTATGCAGTTGACCGCGAAAAAAAAAACAAAAAAAAAACTTTAATTATTAAGAAATGTGTTAAAAATAAATTATTTAAACACTAGTGAACACATTTTCTTTTTATAGAAATGGCTTCTGTGTTAGGAATGTTATATACCTAACATTTTTCGAATACATAAAAAAAAATTTTATTTTATTCAATCTTAATTTAGACTGAAAAAATATATATCTATTCGTGAATAAAAAAAAAATAATTTCTGCTTAAGCCGTGAACTCCTACGACTTGTGCATACAAAGATGAGAACTAGGAATATTGAGTTGCAACTCAGAGCCTCACAAAAAAAATAGAAACATCTCAAAATCTGTAGGTAACGTCAACTGATACAGTGTACTGACGAGTATGAAAACTCTGTATGTTTACATTTACATACTGACACTGTTCATTGTGTCGTTCACAACAAAAACTAAATATTCGTACAAAAACGCAAACTCAGCGAAGAAATAAACAACAATGAACTTTCGTGTGAATACTGTTACACATTTAGCCCAAAAAAAAAAAACTAAAAAAAAAAACGAGCTAATTCACGTCAATTGACACGAACACCCGACTTATATTTTTATTCACTTCGGTAAATAAAAAAAATAAAACACAAACAAATTCTAATTTTTATTAAAATTTTGTTTTATTTTATTTGGTTTTTAAAATAACGAATTTTATTATAAAATTATTTAATAATTATATATTCGTTCACTTAGGTGGAATCTTAAGACTAAATTCTAAATACAAAATCAATATCTTTTATACTACTTACAAATCATAATTGGCGAAAGTGGATGAGAGGTAACAATAAAAATTTGGTAACCTGTTGACAAATGAGGGTCATTACATTGTTTATGTGAAATGCTGATGCAGCTTGAGAAATGCTCAAATGCAATAGATTTTGTAATGGAAATTACTATGAATTAAAATATTGTTTTAATATTTTAATGATTTAGAAATTTGAATTTGGAGCAGTGAAATTAGGAAATTTTGTTTTGCCTATTAAGAGGAAGTTAAAGTATCGTGGGATAAAATATTATTTCGATACTTTAATTGTTCTGCAACTAGAATAGTTACCAAGAATTACGTTTTGTAATTAATATTTGGAAAGTGTCGATTGAAACAAATTTGGCAATATGGGAAGTGTACCGTGGGATAGATAATTATTTGCGACACTTATGAGACATGTACTGTCGAATTTTGCAATTGATACAAATTTGATCACGTAGACCAATTAATTGGAATATTGTGAAGTGTTGGCGGAGCCAATGACATAACCCCCGCGAACAATATTTCCCTAAATGGAAACACATTAATTTAGCAACATTTTTTTTTTATATTGCATTTCTATACACACAATTGTCTTAAAAAAAAAATGCATTTCTACCAAAAATGTTTTCTAAGAAGAATGCAAGGAAAACACAAAACTTTAATTTAGACAACTCATAAATTAATAAATAAATTATGAATGAACATTAAATTAAAAATTTTGAATGGTGCTTACCTGCATCCTACCGGCTGCGCCAATTTGTTGAGGTTCTATCTTTTCCAAAAAACATTTTCCGATTTACACATGGAAATCGGTTTTCAGTCACTTTATTTAAAATATTTTTATGTTCTATGTGGCCTAACTGCTGTCGCTGCTGTCGCTGCTTCGCTATGTCAGCGGTTGTTGCGTACGTCCTGGGAACCTCTGCTGTCGTCACCTGTTGCTGCTAATGTTGTTGCTGCTGCTGTACTGCCGCTCCAGTTGTCGTTGCCGTTGCTGCTGCTGCTACTGCCGCTGCTTAGGAATTTATAAGATAATTATGATCATAACCGGGTCAATTTTCGTTAAAGAATCTGGTTAATGTTGGTGACAACACAGTGTCTTGCTTGGGAAGCTTGAAAGTTGCTCTGTTGTTTTTGACCAAAATCACACCAGTTCCAAAGGAGGAACAGCAAAGAAAAGTGGAAAATGAGGAAGAAACTAAAACTTATGTTGATTAATTGAAAAAACGGTTTGGCCGTCATATTTATTTAATGACCTCAACATGCCCCAATAATCTAGAAAATTTTAAAAATTAATTAAAAATTAAAATTTATTTCATAATAATAATTTTGCGTAATTCTTTGCCTATTTTTAGGTGCTAGTACACCGTATGTCACCATAAAGACTGCTAATTATAATTATTACTTAAAAAACTTTCAACTTTACTTTATTAATTAATTAATTCTTATTCCGAAAAAGAATCTACTGTTATCTTTAAATCACAACAATATGTTACAATTTTTCAAATTGAGTTGGCATATTTAATGTATGTTTAGTTGTCTTATATTAATTCTTATTTTAATCTTCGGAACGCTTTACTCTAAAGTTGTATTTTATAATATCTTAGAATATATTTACATAAAATTTGATTTCCTTTTAAAATTATCAGATGTCTTTCCAACTTATAAACTTTTGTCGTGTGAGGGAAGATACAAATCGTACTGGAAATATCAGATACTTTACTCCCGACAGTTCTGATGATGAAGAGTTCATCATAAAGACTAACAATTGGTGCAACAAATTGTTTGGTCCCCCAAAAATCACTTTTCATCAAATATATGATGATGGACCATATCCTACTGAGAAGGATGAGATAGATGTTATTCGCGCTTCTGACGAAGCCACTGAGCGAGAAATCGTCCGACGGGAAAACGTCAATTATGAGAAATTTCGAAAGAGAAATGTGGAGTTGTAATATGTTTCTCATTTCTTCAAAAAACGCAAATTGGCTTGTCCCTATACCGGATATTTGTCTCATCGAACAAAAAGGTTTCGATTCTGATGTTATTAAATTGTTAGATGTACAATGTTAATTACTGCAAATGTAAATATTCAATAAATGTTAACTATGTTTTATAAAATTACATGATTCCTTTATTTAATACACTTAACTTAGATATTCTTCACATTTCTTACATTTTACATTAATGACTCTTAGTTTGCAATTTAACATTTTTCTTCACTCTTTTTATGTTTGACCATCTTTTCCTACTTATATCTGTTAAATTAATGACATGTTTCTTATATGTTATATTTTCTGTTTAAATCGCTTTTGCTTTAACAATTCAATTTTGAACATTCTATTACTCTAAAACTAATTAGATTACTAATGTTGTGTTCTAACATTTTTTATAAAAACTAATGCCAATGTTGTATCGATATATCCAAATCCGAAAATGTCGTATATCAACAAGTGTTTTATATATCCAATATCTTGCATGTCAAAAATTAGTATTACCACTCCATGTCATAGTTGTGGCTTACTAGGAATCTCCCCAAAGGGTTGAGTTGTTGGAGGTCGTACTTTCAATGGACGTATATACCCAAATTAAAACGAAGTGATTTTCTATTCTTTGAACATTATATTCTTATACACACTTTTAATGTAATCATTAGTCTAGTTATTTGTTGATAATTGTTGTTCATAAATTAGGCAAAGTTCTTAGTTACAGCTTCACCGATCGGTTGTAGTTGCATTTTATTATTATTATTTAGTATTTGATGAATTGTGTTTTCATGCGTTCAAACGTTGGGGTTTCTTTTTTTTTTGTTTTTGGTTATGTTGGGGATGCGTTTATCCACAATTCTCTATAAATGGGTATTTGTATACCGAAATTTCACCAAGCACATGTAACTTATTGGACGGTATATTTGTATTTTTATATTTATGAATATACCATCGAGCACATAAACCCGTTAGTATTTTGATGAAAAGAATAAATGAAAGATGAGTTTGATTCAACTTTGTATGATCGAATGATTTATTGAATAATTGACTTATCTATATATACATATTTTTCTTTTAATAAACGCTTATAATTGCTTACTAAAATTATCACCTAAAAATAATCTCATTAATGGGGTAATAACTAAAATTCTTACTGCAAAACAGACAATAATTAACTCAATCTCTAATTTTGTTCTACTTTTTTCTACTTGTTATAGAGAAAAGTGTCATAATCACTACGCTTTCCTCTATTATCCCTAAACGAACTTCATCAAATCTCCTAACATTATTTCTCATAATTTCTCTGGCATGTTTCATCACTTCTCTAAGTCTCACGAGAGTTTTATTAAAATTATCATTAATTAATATTTGTTGATTTTCAGCTGCGATGATGATTAACTCATGATTATTTTGTTCTAATGCTCTTAAATGTCCCTCGATCGCAGTTTTATCTTCGTCGTCGAAGATACCAAATGCCCAATTAAACAGACGCGATCCAGCATTTACTAGTCCTCTTTTCATTCTATGAGGTAGTAAGATATGTAACATATTTTCTGTTAATGTAATTTCTGATTCTATCAATGTTCTGTAACCTGTGTGTTTATTCGTTCTGTTCACTGTATATTTAAAATTTTCTAATAACGGCTCAATTTCGTATGAGTCTATAGTGTGTAAAATATAATTCTATTTACTGACAATCTTACTGACAGTCTTTTTCGCACGTTTATTTCGGTATATCCCAGACTTGTTTCTGTCTTCTCAACATATTATGCAGAATTAGTTGATATTATTCAGGTGAAAAATAACTGCTTTAAAATTTGTTGAGTACTATAATTCATTCTTAGGGCTTGTTCTAACTATGTCTTATGTAATTTTAAAAGATTATTTTAAAAAATCTTTTCTCTACCCTTTATAATTATTTTCATGTTTACAGGAGTGGGTACTTCTGTAATTTGGAAAGAGTCTAGGCGAAAATTTATTTTTTCTACTCGGGTTTCTCAACCACACTTTTCCCTATTTAAAACCCACTATTTTTTGTTCCTTTATCATAGTACTCTTTTGCTTTTTCTTTAGCTACTTTATGGTTCTTCCTGACTAATTCATATGACCATTGTATTTGATATTTTAGTAGTTTGGAATAATCGTCATGATTATGCACTGGGGTTGGCTTTCTTTTTAAGCTTATTGGTATTTCTCAGGAACTCTGCTAAAAGTCTGTGACTACGTTCTAGAGCTCCATTTACGTGTATGATACGGTGTAGTTTATAGTTTCTTAATACCTAGAATTTTGCATGTTTCTTTAAAAAGCTTTGTTGTATTTTTCAAAAAAATACAAATCCCGAATTTAGCAAATTGATAAAACATTATGTACTTATTATAAGTTTACTAAGAGAAAGAAAAAAAATATAGGTTTACAAATTTGCTTAATAAGAGTTATACAAAAACAAAACTGTTTTCTTGCTAATTATAGTTATACTATTATTCTTTTGGCATATATCCGCTCTAGTAAAAACTCCTATAGGTCTAGTCGTAGCTCTTCCTATCCCTTTCACTCTGATATCACTATATATTGTGTGGTGTTTTAAAATATTACCTCAAAACGATTTCACCCGCTAGCATGAATCAAGCCGACTACTAATATTATCTATGTCGCTCCACCGATGATTCGGAAGATGAGAAGCTCAACAGAAAAACCGCTGTGTGAATGACAAAGTTACTTCGTTAACCTACTGAGGAAGACTTTGCTCAGGCAACCACAGAGGAAGTAACAGCTATTGAAGGAATAGGAACTGACTATCCCAATATTAGCTATAATACGGATATCGATGAAATCCTGTATTCCCCAACTAAACGGAAAACAGTATCCCCGAAAAAAATAAATCGGACAATACCGTCCTCAAACAGAAAATGTAAAAGAATACGCTTGTAACTAATAAAAGAAAAATTTGAGATTATTTTATGTGTTATTATTTATTATTATTATTTTATTTTACGACAACTGGTTTTTATGGTATTGATGTTTTTTCTTAGAAAGTTGTTAATGATGCTGAAAAACTGTTGCTTGACTGTACTGGCAGCGGTGGTGCTGGTGTAGAGTGTGCACTATATGCATTCGCGAACTGAACTGTATTCTGTGAAGGAGGTGGTGGAGGAATTGATGCTGCTTGTGCCACGTATGAATTAGTATATTGTGTAGGCGTACTTTGCACTGTAAGAGGAGGGGAATAATTCCTTATTACTGACTGTCGACTCGGTGTCCTGTGAAGAGGTGGTGCTTCTGCTTCGTTCAAAGTACGTTTATTCAATTTTACGTATAGTGCATATATAATCGTTGAAAAAATAATAACTGCTACTACCGAGATCGTCATCGCAGTTGTTACAGTTTTCCCATGTAAATGTAATTCCTTTATCCTCTTCAGGTTATCCTGTTGTCTCCAGACAATATCTTCGAACGTTAATGATTGATTTTTTTTCTTTGGAGGCAGCACAAATACTTGATGTGTCTTCTTTACTTGGTTCTGTAAAATTAAACTCTTAACTTGTATGGAGTAATTACTAAAAGTTAAAAAGTAATTCCCGTTCAATATTAGTTTTCTCTGATCACAAGTACTGTTTAATTTGCGTTTTTGTACATTTATCAGAATTATCATATCAATTTCTATTTCAATAACCTTTTCACAGGTAGCGCTAAGCTTTAGTTCAAAAACCGATTTGTCACTTTCATAACGACATCTCTTCTCAGCTATTTACACGGTTGTTTTCAAAACTGTGTTTATTTGGTTTCCTTTAGTATTTGGTATAGGAACTATCACCGCTTTTCTATCGTCAATGTCTGCGCTGGTACTTTTATTACGAATACAATTGACTTTTCCTTAAACGTAGCCGTTCCTAATATAATTTGTCTCAATTTTTCAAACCCAATATCGAATCATTGTATTTCCTCTCGGCTCAAAATGTTTGGTTGTATCATTCCAGATTTTGCTGAACCAACATTTTTTTGTATTCGTTTAACTTGTCTACGGAGACTCGTGATGGTAAACAACTGGGCAATTGCCATGTTTTCGTCCAGTAAATCTCTACGAATATCTCCTAGCGCCTTAGCGTTATTTTTTATAATTTCTTGATCATTCTGTATTACTTCCTTTATTTACTCCATAGTTTTGTTAAAGCTATTATTTATGCTAACCTGTTGATTTTTAGCTGCGATTAGATCGTGATTATTCTGTTCCAATGCTACCAATTGCCCTTCGATGGTAGTTTTATCCTCATCATCCAAAGTTCCAAATGCCCACCTGAGTAGCCGACCTCCTGCATTAAGAAGTCCTCTTTTTAACCTATAAGTAGTAGAGGCATTAACGTATGCAGCATATTTTCGGTTAAGATAATTTCTGTTTCTATCAGTGCTCTATAATTCTTATTTTTCACAGTTTTGTTTAATAATTTATAAAATTGTTGCAGCAGTTTCTCTATTTCGTATGGGTTGACTATATGTAAAATACAATTGTATTTACTTACAATATCCACTTTCCCTACGTTGATTTCCGTATAACCAGTTTCCGTTTCAATTTTTTCTATGTATAATTCACCTTTTCCGTAATCAATTACTGATCCCATAAGTAGAGGAACCAATAGTAACTGTTGAAAAAATTATTTTGTGAGTTTACTTACTCCCAATTTTATAATATCGTTTATGTTTTAATCCTACCTTGTCTTTTACATCTACTACTTATCCTAGTTTTTAAGTTATCTAATAATTGTATAGCTTTACTAAATTAGAATGAAATACTTTTTCCCGTCCTCTTATTAAAATCTTTACATGCACTGGACTCGGTATTGCTGTGACTTCGAAAGGTCCCACCCACAAAGAGGATAACTTATGTTTTCTACCTTAATTCTTTAAACACATCTTATCTCCAATATTGAATAGCCGATTTCTAGTGTGTTTGTCGTAGTATACTTTTGCCTTTTCCCTTGCCTTTTTTTGGTTTTTTCTTACTACCTCATATGATCTCTGTATTTGGTACTTCAAAACTTTGGCATAATCATCTATATTATCCAGAGGTGTAGGTTTCCTTTTGAAACTTACTAGTACGTCAAAATCCAAAAAGTGTACGCGACGGTGTTTGTTTGTCGCTGAATGTACTGAATTATTGTAAACGTGCATCGCATGATGATCCACTCATCCCAATTGGTTGCGTCAACGTTTACAAAATTCCTTAAGAACTCACCAAGTGGTCGATAACTTCTTTCCAACGATCCGTTCGCTTGCGGATGGTAAGGTGTGGTATTTATTTTTCTTATCCCTAACAATTTACACATTTCTTTAAACAATTTAGAATTAAAATTTGATCCATTATCCGTTATTAGCCGTCGGGGAATCTGAAATCTTGTTATTACTTCATTGAAATATGCTCTTGCTACAGTGGCCGCCTCTCCATTTGGAAGGGGGTGCGCACGAAATATATTTGGAAAAATCGTCTTGAAAAGTTAAGATCCACTTATTTCCCCTACGCGTTTCTGGTAGAGGTCCTACCATGTCCATAAAAACTTCATCAAACGGTCTGTGCGGAATATCTGTTAAAACCAAAGGCACTTTATCCACTCTTGAAGCCTTGTTTTTCTGACATAATACGCAGGACTTTACGTAATTCAAAATTTGTCTTTGCATTCCAGCCCACTTGTATTGTCTTCATATTCTAAGACATGTTTTCCCTGCACCTTGGTGTCCCCCAATAGGTGAGTCATGGAATTGTTTTAAGATCCTTTTTATGTCATCCTTCTCTGTGAGAAACTCCGCCATGTCGCTCCCTGTATTCCCGTTGCTTTCTTCAGGTAGCTCATTATTCCCTTCTGGTGTACTATTTAATAGTTTCTTTTTGTCTATTGTTCCTTGTAATGCTTTTGACCGTGTTACTACCGCCACTTCTTTCAGAATTCTGCTTAATGCATCTGCGTTTTGATTATATTTGTCTAGCTTATAAATAATCCTACCGGCTGCGCCAAAAAATGTTATGTATAGTTCCGGTATCCTACTGGCTGCGCCAAAAATGTTGTGTATATAAAGGAGAAGGGAGGATGTTATTTTATGTGATTTCTTATGAATACGGTAAAACCAAGATGTTTGTGATATTTGTGGAAGAAGAAACCGGCTGCATCAATTTATGTTGATTTTAACTTAAATAGGATGTTAATTCATGTTCTGGTTTTAATGATGACCTATGATGTTATGGGTTTACCCATAAATATAATTTACAATAAAACACTGTGGTTATTAACTTGTTTAATAAAAACTAATGGCTAATGGCTTCTTTTCCTAAATGTTTTACTTTATTTATTACTAAATTATAAAGAACTTATCCGCCCTTGTTTTTTAAAATTGATTCTACCGTAATTCTATCTATTAAATCAGATTTATCATGAATCCTCCAATGTGATTCAATCTTTTCTTCCCTCACTCTATCTTCGCATACAAAACAATATGAAAACTTCATAATATCTTCAATATAGATAGTCAAGTATATAGTCAAATTTACTAACAAAACAAACTTACTAAAATTTACAAATGTCAATCATTAAGTGTTTTAAAATATTTCTTTGTATATTTAAATATCCACTTAATACTTTATTATTAATTGAATAAATTATTAACAAATTCAAATATGTTAACTTATATCACTTAACATTTCCAAGTTTAAAATCTAAACATGGAACGGATGTCATCTTGGAGAAATCCCACGTAGAGTAATGAAAAATAAATAATATTACGTATCCCTCTCTCGTAGAGTGATGATAAGTTATGTATCCCACGTAGAGTGATGATTAACTTGATTTCGTATTCCACGTAGGTTGATGAAAACTGGAAGTTTTAGTTCTGCCTAGTTTTAGGTGTTCTTACACTGTATGTAACCGTAAAGACTGCTATGAAATTATTATCTAGAGATTCGAATTTAAAAACTTTTGAATTTACTTTACTAATCAAAAATTTTATTTAATCTATCATTATTTTTAACTCACAACATTCCTCCGCCCCTTGAAGAACATTGAAGCACGAAAATGTTAAATCTAATATACTTAAGGTCATTAATTGCTTATGTTTCTTATATATTATCTATTCAAACAGTGAACAATGATGTTCAGTAACAATCTATATGTTCCTTACCACTGGTGGGGGGAAACAATATACAATTGATGAGACATTGATTGTAAGTCAATAACTCTTTTTATTTAAAATTGTTTTGTCTTTTATACAAAATAAAATGCAATAATAATTGCAAGATGTACAATATTTACTTAAATTAATTTATTATTTAATTCGCACAAATTGCTTACTAAGCAACTTATGCGAGCGCTTAACCTATGACCTAATTCATAATATTTTGTTGATTCGTCAACCGAAAAATTAAGCAACAGGTGTGAGCGATTAACTCAGGACCTAGTTCTTAGTTTTTTGTTGATTCGTCAAAAAACAGCTTTTGCTTGATCTATCTTATTCTAAAACATTCTATACCCCAGCCACCCGTATGCCTGGGTGTGGTACATAAGAACTTGTATTTATATACTATACAGTTGGTGCTTGTACAGGTGGTGATGATGGATGATAGTTTCTTATTACTAATTGTAGACTTGAAGTTCTTTGTAAAGCAGATTCTTCTTGTTGAATTTTATTTTGAATTTTCAACTTTGTATATAGTACATATAATAGTAACGGTAACATTATAACTGTTTCCACTGATATACCCTCTATTGCGTTTAATGTGTTTCTATAATAATGTAATTCTTAAGATGGTTTGCGCTCCATTTCCGTAGATAAAAATGATGCTGCTTCAAAATATGGATTAGTTGTTTTTAAGCTTCAAATGCCGTAATTAAACTATCTGACCCACTAAGCCCATAGTCAACGTAGAAATTGTCACACAGGATTTGAGCTCCTAATGGATAGTTCACCTTGTTTTCTAATGCTATCTTTTGCAATCATCTTGTTGCCAGATTAGGAGCTGCTCGAGTCCCATGTGTAATTGTGTTGAGCTGATAATAACGAATTGTTGAATTTGGATTGCTTCTCCAAATGATAAGTTGATAGTGCCGACTTTCAGGATTTATCAAAACTTGACGATACATTTTCTCGATATCTATGGTAAAAACGAATCGTGATCGTCTAAAACGGAGCAAAATTGAAAAGAGTTCGCTTTGAACTGTCGGTCCGTTACACCTTATATCATTTAGTGAGTGTCCAGATGTAGTTTTAGCTGATGCATCAAACACCACTCGAAGTTTGGTAGTGGTACTAACTGGTTTTAGTACACATTGATGAGGAATGAAATATCTTTGAGTTAAAATAGAGTCCAGATTTACCTCAGTCATATGACCCAATCGCTCATACTCTTTCATAAACTGCACATATTGTTTCCGCATTACATCATTTTTTGCTAGTCGTTGTTTAAGACTGACGAACCTTCTCCAAGCTATTTCTTGAGATTCCCCTAACGTCAATGTGTTTTCCAGAAACGGCAGACTTACTACAAAACGTCCTTCTTTATTAGTATGAACGTTGTGAACAAAATGAGACTCGCATAGTTTTTCTTCTTTGGATAATGTCCTCTCTGCTGTGTTTACCTCATCTATTCGTAACAATCGCTCAATTGCATCTTCTAACGATGAATTATTGTCACCAGCCTCCACTCCACCGCCAAAAACTGCACATAACACGTTTCTGTCTGTCTGCCACTGACAATCTATCCAAGTGTAGAATTTTGCAAGACTGGAAGGCCAAAAAAAAGCGTGATTTTACCCTTTTTAACAGACTGAAATAAAACTCTGCATAGAGTAAAATATCAATTTTTCCTTGTTGGAAAAATGTTGGATTTGCTAACTGAATGCTGTTCGGGACTTTCCATTTGGATATATCGTAGTTGGAACTAGGTTGAGATGAAACTATATTTGGAAGAACAAACGCATCGACATTTGTTGTAAACTTCGAGTTTAGGGATTGCAGTTTGACGTTAACTCGCTGCGTTGAATTTTTCTGCACTTTTTCTATACCTTCAATACACAATAATGATTTTGTTTTTGATATATTGAGCCTTTTGACAAGACTCTCAGAGACTATATAAGAAGGCTAAAAACTCCTAAATATATTGTGTTTCTTTTGGTTTTGATTGCTCATATCTAATAAGCATCGCCCGATCGAGTTTTTTTATTAGAACCTGGAGCAAAATTGGATCCCAAAAAGAAGTTTGAACGCCAAGATTGTTCAGTGCTAATAGGCATTCTTTTGTTGTATCCTGTAAATTTTTAACTGCTGCCACGGTTGAAGTGCCTGATGGCTGATTTAATAGTTCATCAATTAAGGTCAACGCCAAGACCCTTTTATTGTTATAGCGGTCTTGCAATAATGTCCAGGCTGCTGAATAGTTTTCCTCCGTTATGCTGAAAGGGCTGATCAATTTTTCTACTTCACCTGTCACATGTGATTTCAAATACCACATTTTTTGAGTATCTGGTAACAGCTGTTTGTCTACCATTTGCGTGAACAGGTCAAAAAATTGTCTCCATTTCAAGTAATTAAAACTTGGGATTGTTACCTTTGGCAATGGCAGTGAGGAACGCATATTTGTTTCTGCTACTGGTGCTTGCTTGTTTTGTTGTTGTTCCAATTTTATGGAAAGCTCTATCAAGCATTGTTGCACTAAATTTTCAATTTGGTAATATTCCTCTTGGTTAAATCCTGACGCCAGTGGATTTCCCAAGTTTTCCCACAGTTCATCGTGCAAACATCCCACTTGGTTCCATTGTTGCATGATCGTATTTGATTTAACTTCGGAATATTACATTGGCTGTATGCATTAGATCTCCGACAAACTCTCTATTAATCTTTTTAGAGCTGCCATTCAAGCAGATATTTTCCTTATTAAACTATTGGTCATACCCACAAGTTGCGGCTGTGACGCCATTTGTTTGCTGGCACCTTCATCTGTTGCTTTGATTCGAAGGGCTTTTATCTTGAATATTTCAATATATTCATTTGTTACTTCTTTTATTTTATCATAGTAACCAGCTGCGAAATACTCATTATCTGTTGGTTGTTCGATGAGAGTTCTTAACGTTGTATCTTTGTGTTCAAATCGATTCCAAGCAACATTAAGCCATCGTAACCTTTAGTTGTAGTATGCGGCTGATTGTTTACGTTCAGCCGAATCTTTCTTTAAATTCGTAACAATTCGCCGAAATTCTTCGCCCGTCTACTTTTGGGTGTCTAGGATTTCATTAAATGTTGCCATCGTTGAAAAATGTTTGATCTTGAGTCCTTGCTAAATGTACTTCAAATGTTGAATGTTGACTGTTGATCGCTGCTGCGTCAGGCCAGTCCAGTGCTGCTGTCCTTTTCACGGGGTCACCAAAAATGTTTGATCAAATGTTGGAATCAACTGTTCGCAAGTACTAAACACTTCAATCCAGACTTATGTTGATTCTATCAAATAAAAAGCCACTGAGTACTTGAATCCAGTGATTTCGACGATTGTAATTGTATTCAAAAATCCTAAACACTGAACACTTAAATCCAGTGATTAGGCGCTTATGTGATGTAAATTTGGTACTTGAACCAAATCTACAAAGCTAATGAATCAGAAAAGCGAATCAATATTGAATGTGGCTTCGCATCAATTGAATTGTCAAAAATTCAATTGTGCCTTTTATTTAAAAATTAATAATTAATTTAAAACAAATAAATTAACTAAAATAACCTTGACCATGAGTGCCAAACAATGAAATTTGACGCTTTTGTTTTCTTGTGAATTATGTTCCTAACAACGAGATTTGCCAAAAAAAAATAAAAACAACTGAATTGTTCAAGGTGTAAAATATTAATAATTTATGTAAAATGTAAGAATCAAAAATCGACGTTTGATTTTTTAAAAGTTCTAGTAAATGATTTTCATCATTGTGAACCTTGATGATTGTGTCATGTCCTATTTGTTCGAAGTTCATTTTTTTAAGGTTATTGTATGATTTGATTTGAACAGGTGTGGTCAATATTAAGGGTAAAAACAATAATGTCAACATTATGGTTGTGACAAAGTTGACTCCATGTGTTACTCTTCTAATTTTGTTAGGTGTTGCCAGGTTTGGTGTGTCTATTCTTTGCTGATGGCTTGTTTGTTTATCATGACAGATTAGTACATCCACCGACAATAGAGGTGCTAATTTGTGAATTGACCTTTTACAAATTCATCTGGATGTTTTCACATCTGCAACCCGAACGGCGCCATCATTTCCCTTGTATGTTTTTATAATTCTTCCCAGCGGCCAATGTAACACGGGAACGTTGTCTTCCTTTTTGATCACCATTGTTCCTGGCTGAACATTTTCACAACGGGTTCTCCATTTATTTCTTTGTGGTAACTCAGTCAAGTATTCTTGACTCCATCAGTTTCAAAATTGATGTTTTAGGTGAGACACCAACTTCCATCTTGTGAGTAATCCTGCTTGAAGTTGATTTGATGTCACATCTACTGTCGATGTCAGTGGTTCACCAATCAGAAAATGCCCTGGTATCAGTGCGGTATAGTCATTTGCGTTACTTGACAGAGGTGTCAATGGACGAGAGTTGAGAATTGCTTCTATTTCAATTACAACTATCTCAAGCTCCTCATATGTTAACGATGCTGTTACCACACTTCTCATTAATAGATAATTCGCTGATTTTACAGCAGCTTCCCAAAGTCCTCCGAAATGAAGTGCCCTTGGAGGAATGAAATTAAACTGGATCCCAACATTTGCACATGTCGTTATGATTTTTTCTTGTGACTCAGCCGCATGTAATGACGATAATAACTCATTAAGCTTATTATTAGTTCCTACAAAATTAGTTGTTTGTTGTCATACCGGTTTAATATAATATTCTAAGCTATACTGTAATTTTGCTCAGAAATTGGCAGATGCCGTATGAGAGCTTTCGGTTCACTTGCCAGATTTGTTGACAGATGGTGAATCTCTAAACTCAATCCATTTCAAATAATCTCCATCAAATGTTGGCAGAACTATTTTTGGAAGTCTAATTAGCTGAGTTGCTGCAGGCCGCTCTAACGTCAAGGCTTCATTTGGTTGACTGTGTCGTTTTAAATAAATTAAAGCACTTTGGGCATCTTTATCCATTGAATAGTATTGATCTCAAGCATATTCGGTGATATCTTCTGCGTCGGCTGACGACCATATTTCATCATTATTGCACCTAAGATCTTTCTGATATTTTTCTATCAGAGAACATTTTAATTCATAATAGCTAGGATGGTGTTTTATAGTAATTTCCTCATATATTTCGTCTATACTTGCACGTAGTGCATGCATTAATGAAAATTGCTTTTGAATGTTTCGCATGAGCGTTGTAGCTTTGTTGGGCCCTCTTGGGCTTAGTACTGGCTTCCCGTCCTGTGGTTTTGGGATTACCCTTGATTTCTTCAACTTGAATCGTTCATCATATTTGACTACTAGATTGGAGATTTTTTCAAATTAACCTGCACTGAAATACTCGTGTTCGAGTTCAGGATGTGGCAATACTTTGATTTCAACATCATTCATTTCAAAATTATTTCATAAGGAATTTAGGTTCTTTAATCGGTCTTCGTAGTATGTAGAATCCTGCTTCCGGATACTAGAGTCCTTTTTAAAATTAGTTATCAGCCGCTCTATATCTGCACCGAGGTCTGATTGTTTACTTAGTAATGCATTCATGTTTATGGCGATGTTTGGGATTTCGGTCCGAAAATTCCAATGAGTAAGTACTTCAGCTGTTTGTTGAGTGAAGTATACCTTATTATGTCTTTTTTGTACACGGTTGACTCCTTCAAAGTGTTCTTCGTCAGGATAATGACGAAGAGTCACCAAAAATGAAAACTCTTAAAGGCTATCCTTTTAAAAGTTTAGACTGTCTAGTACATGAACTAGTAGTTTTATATTTGGTGTCTCAAGCAGACTAGCACTTGAGCTGTTGCTTTTTGAATATTTTAATTTGGCAGACTAGCACTTAAGCTGTTGCCGAGCGAAATAAAATGCGGGATTATTGATTTTAATCTGAACTTTTATTATTAAAGTTTCTATTTATATACAAAATTACAATATATAAGTTTGATAAATCATCAGAATACAAATATTAAAATTATGCATTAATTTGCAATATAAAAGAAAGAAAAACTAAATAATTAACATATTAATTTAAAGAATATTTATTTAATGAGGCCAAACACTTTCGTCAGTGCTCAGTGCATTAACCACGAAAAAGCTGATAATGCAACATTGCAAAGCGTTGGCATATAAACAACAAGTAGCACTTAAATTGCCCAAGCAATGATAATTAAAAACATATGCAAAATACAAATAAAAAATATAACTACTAAATATAAATAATATGAAAATCCAAACTCTGCAGAATATTAAGGCGTCAGTCTTAACAACTACTGTTTACCGTCTTTTAAACAAAAATGTCTAAGGGTCTTACCTATGCTAGATACGGTAATCTCTAGGTACCCAAATTACCTTACTTCAATTATTATTTAATAGTTTTTGTGTAATTCGCAAAAACGTCAATAACTTCAGTTGCATTCGATATTATTGTAACATAAACATAAATGAATTTTATAGAATTCACTAATGTTTGATGTCATCTTGAAATATCCCACGTAGAGTGAGGATTAATAAATATGATAACGTATTTATTCAATCCAATATTTTGTATATTGTGAGGAGACCAAAATCATATATTCGAATTTTCTTTACTTCGAATTCCAATCAATGTTGTATTTCCAAATTATTCAAAACACTTTCATACTCTCGATAATAAAATTCAACAAGTAATTTCTTTGTAATGTTTGTTCATTTTATTTATTTATTGTCTATAATATATAAACTTAATGTCTTAAATTTTAATGGAATTTACACATATAATATTATTGCGGTTTTACGGTTTTCCATATTGTAATACCACGTAATCTGAGGTGGTATCAAATAATGTATTTTCTTACTTCGTTACACTGACTATTAGGCACATAAACCAATAATCAGGTATTTATGACGAAAGGCTTGCAAGCACATAAACCGCTAGCCAAGTAAGTAAATAATTTTTATTTACTTGCTATAGTGGTTAAAAGGCACATCTACCAATAACCAAATTTTGTTTTTGAAGGAAAGACGATTGTTTTCGCTCTCGAGTTTTATTATCAATATTGTTACCTTATATAGTATAGAATTACTTACTAAGCATAATAATATTTACAATTATTGATAACTAAAATAATAATTTAAATTTCACATATTGCTGCATAAGCATAAATACAATATGTGAAGCTATTGAACTTATAAACGTAAACAATGTATTTAATATCTACAATATTTATTTGCTGCATAAGTGTAACTACAAGCGAGCTAAAATATGTTAGGTTTGTTAAACTTAACAATTATTTTATTTAAATTATTTACTTTCTTTAAATTTTTACAAATATATTTTTTTGTTTAATTTTTAGAAACACACAACTTATTTGTTTTCAATTTATCCGTCAGCGCTACTACGCTTGACCACTTTATGTTTCTCTAAATGTACATTATACTTTAAAGCGCTACTTCGCTTAACCACTTTTTATTTCTAACAACCCGAGTTCAAATTTTGAACCCATCTTATATACCTAAACTTGATGCAAAAATCCAATATATGACCTTCAAATTACCCTAGTTACCTTATTGGGCTTTTCCATAGTTTCATAATTTACTTTGCTAAATTCGCAAAGTTTTTATTATTATAAGAATGCTCTACATATTTTTGCAATTCTTCCGTATTTAATATTTTCAAAGTCACTTACATCACGACACCAATTACTAACCAAATACCAAAACTCAGCATTTCTTATCGTCGAACTGACGGTCTGATGCTTTGGTTCTAGCCAATAACTGCCCAGATGCAAATAACCTTGCCTATTTTTAGGGAAAATGTACGATCACCTAAGATCGTACACACTACCTTACGGAAAAACTGCCAAAACCCGTGAAATTAAATAAAATAAATATTTAACTCACAACATATTGGACTACTATTGACTATCTCTTAGGGGTATTATGAAGTATTCATATTGTTTCATATGCGAGGAGAGAGTTAGAAAGGAAAAGATTGAATCACATTGGAGGATATTTTAAAAAACAAAGGCGGAGAGTTTCTTTATAATCTAGAATTTAACAAAGTAAAACATTTAGGAAAAGAAGCCATTAGGAAGTGACAACAAAAAATACTAGAGGACTATTATAAAGAAATTTAATTTAATTTATTTTTTATAATTTATTTTTTGGTGTTTATGGTTCAAAATTTTGTTAAAGATTATAAATAAGATTTTGAATTTTAATTCTATTGATTTGATAAAATTTTGTTCAAAATACAAAGAAAAATTTTATTCAAACTTCTTATAATAAATTCATAGATGGAGGAGAGAATAAAATCTTTAGAACAAGAATTATTTAAACTAAAGAAATATTTAGAAAGTACGTTAAATCAAGCGTGGGACAAACTAATAGAATTAAATCCAGATAAAGAATTTCTTGAACTAGCTAAAGATTACATAAGACATAATAGATTGCCAAAAATAGACGAGTTAGAATATATAAAAGAACAGATAGAAAAAATTGAAGGAATAAAAAGAGAGTACATTATACCTAAATACCTAAACTTGATGCATCGCCTAACTTTTAACCATATCATAACTTTAGAGGTACATTGTACAACATTGTAGTTACTTAGTGGTTCTATTTCACATTGTCTATCTACTAAATCGACATCGTAGTCGTTTGTATTTAGTATTTTTATGTGAGCTATCCCCTTTGCTGGTATTATAGTATTCGCTATGAATACTCCAGTGGTTATTTCTCTATTTAGTACGAAAAGTTCGTTTTATATTAAGTGGTATCACCTGTTCTGTTCTTGCTAATATTGTGATTTGTTTATTTTGTGGTAGTTCAGTATACAAAGGAAATTCATAATTTATTGTTCCGAAGAACAAGTGGACTGTAAAAGTCTCGTAATTAATAAATCCCTTCCAATGATACCATCGGTTAGGATTGGGAAATTTTCTTCTACAACATTAAAGTTGTGAGATACTATCGCCTGATTGTTTAATATGATATTTAATTTTGTTGTACCTACACTCTCTGTGTGATTCTCGTTAATTCCTCTAAGTGAACATTTTTTGTTTTTATTTATTAAAATATTTTCGTGCAGAAAATTGTATTTTATTATGGATATGTCTGCACCTGTATCAACTAGAAGTTTGCAACTTTTAATATTTTCTATAAATTTTAATATTATGTAGTTTGTAGTGTTATCATCTATATAATATTTTCTTATTGACTAAGCCCTGTTACAGAATCGGTATTCTGTGGGCCTCTGAAGTTTTCCGAAGAAGCAAATGTATAAGTATGGAGGTTAAAGCCTCCACGATTTCTCACTTGGTAATCACGTTGTGGTTATGAATGTGTAGAGTTCCTGAAGTTGTTGTTATTATACCTGTTTTGTGGTGTGTAGCTGTTATTGTACCTATCTCGTCCTCTTTGGTTTCTACGATAGTCAACGGGTTGGTTCGGTACTTTTTATACTTTTTAAACTCTGTTCGTATTCCCGTGAGTCTGTTCGACTCTTAGTGATAAATTAATGGCTTCTAAAAGTGTTTTAGGTTGTACAGCTGAGACCACATTCTGAATGTCTTCTCTTAATCCGTCTGTGTACACTGTCAAGCCATACTTGTCGTTTAGTTTATGTACTAACGCTTTTTCGGATTGTGTAGGCTCTGAGCCTAGTTGTTTAATTTGTAAGGCTGACAATTCGTATATTAAGTTTGTTATACGGTCTTTATAACCTGTTATTGAACTGTTCTTTTGTGTGACGGAATTGAGTGAGGTCTGTATTTGTGCAACAGTTTGCTTGTTGCCAAAATTGTTATTCAAAATCTCTTTTAATTCTGTTATGGTCTTGGGACAAACTACCGCACTCAATAAATGTTTTATTTTTGGTGAAATTTTCACCGAGTATGCTATTTTTACTAGTTTTGGGATCTCATCTATCTCGTTGATAGATTCAGCAAGACATTCTATAATTGCCATAAAATGTGCTATTTCAGAATATTTTCCAGTAATTTCTGGAACTGTTTTTAAAACGGTTTCTATATTTAACGCCGACATTTTTAATTTTTAATGTAATTATAAGATGAGATAGTCATGCGTTTCATTAAACCTGAATTTTATATCTTTGAAAGATTTCTTATCTTGAAGTTTGTTTTTCAAATCCTCAAATTTTAATCTAAATACTTCTAACTCCTCAAGTTTTTCTAATAGAAACTTACTAGCATAAACCCTATTTGGCGTTTTCTTAAAGTTAATCTTTATTTTACTTAAATTATGCAATAATTGGAGTACATCATCCATTTACTTTTTTTACGATTGTCTATCCTTATTAATAAATACAATATAATAAGTCCTATAATTAATACAGCTATTGCTGAAATTGTTATATATTTATGATACTCTTTTAAGAGTATAGATATGTTAGATCTACTATACATTTGATTTTTGAAATATAACAATTTAAAAGTGTTTTTTTATATAGATTTTTAATTAGTTGCTTTACATAATTAATTAATTTGCTATGTTTATCATCTAAATGTTTATTCAAGTTTCTATTCGTTTGGTAACTTTTGCCGCATATAAAACAAGTAAATTTATTCATGATAATTATTTGTAATTGATAAAATGAAATTTTTATTTTTAAACATATATTTTTTTTTAAAGTATTTTATAATTCATTTATAATTCAATTATGCAGATGTAGTAATGGCTCTGCTTATCTTTCTGTTTACATATGATTTGTAATAAATATTTACTTTATATAATAAGAATATTCCTAAGGCTATTACACCGATAATAAGAAGGGATGTCTCAGTTACCACGAGTGCCGTCGTATTGTTATTGATTACTTGCTACTTTGAACTGCTGGAACCAATTCTCTTTAAGTTTTTTCAATTGATCTAGGTATTGATCTTGTGCTTCCTGATTCCTGCTTATGTGTATTAGCCGGTGTAGTTCTCTAATCTTCGCCTTAAATGCCTTCTTTGCTCCTCCTCTCTTTGTGACTTTTTTTTTAGGTTTTGGAGGTGTTGTTTTTTTGTTTCGCTTTCTATATTCCTCTATAGACAGTGGTTTTGGCCCAATTGTTTTTATGAATGGGACATATGCTGGTGTGTCGTTATCTGTACCTTTTGGTTTAAACTCTTCGACTTCGGGCTGCTCAGGTTGACTGGTTCTTTGAAAATTAATTACTTGCTGCAAGCACTTATTCCACATACGGTGGAAATCGTTCATTTTCCTCTATGGTAATTATCTAAATATGTTTCTATATGGCGTATATTCTTCTTGAATTTTTTGAATTTTGAATTTTTGAATTTTTGAAAAAGACTTGAATCAAAAAAATCCTAATGACCGACTAAGGGTACATTTCTGAAGCATAATTCTTCAATTAGTATTAAAAATTTGAAGAAATCATAACATCAAAATTTCAAAATATGCTGGAAGGTTTTACTTTTAACGTCTATTGAAATCTGAATTCCGTTCCTTTTAATTTTTTAAAGATCTCAGGATCTTTATTGGCAGTATCGCCATGTAATGAGTTTAGAAGGATAGAGTTGAGTAGGCATTTCCCTAGCGCAGCGAGGCGCCTTTCTTGTTCGCAACGAGGCAAATAAAACTAGGTTGCAACTAGGCAACTGGAATAAAATAATTAGCGCGACTCAATGTTCTGTTTAAATCTGAATTTCTTTATTAAATTTGTACAGTATTTATACTTATTCTAACTTAAACACTAACCTACCTGAATATTATGTTTGCCTAGTAATAGAAATTCGTAAAATTATCATTTATTAAAAATGTTCTACATATTTTAGCAATTCTTCCTGCCATATTCAATTTTTTCGAAGTTATTTACACCAAGACACAATTAATTAGCCAAGTATCAAAAATCAGCATTTCTTATCGTCGAACTAACGGACTGATGTTTGGGCTTCAGCTAATATTTGCCAGGGATCGTACACAAATAAAAATTATATCTTTTTTAGATACACGTTTTTAGAATATCCAAAAATTTTAGAATATTAAAATTAAAAATTATCAAATAGAAAAATAATTAATTAACTCACAACATTCCTTACTCCTCTAAATTGATTTTGCAAATTGATTAGACAAGGGGTAGAGTATTTCATCAATGACGATGTTATAGCTACCTTCTTGTTCATTAGCGTCTTGGTGGCCATCTCCTTGTTCATAAGGAAGTATTTTTATATTAAATTCAGCAAAAAATAACTAATTACTATATTTATCTTTATCTTTGAAACTATTTAATCTATTGAACTTCTCTTACGGCAATGGCACAATTTTAAGTACATTTTATCCATACTTCCTAAATATACGTATTTCTTTCTTACATTGAGCTTGGACTGCCCCTTGACCTGATGTTTCTTATATTTGTTCCTAATAGTGTTAAAACGTAGTTTATCGTGTAAACTATTATTAAAACTATTCCTCACCTTTTTATCTACTAATTCTCTATATAACCCTATACAGATAATAGTTGATATTAAATTTGCGTTGATTATTATCAAACCCATATTGCTATTATTTTTTACATAAACCTATACGTACCCTAACAACTCTTCCAAAAACTTCAAAACTTATTTTTCAACTTTTCTTCTATTGGAAGTAGCTTAAAATTTAGTTTCTTCAACTCACAAGAAATACCTTATAAAAATAGAACAAAAGAATGCTAAAAATGTAATAATGTAATAAATATTTAAAACTAATTTACAAATTAAATAAATTTTTTTAATAAAAAATATTACTTAATCATTATTTATTTATTTCTAGCACTGACCATTTTTCTTCTGTTTGAATTTTTGTTCTACTTTTGTCTCCTTCTTAGCAAGTTTCCCACGTATGTTGACGAAAAGTTTCCTTTTCAGGTACCGAAGAAAAGTAAGTTTCATAGACTTTCTACCGAATTTACTGTGATCGCGTTCATCTTGAATGTATCCCACGTAGAGTGATGTAAAATAAATTCTATTATGTTTCCCACGTAGGTTGTTGAAAAAGGTTCCTTTTCAGGTACCGGCTGCGCCAATGTTGTATATCCTAATTGTTGTATATATTAAAAACTATATATTGTTTATCCAGTGTGTTGTATAGCTAATGTTGTGTTGTAATTTTTAAAGTTAGTCTTTGTATATATGGAGTCCCAAAATCTTGTGGTTACTCCACACTTAACACTGCCAAATTCTGCTAATCTCTTATTACCCACATCGTTTTTATTGAAAGACAATCAATTAAATCCTTTTTCTTTGTTTCAAAATGTTTGTATTATTTATTTATTTATCGATTAGTTACAAACTCTTATTAATATATTTTAAACTTTAATTCTTCGATTATTTTAAAATATATCATCTTTTAGTTGTTACACTTAGTTCAAAACTTTATTACACATCATATGTCATTAGTGCATTGTTTCATGTGTAGATATTCTAATATATTGCACTATTCAGTTCGTACAGGAACTCTTATTGACTTATATCACTAGAACATTTTTATATTCCTTGATTTTAGAAATCAAAGTCTATTCGAGGTTCAGATTTATCTTGGATTATTAATTCTTAGATATACTTCAATGTTTAATTCACTGCATCTTTTCTTAATTCGTTTCACTGACTTTCTTGACTGATCTCTTTTCTAATCTCACATCTTTTTCACTCTGCTAAAATTTAACTGCATCTTTTTTACTTGTCAAATACTCGACTTCCCTATTTTACCTACGTTTAAAACTTTCTCTGATATGACCTTTATATTAGACATACCCCAATAACCCAGAAAAATTTAAAAATTAATTAAAAATTGAAATTAATTTTGTAATTTTGTAAATTTGTATTAGTTCTACATATTTTACAGTCTTTACCTTGTCACCATTTCTTTCTCTCAAAGTCATTTACAATTGACCCAGATAATAAATATTTCAGCATTTCTCTTCGACAATTTGTCTTACTGACTTTTTTCCTATTTTTATGTGCTAGTAGAACTAACCATTTTTTCAATAGGTCGACGAAATAGTTTTTCCATCCAAGTAGTAATCTTCGTGTTTAACTCCTCGTCTTCGGAGTCATCAGAAGAACGAGAAACATTATAAATTTGATCAACTTTATCTCCTTCTTTTGGTAATGCGTGTTGTACCAGTTCGCATCCCGCAATGAACTTGTGCACCTCTCCTCGCAACTCAGGTCCTTCTGTTCTTGTGAAACACTGTACTATTTTGATTTTCGTTTCCATAATTTCTATAATTGATGTCTTTTTTTTATATTTTTGTGGTGTGTATCCACTTTTATTTCTTGTATTTGTTTAGTTTCTCTACACTCTGCTAGTTCTCTTTTTAAGTTAATAATTTATGCTGTTAGTTTTTTAATAATTGTCTTTTCTCGAATATGTTCTATGCTCTCAGTCTCCAAAATTACAATTATGTCCCTTTTTGTTTTTCCTTGACTCCTTGACGTTCTCTAAAATCGAAATCTGTTCCTCTGCGTCCTGTAATAATGATGTTAATGCTTCTGACTTTTCAGATGTTAATGCTTAGTAGCTAACAATCATGTTCTAGACCCCTCTTCGCATCCGATAACTCTTCAATAATTTTCTATTTTCGTTAACCTGTTATCTATTACATTCTCCTTTATTAATTGTACAAATTCCTTATCGCGATTAATCTCAATTAGTTTCTCCCAAGCATGACCTCTTGTTTTTTTTTTTTTTTTTTTTTTTGCAGTAGGTGGAAAGCATCGAAAGCCACAGTGTGAGACTTGAACCCACTAAAACCACCTCTTAGGAATGAATGGAGAAGATTCACACAGCAATGTGGGAACTTCATTCCAGTAATCAGGGGAGAGAGAAAGTAGATAGACTTAATACCTAGGTGAACTAGGTTCATCTAAGTCAGAAAGCAAGGGCATGAATTAAGAAGAAAGGATGATAATGAAGGTAGTGGGGTTACGGCTAGTTAGCGGGAGTGAGGCTAGTGATAAACTTTGTGACCAGGGTCACGAAAGCCGCGGTTAAAGAGAGGAATAGCGAGAGGATTTTGGCCCAGCTCATCAAAATAGTGGAGAAGGTACTGTGAAGGTTTAAAACGTAAAGCTAGAACAAGGTCTACTGGGAGGGTATCTGGACAAGAGACCTCTTGTCATTTCCAATTATCTTTAAATACTATGAGTGATTTAGGAAAATATAATAATAGACATAATTTGGTTTGTATTTTTCTATTTTTGGCTGTTCTTCACGGTTTCTTTCAAACTTCAAAGCTTAATGTAGACACCTGTTCCACATTTGGTGGAAATCATCCATGGATATAGCGGGATCTTTATGCGAAGGAAATTACTTCGTGTAAGTATAATTTCTGGGAATATTCTAGGATCGCGGCATCTTTAGTATGCAACGTGTATAATGTACTTAATTTCTAAATTTTTGGCATAATTTGTTCATAATATCATTATAAAATTTTATTATAATTCTTATAACCATACATATACCATATACACTTACCAAAATTTAATACGATGATTAATATAAATTTGTTAATTTGGAAATTTCAAAATTGTATTTATTATAATATTATTTATATTATTATTATAATTATATTATCTAATGAAAAATTAAACATGTAACTCTAATGAAATGATAATATTATAATATTATTTAATATATTACTGTTTTATTTATATTTTATAATAAATGAAAATACAGAATAAATTCGATTTTTTTTATTTTAAATTTATGAAAATCCAATTGGGTAAGTTATACTATACTAATTTATAATCATTTTTTAACAGGATTTAGAGAAACACAGTTCATAATATAAATTTGGCACTAAGTTGAACAAAATTTTTACTACATTAAGGAATTGGCTTAATCCTATATCCCGACTTGAAAAATTCACCCACGAGTTTATAATCACACAAAATATTTTGACAAAATCACCTCCAGTTTAGCTAAATTTTTTTATGTGTTCCTCTAATACAACAAAAAAAGCCAAATCTCAGGAATCTCGGGAAGTTGAACAAATTTTTACCACATTTGCGAGTTGGCTTAATCCTATATCCCGACTTGAAAAATTCACCCATGAATTTTTAATCATACAAAATATTTTGACAAAATCACCTCCAAGTTAGCTAAATATTTTTATGTGTTTCTCTAATACAACAAAAAGATTCAAATCTCAGGAAAAAAACTAAAAATACGGACCCATCGGAGTTCTGAGAATTTTAATTTTAAACTAATTCTTAAATGGTCATATCTCAGAAACTTCTCAAGATAGAGATTTAAGATTTTTTACATATAAAAAATAATTGATTGAGCGTTTTATTAAAATAAAATATCAAATCTTAATTGGTATTTCTGAATAATAACATCATAACATTAGTAAATAATCGAGACTAGAATTGAAAAAAAAATTTTATGAAATTTGATTTCATCATTAATTTTAAAACCAAATCAACAAGAACAAATTAAATTTTCTATACACAATTTGAAATAATTGGGAATGTATACCCTAACGGAAAAGACAACTAAACTCTGTAAAGTGGTTCTATACTACTTTGTATCTTAGCAACAGGTGACATACTCTAAGCCCAGAAAGCGACACAATAGACCCGATGGTCGCAGTGCCATATCCCATATCAATAATAATAAAAACGGTCAAGATTAATACTTTAATATGAACAATTTTATTTGTTTAAAAGCAATTAATTTGAAATTCTATCATTTAAGGAGACTGAGATATGATAACTTCTCAAAGATCTGTATCCCCTAAAAAAGTAATTTAAAAAATGTTCTCGAGATATAAGGTCAGAAGCGTCACATACGAAACCATGTACCCAAATTGTGAATCTACACATATGCAGGCAAATCTATTAAAACCTGACAAGCTAGTGGAACGCTCTAAAAATTTACTAAAAATTAATAGAAGTAAATTGTCAAAAAGAATATTTATACATGACACAGAGAACGGCCTCAAGCGTATGTAATAACGGGGGCATATCACAAGGACACGTACATGGCGCAATATTGTGGAACATTACGTATAAATACATTTTACGGAAACAAAAAACAAAAAGAAGATTGAATAATTTTTTACGTTTGTTGATATAGCTATAGTAGCTATAATAAAATAATTATTAATGATGTCAATAAATTATATTGAAATATACAATAAAAATAACGACAATTTAAAGCTCACTTACTTTAATTAGAGAAGTACCAACCCTGATGACGCATTAAAATTAAAGAACGACAATGTTGCCATGTCACTTTCTTCCTTAAAAGAGGCACTTACCTGGTAATCACTCTAAATAGCACAACGATGACTCAAGCAGATAATGTTACTTAACTGAACATTGATTTGTGTAGAAAACTAACCTCATAAGCAGTTAGACAGAAAAAATATAAAATAAAAATTCAAGCAAATAACAAACACTACTCAATTAATTATCTAATAATCACAGGAGCATCTTGATATATCACATAAATAAAAATATTCATACTTAAACTCATAAACCAGAAACCATTACCATTACGACGAGACACTGTTGTCTGAATAAATCGAACCTACCAGCCGTAAGTTATTAGCTATTCGAACTCAATTTTAAAAACAGTTTATCTAATCTTCCTGAATTCTCAAATGGCTCTGATCTATTCAGTAAGATCCATAGTATAAGAATTACTTCTTTATCAGTTATAATTACTTACAAGATATATAATTTGAATGTGTAAATAATTTTAAGATTTAATAACTTAATATTAAAGTTATTAATAACTTTTGATGGTTTTATAAGACATTTTTGATCCTTATAATTTCTTACGGCGTGCCCTCCGCCGATAAGTTAACTTTAATAACTTATCAGTAAAAAAAATTTAATATGTGAAATAGAAACATTTAAAAGAAGCTAAAAAGTTATTAGAAATACCGTAATAATATTTCATTTACTTTTACTGACTATATTCTAATTTTTATGCAATTAAAATTTTTGTTTAGTTATAATTCTCATTTGGTTAAAACAAATTCTTGTGTAAGAAGAGAATGAGTTACTGTGTCAATTAAATATTTTAATATAAACGAATATTCCGACTATATAAATATTTGTTCAATATTCTCTAGATTTTAATTATGCTATAAGATAATATTAATAATATATTTGAAACTAAAGAAAATAGTTTTAGTGCAAGTTTGTTTTCAAATAACATTTGGCCGAAAATAAATTTGAAAAACCCAAATGGACAAAAATATATAATCACGTCTATAAAATTTGTTGTTGGTAAATGTGGTGGTTTATTAACACTTGAAGCTAAACCATTAATTGTCATTTATTGGAATCGATCATTATTACTGAGGTGTTCGTTATCTTGACATATCAAATCTTTATAACTAGGTCAATTTGACTGATAATGGTGCCAGGTTTCCTGCATTTTTTAAGATAAATCCAAATATGTATATATTGATTTTAATTATTTTCTGAAATTTTTGTAAATAATAATAAAATAATTTCTATAAATAATTATTATTATTAATTAAATGAGAAATATTAAGCACCACGACTTATACCAGTTATTTACACCGATCATTATACTTTTTTTTAACATTGTTTGTTTCTTTATTTTTAGAAGACAGAAATATTTTTAGCGATATAAAATGAATCACACTTTATATTATACTAATATACACAAATTTAATAAAATATTTTTTTCTATATTGCAACGTTCGTTTTTATTTAATTTTATATGTCCAATTTAGATCATTTCGTTTTTGGATAACATTGGAACATGTGTGTCTTACATATGACATTTACCATAGCACCTTCAAATCGACAAATGGATATAACTTCTATTACTGACTCTTAGATATGCAACACAAGTACATACTATATAAGCGATTTTTAAATATTGTTTTTGATTTAAATATAAAAAATTTTTCTCGGCGTAGCCGCCTTATCAACAAAATCTAGAGCTTCTTTTTTTTGTGAATGTATCGGTACCAATTTTATGGGTTGCTAGGAAACCTAACCTGGGTGACTAACGAAAAAATTGGCACGATAACCTTATTTAATATAATTATATCATTTCCCAAACAAAAAAATAGATCATCGAATTGAGATTCTGGTTTCAATTGCTACAGACGATTTCTTCATATATCCCACTGGATACGCTTATTTATCTGTAAACAATACACACACACACACACACACACACACACACACACACACACACACATTGGGTGAAAGTTCAATTTTTTCACTAAATTATGATTTAACAATCAATCTGTAAAATAATGTAAATGTCGTTCCTTTATTTAATCCTTTTATTCCTAGGTGGGACAGAGGGCCGTAACAAATAGTTTCCATTGAACTCTATCTAATGCAAGACGTTTTGTTTCACTCCAGCTCTTTCCAGCATTTCTTAATTCAGCTTCAGTTTGTCGTTTCCAAGTGTTGCGCGGACGCCCTGGTCTTCTACTGCCTTGAGGGTTGAAATCTAAGACATTTCTTGCGATATCATCAGCGGGTTTTCTTAACGTATGGCCAAGCCATTTGTATTTGCGCATCATTATTTCATCAGTTATAAGAGGCTGATTTGTTCTAAACCAGAGCTCATTATTGGTTATGGTTGCTGGCCAGAATACATGAAGGATGCGTCGTAGACAGCGATTGACAAAGGCTTGTAGCTGTTGTGCGTCTCTTGCCGTTAGGTTCCAACTCTCACTACCATATAGTAAAGTTGATTTTACATTTGTATTGTACAGGTGTATCTTAGTGCGTTGTGTGATGTTGGATGAATGTCGTTCCTTTGATACTTGTTAATTCTGGAATAATGGTGACCAGGAAGCCTCGCCATTTACGAACTAAGAAATTAGTGCACGATCATAAGAAACATATTGTTGATAGAAAGAGTGAGGGATGCAATTCTTCATTCAGAAGTGAATAATATTTAACAAATCTGCTAATGTTTACGAAAGCTCCTTGTGTGTGTTACGTAGAGGGGCATTAGAATATTTTAAATCATCAAGTAGGTAAATAGTACAAAAAAGGTCGAAAAGCATTGGTCTGAATAGATCATAACTATGTACAAATAAAAAAAACCAGAATGAATAATGGATAATAAGTATGTAAGAAAAAAAACCAGTACAAAAAGTATAATTTTTGTATGTCCTTAGCTTTATGTTATTAAATCATTTTCAAGAACTGTTTCTACTTTACTGATCGTGTGCAAGTCTTTAGCTAAATTATGCATTTATTTTACTTATGATAAATAGCGAAAAAGATACAACAGACGGAGTGTCAATTACATATGAAGGAAGTTCAGTTACCAGAGTAAACAGATTTTAAAATTCGAATGAAAACAGTAATGATCTTTTGAATACTACTTTATATTACATGGTATTAGTGTAATTATACTATTAACTGAAAACTAGTTTTATATAGTATGTTCGGTTAACAATACAATTAAAAATCAAATTAACTGACTGTCACTGCGCATAGAGAGGAAAAAATAATATGCACCAGTGTCATAGTGCAGCATATTCTATATATTTATTTTACATAAAGTGCATATTTAATCAAAATTTTATTTTAAAATAAAATATTAAACATATTTTAATAAAATTAAACAAAGAGATACGTAAATAATTTTGTATTTATACATATAATTATATATAAATATTTATATATATGTTTATATATTGCACTTATCTATGTGTACTTATATAAAAATATTGTAAATGTGTACAAATATATACATTACATATAAACATATATCAAATACATATTTAATAAAAAATTATATACTACTTGGACGGAGTGTGTACGTTCAGTTCTAAACATTATAATAATACATCTTAAACTAGTATAAAAATAAATACCATAACTATAATTGTGCTTACATTTTTCTTAACTGATACAGTCAAATGTTATTACAATTTTTTATTTCTAATGTCTACAATATTTGTACGTTAACTAATAGTATTAATATTTGTGCAGATATGTGATATAAAGAATTTTAGGCTCATTTTTAAAATTTAAAGCATTAATATATACTTTAGCTTATGATATGGTTTTCATTTATATATCACACGATTACTTTGTATACTATAAAACACAATGTAAAGAGTAGTGATATAGATATTTGAACTTGACTAGCACCAGCATAGCAATCAGTTATACGTCGTGCACGCATAAAATTACTTCCTAAATAGAGATCGTAACGTCGCTTGTTTGGAGGTATAACTTGTAGCTGACGTGTGGCATCTTGGAAAATTAAATCGTAAAAATTAATCGGCGATTCAAACATGCTAAAACTAAAAGTGTCAACATCTTTTCGACCGTAAAGTTGCTGTGCATATGTAAGCAAATTGATGTAAGCATTCAGTTGTGTTTCATTATAACCATCACCACCGCGAGTTACAATGGCATTGGCCTTAACTATTCCTAAATTGCATTTTTTATACTCATGTAATTCCGCACGTGTACCTAATATGTTATTAAAATTATTAAATTTTCTTTGACACTTTAATTAATTTTTATCTATAATTACCATCTGTGCATAATAATTCGAAATCATCGTTAAGAGCGTTCCTAGCCCACCACTCTTTTCGTTTTCCGCCAGTACTTTCCATAACTGTTGTGTGTTTCATAAAAGCAACATGCCCACCACCTTCAACGAGGCAACGAAATGATCCTGTATGCCCATAGTAGTCTTCAGAAGCGTCACGACGACAATAGCGATAGCTAGTGCCATGACAAAGATCACACATGCTGTCATAAGGAACACCAGTATTATATTCATTACTTATAGCTCCGGGTACACAAGACTTGGTAAAATACTCAGCAGCTGCTCGAATAGAATCACATCCGTAAGGTCTTATCCAACCATTAGATATCAAGTATGCCATTGGATAAGTCCAACCAGCAGCTGTATTAATGCCTGTATGACAAGTGTATTTACCCTTAAGGTATGTTAACTCTGTATCTGGATCTTCCTCTTTTGCTACAGCTACAACGTAATACTCCGGTTCACCCAAATTGTAAACCTCAGACATAAACGGTATTAAATTATTGTTTAAACCACCAGTATACACGTCACCAGCGTCAAAAACTGCAATATCAGCATCACCGGATTGTATTCCGCGCATGCAATCCATATGTGAATGCATTTTTTTACATATTAGTTCTGGTTTCAATAAATGAGCTTTAAGAGCAATCTAAAATTATTAATAAGAAGTTTTATCAATGTGAAAAACATAAGCTAATTTTAAAAAAATATTCATTTGCAATATATTAATTACTAAATATTATTGACTTACTTTCATTTTAACACATTTCTCTAATTCTGGCTCGGATGTCACACACAATGTCATGCTAGGAATCGGACATTCTCTCAGTCCATATATATAATCAATTGCATCCTGCAAATATTTTTTAAAGGACTGGTCGTCTTCATGTATAGCAGTCAATGAACGGGCTGCGTCCTTTGGAAGAAAATAGACACAAAATAGTAAATTTGAAATGTACATTATGTTCAGTTGATTCTTACTTGAAATAATAAATTTACTCTACCATAACGTTTCGATTCAAATAAGTTGAATTTTTCGTAAGATACAGTATTGTTTGTACCATTTTGGAAATTGTAATCTGTATTGAAGCTACTATCTAGGCGTTCATTACGGAAACCTGTATTATCAAATCGATTATATGAATCTTGATTGCGCCCAAAGTTGTTAAAAGGACTGTTATTATTATTATTATTATTATTATATACATCAAAACGATCATTTCTTTCATCGTTGTAATTCCTATTAAAACCATTATTGTTAACGTTGCTGCTATATTGTTTATTGGGATCTTCCCTAATTGCGTCCGAGTAAAGTTCAACCATGCGCTTAAGAAATGCTTGGTATTTTTTACGTTCGGTTAATGTTCGCGCGGATGATGTAACAATGGCATCTGATGGTATGAGTCCCCAATAACACTGACGATATTCACTTATAGGCACCCGTCGTCCATCACGGCATAAAAGTTCAAAGCGATCACTTGATAAACTCTCTACATGAAATTAGTGTTACTTTTGTCTCGAATAATAAAACTAGTTATAAATAAAAATTGCTTACTAAATTCATCATATTGCAACATTTCATTGATGGTAGAATCTCTTAAAAAAGCAACTTCACCAGCTTCCAGTAGACAACGAAATGCACCATCATAACCATAGTAAGGATCATTGGCTGAGCAGCGTCCAGCTGGAACTTTACCCGTACAAAGAGTACATAATCTAAAAAAAAACAATAAAACCTTAATAGAACCAAAAGGATAATTTTGCATTTTAATTATTTACAAATAATATTTATTTTCATGTAATAAAAACATATATATCATTTTTGTAGTTAATTTGAATGGGGACTACTATATAATTAAGACAATCAATTTGGTTAATTTTCGACATGAACTGCCTTAAGGCTCAGTTAGTCGGTACATACCGTAAGTGCACAACCAACCGTTAGTCGGTTAGTTAATACGTGCACAACCAACCGAACCTGTGTATTTGATAGAAAGAAAGAAAATAAAAGCGGTGAACTTTGTCTATTTCGTTCCTATCATATACACAGGTATACATAGTTTTTAAGGTACGTACCAACTAATTGAGCCTTTAAATCAAACAAGCTATTGAACAGATACTGAGGCGGACGGACAGACAGAATGTCTGACGTACTGACTGGTATGATCAAACAAATGCTGCTTATCATACTGATCATATATATCAAGGCTGTTCAAAGCACGGGCCACATGCTACCCGCAACTAATTCTTGCGCAGCCCGCGACATGTTCTAATCTATCACAATTAGGCTAATTTTTATTTGATATATATTGGTAACGATTCTATATATTGGTAACTATTCTATTTCATTTTTATGGTATCCGACATAAATGAATTAAAATTATTTAAATAATTTATTACACTTCACGTTAATTTACTTAATTGACAAAAACTTTAGTATATATTTCTTTGTAGAACTGGTTCAAAAAACTCGTATCCAATGCCGTAAGTCATTACGTTAAAAATAATATATTTTTCGTATGACAAAAATAATATTAATAATATTGATATTGATAGAATTGTAAAAAATAAATTAATGAATTAATAAAACTAAATTTAATATTATCGCCCTCCAACCTATTCAGTGATTTGAATTGGCCCGCGATCTTATATGCTCTGGACAGCTCTAATATATATGTTTGTATATAATTTTAATAGTCTCCAATGTCAAATGCCGTGACTAATTCAATGCACTTTAACGGAATTTAAATAGGCTTAAATTAAGCAAAATGTATTTTATACTTTATTTTTTAATACTTTCAATAGTACCGTTTTTGTTCTTCAATAAGTTTTGGATTCTAGTTCGGTAAGTTATTAACATTTACCATTTAAATTTTCAAAAATATTTCTGTAAATTATTTTATTGTTCAGTGGATTAAAAGTTACTTTAATGGCAAAAGCGTTGAATATTATTTTTTTACAATAATGTGAAGGATTACAAGATATAATTATTTAATATTTATTTATATAGAACTTACTTGTCCGAATTGTCTCCGATTGGATTGTATTTATCAATCAATGAGTATACTGCACAAGAATTGTTGAAATAATTTGCTGCAGTTTTAACTTGATTATTACAATCTACAACTTCCATCCCACCTTCTCGTTGCAACTGTAAATGAAGAGAAATACATGATTTTTTTTATATATCAAAAAAAGCAATTGAGTATATCAAACCGTATAAATTGGTAAAATCCATCCTGCTAAACTCCCAACCCAAGGAAAACAAGCTCGTTTGTTCCTTAAGTCTCTTAAACTTGTTAAATCGGTAAGTGTCCCTTTATTTATAACAGCCACAGCATGATATTTTGTGAATCCACCTTCAAATTTTTCCTGCATAATTGGTATAAGCGAATTGAATCGGCCTGCGGTAAACACATCACCTGCATCCAATGTAGTAATATGGGCCTTTTCTCGATCAATATGATGTATACATTCATCCGCACTGTAAGCCATAAAACATGTCAGTTTTAATAATGAGTCGTCAAAAAGAGCACGATCTCGCTCAATGGCAACTGTTAAATTTTGACATTTATATTGCTCTTCTTGGCTTTTTGTACACCATATCATATCACTGACTTTGTGCTCACTGAAGTCATATTGTGCTAAAAGGATAAAAATTTAAATAGATTAATTACTTATCTAATTGAAACCATAAAACTACTACTAATTTTAAACTGTGCTATTTTTAAAAGTTTACAATTATATTTATAACAATAAATTAATATGTTTACATTCAATCCTGTGGCTTTCGTCACTTTTCCACCTGTTGATCACAAAAACAAGCTACTATTAAAATATATTTAAACAGTTAAATTAAAATGTAACAAATGTGATTTATTACATTATGTACTTTAAATGTTTGTTACTAGTTATTATTATTTATTAATGACCTAATAATTCCACAATGTTTCAAATTATGTAGAATATACTTTTGACTCACAACTTAAACCAACACCCAAAGCTGTTGGATATTAAAGAATATAAATATTTACCTAGCACTAGCACTGTCACTATATGAAATATAGTAGTTAAGACGAATATTTTACACATTGGTAAATGTTTACAAAATTCAAGTCAATTATTTTTTAAAGTTTAAGAAATAACTTCGCCACACCCAAAAAGCCAACCTACGAAAACAAACCATAGAAATTAACTAAGGAAACTAACAGCAATGCATCACCAACCAGGCTTAAATGAACAATTTGAAAACGGAACACTTAATTCGGTGTAAATGCTTGGAACATAAACAATTACTTCATGATACGTACATACATATATTACTTCTATCGAATAGTGAAATAAAATGCAATCCCTAACTGGTGACACTACAATCCTTAACAGGTAACAATATTATTTATTTTGCACTTGTTTCAAAGTGTTTTTTTGATACACAACTAAAACCAAGACCTTGAATCATCGTATATTAAGACATAATAACCACATTTACCTTGTATTACCACTAACACGATATTAAATACAGCGGTGAAGACGAATTTTCTACACATTGGCATATATTTATAAAATACAAATTATTTATTTTTAAAAATATAATATTCAAAAATATAATATTGCTTTGCCACACCCAGGAACACAACCTACAAAAACAAACCATATAAATTAACTAAGGCACTTAGAAGCAGTTAAACGCCAACCAGGCTTAAATGAATGATTTGAAAACGGAGCACTTAATTCAGCGTAAATGCTTGGAACGTAAACAATTACTTTATGATATGTATATTATTATCATCGAATAGTGGATTTAAAATACAGCCCTCAATTCGTAACACTTTTATTTATTTTACACCTGTTTCAAAGTGTTTTCTGATCCACAACTAAAACCAACACCTTAAGTCATCGGATATTAACACATAATAACCACATTTACCTTGTATTACCACTAACACGATATTAAATACAGCGGTGAAGACGAATGTTCTATACATTGGTATATATTTAAAAAATTCAAATTATTTGTTTTTAAAAATATAATATTCAAAAATATAATATTGCTTTGCCACACCCAGGAACACAACCTACAAAAACAAAGCATACAAATTAACTAAGGCAAATAGAAGCAGTAAATCGTTAACCAGGCTTAAATGAATGATTTGAAAATAGAACATTTACTTCAACATAAGCGCTTGGAAATTGAACATTTGCTGAGCATCTACACGGGCTATACATTAGTAAGATCTTTTTGCTCCAAAAAAATTTGTGTTTTAATAAGAAAATGAACGTGTATGTAAAATTCTTGACAAAATCAAGCCAGTGTAAACGTAAGGTTAATTTAAAACAGGTATAAAATATATAATCATATATAAACGATGGATATTTATAGTTCACATATAAAAAAAAACAGAATAATTATATTGCTTACAATATAAATTTGTTATTATATATAAAATAAAACAATAGTAATTTTTAATAGTAAATTTTTTAATATATTTTATTTGTTTTTAAATATATATTATTTAACAATTTTTACATACCAATTTTGAGAGATATGAAGATAGCCTGAAAGTTAGTACTATGGAATTACAAAATGCCAACTAAACCGTAAAATAAAGGCCAACTATAAATATGTAACTTGACTGGCTATAATTTTATATTTGTATTGTAAAGTTTGTATGTAGTAATGAAAAGTAAAACTATTTGTAAAAATCTTACCAAAGTCTAGGTACAGAATAAGTATTGAATTATCAACAACAAAATCAATATTAAATGTATTTATGGAATATGTATAACTATATATCGAAAAAGTTGTAGAAGAGTACCCGGTATCGAACCGAAATTAACGATTACTTATTTGTATAAATTTTTATTGAACATCCCTAGACAGATTTATCAAGACCACAATAGAATTGAAACAGCGCCCAGCAGGAAAATTTGTTTATATATTTTTCTATAAAACTTTATAATGCTATGAAATTAGAAACATCTTTTAGTAGCAGATGGAAGTATCATTATTGTAGTAACACATACGTCTTATTCAAAAGAAAATAACTGAAATATTTATTAAATATTTACTCATACTATTACATGCGCTTTAATGCATCTAAAACAAAAAATTATGTTCCACATTTTTTTGATATAATTAAAAAAACTTAAAACGAAAAAATTAATTGCTGCAATGAAAACATATTTTTTTATATACATTTTTATATAATTCAATGCTATGGTTTATGTTGGCATTAAAGTAATGATTCTAACTAAATCTTTCATCATTTGAATTTATTATTTATTGTTTCATTAATCTTTATCTCGTAAACAGAATAGTTCACATGTATTGTAAATTTAATTAATTTTGTGGCGTTTTCGATTGGTAAATCTATGGTAACTTTTTTAATCGAGATTTATTCACTTTTACTGCAACTTACATTTTCGATTGATAAATCTATATAGTACTGGAGATTAAATTATAACACCAAATATTTTGCCAGATTACTCTAAAATGAACAGCTGTTTTATATGATGACAAAGAAATTGTGATTTGATTCGATTTATGTATTTATGAAAAACATAAATATCTACTAACACAATTCTAAAATTTTAGACTACTGTAAAAATGTTTGGTTGGGCAACACAATTTGACAGATCTGGAGTAAATCTAGATTGAATCCAGATTTACGAATCGAAAACGCCATTAGTTAACACACCTAATACAAACATAAGATGTACAAATACAAAATTTGATGCTTTCCTATTTAGAGGTAACATGGAGATAATTACATATACAACGGTGGCTGGTATTGGTATTGAACAAGGCATAGAAAAAAATATATAAATAAAACACACGACCTGTAATGTGAATTCAAAAATCCAAATAAAAATTAAAAACGAAATCGATAAATTTTTTTTAAAATTTTGGTATATGTATATATAAATATCGTTTTATAAATAAGAGACATATTTTTAATTGAAAATTATAACTATTAATAAAGTAAATAAACTTGTGTATATAGCTTCAAGAATAATAATACTACATCAATACTTTCGGTGATGTCAATTGTGAGTTTATTCGTAAATTGTTATCTTTAATAATTAATAATTATCTCCTGTACATATCACAATATATAAATTTAAAAATGTACAATTCGTTGAAAATGTTTTTTATATTTAATGTATTTATATTTAATTATACTTTAATAAAAGCATAAAATTGTAAAATTATTACAAAAATATATTATATTAATTATTTAGTATGTTTAGACTATTTTACTTAACTCATGTTCAGATTAATCTCGATAAGAATGTAGAATTCAGTTATATTCGCTAATCTAAATTCAAACAAAATTTTTTCTATTATTTACACTAAAAAATTTTAACTCTTAACAAAGAAAACATATGACGGTGAACTATATTCAAAAGAAAATTTTAAATTTAACAAATCATTTTTTTTATCATTGCTCGTTTAATTTTGAAATCAAAATGTAAACACATCTTACATAAAAATTGCTGTATCATGTAAGATAAGCTGAAGTGTAAACATATGAAATTATTTTATTTATCCGTAGCATCATTTTTTAATCATTGCAATTATCAAACAGTTTAAATATTGCCTTTGATTATAATTGATTATATGTAATTAATTATAAATAATTTAAATAACCAAACTTGCTGGCAAGTTTTAAAATTTCAAAAATTCGCATATTCACTTCATCTCCACCAGCTTCTAAGGAAATTTTATGGAATTCGCTGCTATGCATATCAGTTTCGAATAAATTGGATAAAAGAGCACATTCTTTCTCACTGCAAAGAAGCCACGGCAGGAAATGCATACAAATCAGTGCTCCATATATAGCATAGCGACGAAAATGCGTATAAAAATTTTGGAAGCTTTAAAAATAATGTTTTATGAAAGAATCAAAATAAGGAGTACAAATAAATAATTTACCTATATTTTTCCAGTTCTTTATCAATATTTTCGGGAGACATTTTACCTGCCAAATTGGTCTTTAAAACTCTTGATAATGTCTTCAACATGTGAGTATGATACTCAATCAGAATATCAAACCACACCTCATACCGTATATCTTCTAAAGTATTTATAAACATGAAAAAACTCAAATCGATAACTGGTGTTGAATACCGCAACTCCTGCACCATAATTTGAAAATTCATCAAAATAATTTTTATGAACATATTGCATTTCTCACCTGGAAATCTATTAATTTAACATTTTGAACAGGTTTTGCGTGATCTTGCGCATCTGCGTTATCACTATGACCGTATTGAAAAAGTACATTATTGCGATTGAAGTCTCCATGTAATATAGCGGCAAATATTTCATCTTCAGGTCGTTCAACTGCTAGAGTGCGTAATCGTTCTAATAGAAGTGTGGGTTCGGTAAAATACTTTTCGCGCAAATTTTCTAAATCTTTAGAAAGTTTTTCATTGCTTTTACTGTCTTGAACAAATAATTCATTATATTTTCTGTCATAAAACTCATAAAATCTATCAAATGCAACACGGTACAAGGGGCGGTACAAATTAGTTTTAGCATCATTCGGATCAGATTTATTTATAAAAGGTAATGGAACAATGCCGTTTACCAATTTTTTCCATAACGCATTTTCGGTTAGTTTCATAGCATAGCTTATTGCATGATACTGGCCTAAGGGCCGAGCCATACTTATTAACTGATTTCGGCTGAGATAAACCCGAGGTCCTAACACATATCCTTCAGGCTTCAGATTCTCTAGAACTAAAACAGATTCATTTGCTGAAGTATTACTACTGAGACCTATGTAAATGGAAAAGTTTCAGTTTATATAAAAAATTATTCAATCTATTGACTTTATTTCACCTTCAATAAAACCAAATTTTGCAGCATAAGCATGAGCAACCCAATCTTCTACAGATATATTAATATCAACACTTTTTAAAATTTTGTTGAATTCGGGTAGAACTTTAGCGTAAATATAAATCTCATTTGCGAATTGTATGTAAGATTTACTTGATTCTCGAAAATCTGTGTCTCCTTTCATAACCTTTACCATTAGTTGACGATCTCTTAAACTAAATTTTTTTAATTAAAAATTAGAACATATGGTTGTAATACTTATTTTCATTTACCCGTTATCTGACTTTGTTTGTAAATTTACACTATATAAGGCGGACATGAACCCATCCAGCCCACTGGAGTGTTCAATTTTACTCGATATGTATTTTTCGTTTAAATTATTTACAATCTCCGGCAACAAAACATTTTCAATGTAATCAGAATGTACATTTGCCATATTGAGAACTCCAAGAATACTGCAAAACTGCAAAAATATATATATTTACATAAATATATGTACGTAATTACAATTAATGATTAGTTCTTATTTGATGAAATTTTGCTACTTGCTGAGCGTGTTTCTTTTATATATTTATACGTAATTGTTTACATATACTTATTACGATAATATATTATGAACCTATTATCTAATTTTTAATTATATTTAATTATTTTATGAACTTATAAAGTACACACATAAATTAGTTTTGTAACACGTCTCCTTTAATTTTTGTTAATGAAAATAATAATCGTATAAAAACTTAAATTATTTTCTGCGCGAATGTTGAAATAGAGAAACTAATTAAGTTTAAATTTAATTTTGCAATGACAGGTTCAAATATATTTAAAAAACTACAAAACATCACTTATCAAATCAACTAACAACAATTGCTTATCAGCAGTTTGATACATACATACATATGTGCCAAGTTCTTCATTTTCATTTCATTTCACTTAAGTAAAAACGCTTATTCCCTTAGTGCAAAATGAAATGTGAACGTATTTCGCCATTGAAAATTTAGTGTATGTATATTGTATTTTGATTTGCCCAAACTTCATAATAATATTATTTATGAAACCTTTTAAATATAGGCAATTCAAACTTGTTTTAATTTCAATTAGCAAATTTCGTAAGTGCCTTGCTTAAATTATTATCGCTCAAATCAAAACAGCTGACTAAAAGCTGAGTTAAGGCTCAATTAGACGGTGGGTAACGTAAAAAACTAATTCAAAACGAAATGCACAACCAACCAAACTTGTGTGTTTGATAGGAACGAAATAAACAAAGTACACCGGTTTTGTTTATTTCGTTTCTATCAAATACGCAGAATTAATTTCTTACGTTAACTATCGTCTAACTGAGACTTAACTCAGCCTTTAGTCAGCTGTTTTGATTTGAGCGATAAAAATTAACTTAACTCAATGGGCATTTTGATGTAAATAAAGATAATACCAAAAGAGTGTGGAGAAATTATTCGTTAAATCTTAACGACTAAATTCTAATTAATTAAATTTAATTAATAAAATAAATAAAATTATTCACTAATGACTTCTTATTTTACAAATATTACTAAAAAACAGGAATGTTATTATTCATAACAAATTGTATAAAGCGACAACCCCAAATTTCAGTAGGAAGAAGAAAATGTTCAGCGTCTGTATCCCACGTTAGGGGCGGCTGTTCCAACACAAACCACACACAGAAGATGATAACGGAGGAAGCCTATAAGAAAAGGCATCAGGATCGACACCAGTTAGATTCTGATTATGGCATGCTGGACAACAGCAAACGATTAATGACATGGGCTGGTGGATGAAGTATTCTGCTACCAATATGGCCTAGAGTGAAATCTGGTCTAGACAGCTTTCAGGCTAATGCGTCATCTGTCTCCGTATCGTTAAAACCTGGCAAACCTTAAAGAACAATCTTGGATTCGTCCTGTAAAGTTAGGGTGTATGGGCAGTTAAGGATATCTTCTGCTTAGCTCCCGGTTCGGTTCTAAACACATGCGATCATAAGGCTATGTGTCAACCCTCGCATGACCTCCCTGCATTGCAAAGATAATCATAGAACCACAATAAGTGTAACTACACAACGGAACTAAGATAACGGCTTTAAGTTGGGACCCAATTGCAAAGAAAATGACAAAGAAAACACTCACACCCGCACACACTGACACTACTACTCCAGCCGGCACCGAAAGTGTAAAGGAGTTATTGATAGTAAATCCTATGTAAAACCCCTTCATCAGGACACCAAGACTGACCCGCTTACCTATGATATCACATGAGATGCAAAGCAACTAGAGATCCCGCTCATTTTCACCGGAGCTTAATCGTGACAGAGAAGAGAAAAAGGAAACATTTAACAAACTCGGAGATAAAATATCCGGACTCAATGAAATGATGGCTGGGGGAAGAAGGTCCATCCAACAAGCTATGCGTACAACAAGCTGCTAGAGAGAAATCAAGCCAAACAAAAGACGTTAGAACCAACGATAGATGTACTCAAATAGATGTAAATGCTTCGATTTTGGACATGTGGCAAGGAACTGCCAAAATTTCAAAGATTGATCTAACACTGCTACAAGTGTAGGCAACCAGCAGGTGCAACAAGGTATCGATATGGACGTGTGGTAAATTTCCACTGGAGAAGGTTTACGACAGAGGAGAAGCATACGTAAAAATTACAATCAACGGAATAACGTTTTTCAGCTGTTATTTACCCTCCAGGCTATCAATCGAAGAATACAAGCAACCACTTGACGATATTGTTAACGACGCTAAAAACACAAAGCCGACAGTGATTGCCAGCGACTTCAATGCCTGGGACGTTGAATGGGGCTCAACATTGACAAACCCCAGGGGAGAGCATTGGCCACACTGGATATGGTGTTACTGAACTGCGGCCAAAAGAACACGTTCTCAAGTAACGGTAGGAGCTCTAAAATTGACTTGATATTTATCAGGAATCCACTAGCTAACTCAACGGATTGGCAAGTGCCAGATATCTACACGCATAGTGAGCACCAAGCTATTATCTTCGAAATATATGAACGCTCAGCAAAGGCCATTCCTGTGGCAGCCACCCCAAATCCACTACGGAAAGAGTTAACTTTGAACAAAGAAGTCTTTAAGCTCCCAATAGACGACATCCACCTAACCGGCAGTGCGAATGATAAAGCAATAAATCTCATGCGCTGCATAACAAATGCATATAACGCATCTATGGCAAAGAGAGGCCGACGGAATGGTAGACAGCATATGTATTGGTGGACTGACCAAATTTCTGAGTTAAGAAAGAAATGCAAATATGCGCGACGCCTATGTCAAAGAGCAAGTGGTCATGAAAATTTCAGAGTGCACCAAAAAGCCTATAAAACATCAAGATTTGACATAAAAAATTCGGTAGCGAATAGCAAGATAAGATGCTACAAGGTGATATGTGATGAGGTCGAGAATAATCCTTGGGGACTAGGCTACAAGGTGGTTATGAAAAAATTATATAACTACCGCCCACCAGTTACAACAGCCGCAGCTAAGCTGCAAGCAATAGTTGAAGGCCTCTTTCCGCAGAGTGCTGATATAGCCTATACAGTTCAAGATAGTGGGCCACAGAATAAAATAAATGAGGTCACCAAGAATTGGAAGCGGTATACAAAGGGTTGAAATTAAAAAAAGCACCCGGCGTGGATGGTATACCAAACCTGGCTTTAAAAGATGGCCACAGAAGTCAACACTGATTTATTCAGGAAAGTGTTCGACGCATTTACATCAAGTCTTTAAAAGCGAGACTAAAAATCAGCATAAAGAAAACTAAAGTCATGCTCGGTGTCTAACGCACCAACCCTACACCGGGCTTGAATTTAAATTTAAACCAACTAACCATCGTATATGTTAACACCTTCAACTACCTTGGTAGCATGATCATTACTAAGAGTGGGACTAATGAGGACGTTATGAAAAACGTCTTTGCAACTTATAAACTATTTTCATATATGCTATGAAAAACAACAAATTGTTTCATTTTATTTTTCCCTATTTTCCTTTACTTCCAGCTCATGTATTATTATGCCAAGATTGATGTCCGTTTTATTAAATTTAAAAAATCCCAAAAAATTATTTATAATATTAGCGATTGTAATAACTCTACTTCAAAAATGAAAAAAAGAATAAAACATTTACATATTCACAAATATATTAACATTTGTTCAAACAAAAACATATAATAATGATCAGATATTTGACAGGGGCCACGGTCCCATTAGTTTCTGGCTACCCCCATTTGGTTTTATATATAAAACATTAAAAACACTATAACCATTTTTACAATATATTCACAATAATAATAATAATATTACACTAATATTGATTTGCAAATCTAAACACCGCAAATCGACTCACATTTATCCACATATTTAATTTTCGAAAATATTCTGATTTTTGACCACTTGTTAATGGAGAATAACCTTTTAACTCATTGAATACCGACAGAGCCTAATTCTGAATCAACATTTGGCTCAATAGCATTTTTCTTTGATTCTGATTTTCTCTCCAAATGGATAGAAGAGAATTAATGGACTTCTATTTTTTGTAACTTGTTTGACCTGCAAATGTGTAACAATTTTTTCATAGTCCTTCATCAAGTAACATGATTACAAATTGATCCTACAGTAGTTGGAGCTAAGCCCAGAATTCTAAATTCAACAAGTTTTTCTCCTATTTTGAAAGATTTAAAATTTCTAACTTTCGTTCCAAGGAAATTTGTTTTCGCTTTTGACTTCTTTTTATACTTTATACAGCAGAAATTTGACATTCCAGTTCACCACACAAATGTAAACTAACATCTTTTAACTATAAACTTAATATATGTTAACCCACTTTTGAAAAATATGATCTACAACAATTAAAATGGAAATCCCCGTTGTACGCATGTATTAAAAAACGACGCAAATCGAAATACTATAGACGCAAATCGAAGCCAAATCTTTTTTTGTTTGCAATTCGAATCAACACAAATCGGGGCATTAGTGTATTATCATAATATTGATGTTATCAGAATTATAATGTAGTGATTCTCTGCAGTTCAAAGTATGTATGGTATGTGTACATATATGGTATATAGGCGCAAAGGATTTTAATATTAGCTGAAATTATTATGGTTATGCAATTTTCTGTTCTTTATAATCTAATTACATAGAATATCTGTCTGTCTAAAAGACGGCTGGTAAAGCATGCATATAAGGATGTAATTTTTGAAACATATGACTCATCACGTTCACAATTGCTTCACATACATCATTTTTTTCAACTTAAACCTGCTATTATTTATTTTTGAAACTATCGTTCCAATCTATATTAAAAGTAAAGTAAGCAAAATCGAAACCATGGTTAAATAGTGGCAACCCTATAGATTAATCAAAATCTAGTTCAAGATCGACGAGGACTAATCCTAAACTAATCGTTTTTGTACGAAAGTAAGTAGAGAATACTTGTAAAAGCATCTATCCCTATCAGAGGATGTGAGTTTTTACGCACTGGTTTCCTCTGATTCTAATGCAGCTTCCTGTGGATAGAGTGAAACTTTAGCCCCGATCTAACATCATTTTTCTCAAAGTTATTTCTGTTCAGTTAGTTGTTCTTTCCACTAAGTCAACAAAAATTTTCGAGCATTAATTAGAATATTTTTGGGGCTTTCGATATTAAATTATCTGAAACGGATAAACTGTGAACTACAATATTTTTGCCCAAACAAAGCTAATAGCATAATCCAGATTTTGAAATGGGCAATAAACAGTTACAATATAAAATAGTTGGATAACTCATATTACTCAAAACAGTATCGCTTATATCATACTTGTCTGAAGGCAATATCAATTAGAAGTTTACTTTATTTTATTGAACCAAATAACTTAAGACCACTGTCTCTTATTACTCAACGATGTCAACATGAGTGTAGTAAAAGATGCAAAAAGGTAACATACCTGGTGAAATACACTGCAAGACCCAAATTAAATTTTGATTAAATTTTGAAAGGGTTGGGTACTATGTCACTGCAGCCTTTAAGGATTATTGTGATTTATTATTTTTCCACAGACGAATAGCAGTTAACAACGCTATTATTTCACTTGAAGAGATGTTGCCCAATTTCGTTATAAGTGGATAGACAGTTGGCAATTACCGAAGTCTAAGTCCGGCAGGACTATCATAGTGACATAGAATGTGTGCTGCTGTTTTTTTCGTAATAAAGTTTTTTCAGAAGTTAAATTCATGTCAGCAAATGTCAGATATGGTGATATTTAGCCCTTCTTCGAGTGATCTTGTTGATCTATTACTAGTCAACTGTAGCTTAGTTATAAAGGTCATTGCTTTCTTTTTGACAAGTAGATAAAGTGTGGAAACCCTAATGCAACCTCAAGGACTGCTGTCGGGGTGGTTCTCATTGCTCTACTTATCATTATGCAGGTTAGTCTATCACAGTCTTTTGCTGAACTTTCTTATACCAGATGGATGATCCATATGTAACAATTGACATAGCAATAGAGGTGAACATCCAGAGGCTGAGTGTGCCAGTCCCAGTATTTATCAATGCTGGTTCATAATGCTGCTCTGGCTCGTCGGATAACGTTGTCTGCATGAGAATTCTACGTCAATTTCTCATCTAGAATCATTCCCTGAAACTTAGCCTGGTTAATAGTTCTTCTCCATTTAGAAATGGAGAAGTTTTCCTTTTCTTAGACAACGGGACTTGTTTTTTTAGGATTGGTAGGATTGGAGTCAATATGAGATCGCGTCCTTATATTTACCTCTACTAAACCTCTTTCTGTTAGAAGTTAAAGTGACTCTCTGCAGTCATTGGTGTAAAGACCATCGGGTCTTTACATGATTCTTTTTAGCTCTTCTCATATCCTTATTATATATGACGATGATCAGACATGGATGTATCTGCTTAAACATCCCAGCCTTTGATAAAGATTTGACGATATGACTCCTATATAAGGGCTAGGTCAATCTTTTCAGATATGAGGTGTTGCATCACTGCTCCCGCAGCAGCTTGAGCATGTTGAAGATTGACCTGCAGGCACCTCATCATTGTTACTTTTGCCTTTTCTTGCCACTCCGCATCCACTTAGACAATTTTATCCCATAAGTGGATGCTTTCTGTGGAAGAAATTTCGAGGAAACTGGTTTCTTTAATCCTTGCTTCTGATCTTTCACCCTAGAGACCGGTGTACTGCCATTCTGTTTGGGCATGTTGAGTCCAACATCGGTCCGGATGCTATTCCGTGTAGACTGTGTCACTTGGCTTGTCTGCCTGTGCTTTCGAGGTGCTAGATTCTCTCATTTGAATACGATCTCTTGGGATAAGGTACCTATGAGTTGGAGTCACTGGGACTCTCTGTCGTTGGAGACCTTTTTGTCGTTAGTCGTTTAGGTGCACTAGGCTTTCCTTTAATACGTACGTAAATTTGAGTGAAATTCAGGTACGGCTTCCCTGCCTGACTACCGAGAGCATGATAGCTTTTCCACCACTCTTGTCCTCCATAGTTCTGAGAATCCCCCACGATGACATGCATGTGCCATGTCATTTCTCCAACAAGGCAGCAAAATGTCCAGTGGTAGCACAGCGGAGGGGGGAATAAAGGTGATGCACCAGTGATGACTGCTCTACGGTGTGGAGGTATGTGGCGCACACATTAACATAATTTGATTAACGTCAAATAAACTATATAAAAACATTAAAATAACTTAATATCGAAAATTAATATTATTTATTACATTTACATATAATGATTGAAGTTTTAACAAAAACAATTAAATATAATGGTCTATTAAAACTCAATCAATTTGCTTCTCTTAGCTGCTATAGTTGTTGGATGTGCTTCTATGTTTGCAGCTCAAATCCTAAAATTTCTATTATACCTCATCTTTTCTCTTTAAGCAATTGCAATCACAAATTCTACATTTCTATTACATTACTTCTCTTCCTTTTTAATAGTAGGTTTCTGAAAAATCTATATGCGCAATAGTGTATCGCACATTTATCACTGCATGACTACCTATGGTTTTGAGTACAGACTTTTTTGTTCGAAAAAAGTTGCTTTGATGCTTTGATTTATATTGGTATAATATTAAACTTATATATATGTATATAAATTAATAATTTAATATAATTTATTTAATAAGTTTTTTTTGTTAATGTATTGTTAAATATTATATGGCGTTTACACTGGCCGAAAATGGCTTATTTTGAATGAGCCATTTGAAAGTGTTTACTTTCATTGTATTTCATTTGTTCTAATTTCAAACAGCTGATTTGATTTGTGACCTGTACCAAAAAAATGTTGCATGAAAGTTAAATATGTCTTCAAACCTTACAATATAAACTTAAAACAAATTTTTAACTTCGATTAATTACTTTTTGGGAAGTAGAAGTTCTAAAAAGGGGTGCATCGTTTTGAAGAAAATGCAACCACCAAACATTTGTTTACCTTTTTTTGTAAATATCTCAAAAACAACTTTCTCAAACTGTCAAAATACTATGAAGAGCTTTTATTTAGGGTATGTACAATGTATTTCTTTGCATTTGGAACATATTTGGAATGCATTCGAAAATCCTTGGGACGCATTCATACATTCATGTGATAAAATGGATCGCATTCGCACTTGAAATTTTGTATGCAAGAATGAGCCATTCGTTTCTCATTTTCGATTTTTGACCAAAATGAGGTATTTTCGGCCAGTGTAAATGCCGTATTATATGGTAAATACAACATTATAATATGGTAATATAATATAGTTATTGTTATATTAAAACATCTCATCTATTTCAATTTATCATTTTTGATTTTAGCAGAAGAGTCAATCACTCTTCCAGATAGGGCACACGTTGACACTGTGATGCATACATATTTTTTCCGCCCTGCCACACTTTAAGTGTGGTATCCGGGAATGGCTGAAGCTTTGAGACACAATTGGTCAATGGATCAATTCTTCGTTACGCCATTGCAGCAGGTTAATGAGAGTCTTTCCTTCTCTGTTAATTTAACTGGACTTATGTGACATCACATTACTGATGTTGGAGTCAGAAGATTCAGCAACTTTAGAGCCCAAGAATTAAATAAAATAAGTAAATATGAGGAAAAAATAAAAATCAAACAATAGCAATAGAAACAGCTGTATGATCACCCAAAAATTTAATAAATTAGTAAATAATAAAATTTTGAAAACAATAAACTATATATATAAATATATTATTTATATTTATATAATTGCTTATATACGTATATATCGACTGCGAAAATAATATAAACAAAATGCAAATGCAACAGCAAAACCACACACAATTCGTATATATGTGCACGCAGCTGCATAAAATCCTGTAGAGTCGTAAGCATAGTTAATGAAAATATTTGCGTTTTTGTTGTTGCATTTGCATTTTGCTTATTTTATTTTCATAGTTGCTTAAAATAATTGCTTGAAAATAATCACAGCAATTCAAACCCTGGTAGAAGGATGTAAGTACATATACTTTTCTTGAACAAAAATTACTGATTTGCGTAAGATAAACAAAAGTTTAAACTTACTGTTATTATCCAATTAAATATTTTTCATATATTTTCGTTATTCTCTTCTTAATAAAACTTAAAATTTGTTTTGATGACTAATATTTATATGTTTTATTATGATATTAGTATTAATATAATTTTCAGACGTTAATTGGAAAAATGAGTTTAAAAATAATTAATGTGAAATCAATTTTTTATTTTCATTTTTATTTCTATTTATATTTTTTAAGTAATTTATTTCAATTTCTTGAAATATTTTTAATATATAAAACAATATGGTGCTGTTTTCATACTTATGTACGTTTTACATTAAAGTAATCTTGCATAAAAAATGAAAATTGTACTCAAAATTAAACATTAAGCGTATTTAAAAATCGTGTCTTATACAGCGTTTACCTTATGTGAATAAAAGTCGATCAAAACAAAAATCGAGATTAAAGTACTAACCTCGTTGTTTAATCTCAGATTTCCTATACAAAAGTTAATCTCCTTTTGATCGAGATTAACTCTGCAAATGGCTTAATATCGTAGATTGTTTACGATCTTAGAATAATTAGAAAAGAAATGTCAAAATCTAGTCGAAACAAAAAAAACATTGAAAATTTGAAAATTCCGAAGTAATAAAATTTTTAATAAATTTATTTAATAATAGTTTTATACATAACTAAAATTTATTAAATTATTGTTATAAAACTACATATTAAATTTATATTACAATTTATTTTTTATAAAATTGTAATTAAATGTTTTATTTACGGAAATTTATCAAACACACGAAACAAAACATAACAAGTGAAACGTCAAAATTAATCTTCAATGTATAATGTCAATTTGAACATTGAGGTGGAGATTAAAAATACAGATTAACTTAATCTCTTTCGCAGTATTACGTATTTACGTACACTTCAAAGCAAACTAAATTTTGTAAAAACCAAAATTAATTACGAATTAACAACAATAGTGAAAAATTCTGAAATTTTCTTTTACAACAAACATAATTATAAGACCGCTCCATAATATAATTAATTATATATGTATTCTGTCGCTTCGAAGTGCTATAACAAACAATAACTCTCCTGCTAAAGCCACTATATTGCACGCAAAACTACAAAAGTAAATACTCTAGTACTCTAACAGACTAGTTAAAAATATTCATGCTTTAATAAGAATAAACTTGTTAGCAACTAACAAATTCAAAAATTTAGGTGTAGTTTTTATTTTTATTTTTTTTTATATATTCATAAAAAATTTTGTATTTTTTCAAAATAAAAGGGGGCTTTGGTGATTTGCAAGTATGGCAAGTATGGTTAAATGTACGCAAAACAACAACACTACTTTCTCTGTCTAAGCACCTTGTATTGAAGTGGCCAAAGATTTTGACCAGCAAAAAAAAGTGTTACCAACGCAATAAGCGAACTATTGTCAATCTTCATTAGAAATTTCAACAAATATTTTAATCGTATGTCAAAGTTTGTAAACAAAAATTCGAACAAAATTAAAATATTTCACAAATTTGAAAATAGAATATTTTAAAAATATGCAAAACTGTGAGAAATCATATTTTTAAAATATTAAATAAAATATTAATGCATAACTATATACAAAAATTTATATGGGTACATGAAGTGAATATAATTAAGAAGCGCTTTAAATTTTTTAACTTATTAGTTGCATAAATATTCTAAACTATTATTAATTTGGTTTTAAAAAAAAATTTCAAAAGAAATTTTCTTAACTTTGTTTTTAATTAATTATTCATTTTATTAATTTTATATTAATTATTTATTTTTATAAAAATGTAGTTTGCTTGATTTATATTCACATATGCAAGATTTGCTGTTTGCGAAAACGTAACATTTGACAGATTGCAACAGCGGTGCCAATATTTCACTTAGCGCCTATAGGCCAGTATGCTGTTTCTTCCACACTTGCCAGCTACCGAATGCACCTATTGATACGTACTCCTTCATGTTCAACAATAAGTATGTACTTTTAACATTCTCTAGAAGAAAAATCAAATTTTGTGCTAGTTTTGAAGTTTTTGAAAAAGTTTGAGATTCGATGACACATTATTTATTTTTTGCTCTTCAATGATAAAAATAAATGTATAAAGGCACGAAAACACTGCAGTGTGGAGGTAATGAGTTCATAATTATACGACAGTACATATTCCTTTTTTGTAATAGAGAGATTTATTTACCACAATTTTCAAATTTGTAAAACTAGTATGTCAGAGTAAGAAAGTAGTGTTGTGGTTTTGAGTACAAATTGCCGAGAGACTTTTAAAAGAGACTTGCAGTTTTTTATTGTTGTTTTGATGTATTTTGGAAAGTCATAATTTTAATACGTAAAGTACAGTTACAAAAAGCAAGTATTAGCGTGTATAAATATTTTTCTCATATGTGGTACTCGTACTCACCACACAAATTATTTAAAAACATTTTCATTATCAAATGCCGCTGTTAATGAATCATCGCAACACTGTATTAACAATGAATTTTGTATTACGATGTGACTTTAACTATATAGAATTGTATTTATCAAAATTAATGAAATAATTAATGTCATCTATAAAAATAAAGATATGCTCTGAGTTCATTTGAATAAGAGATAATTGCAGAAAACAGAAACACTTTTAGTACACATTGTTTGTTGTCAAATTCATTTTGGAAGTGAAGGCAACACTTTTTTAGTTAGCACCGTGCGTTGTAGTTGAAATTAGTTGCAAGTAGTAGTCGCGCAACACTGACGTGATATTGAGTTGGATTCGTGGATTTGTGTTTCGTATGAGATTATCGTTCTTTTAACTTATAACATATAATTAAATGTAATATTGTTAGTACTAAGCTTAACGTATTTTATTAAATTTGAACATTGAGATTATGCATATAAGCTGATATAGACAGTAAACAAACATCGTGTAATCACAGGAAGCAATACAAATGGAACAAATACAAAAAAGTTGTTTCATCTCGAAGTTGTTCGTCTGTACTGCCATCGATGGTAAAGATGATTTAGAAGAGGTAATGTCGCGCATTTGTTTGTTTTTTAATAAATAAAATAGTTATCTCCTTGTAGCAACGTATAATTACTAAATATATAATTTGTTTATATTACTTATTTAATGTTGCATAATTAAAATTCTGTAAATTTATGTTATTATTATTTGAGCAACTGCATTTATATTGAGCATTTCGAAGAGGGTCAGTGCACCAAATCTGTTTTGTGCATACGACTTATTCTTAATTTATGTTAACATGTTTTACAAATAAAAAGTGTAGTTTTATTTCACGAAATGGGAATAAAAAGCCGCTACGTATAAAATCTGTAGATAAGTGTTAATCCAAAAACTTTAGCAAAAATATAAATTCTAAACCAATACGTGTTGGGGTTATTGTTTCCTTTCATTCTAATATCTCCTCCAAAATAACGTACACTTTTTAAAAATATTTAAATATACAACTGTATAAGAATTCTTGTAAATAAATGCAGTCACTGCAATTGATGGATATTATATTAACTTCCAGTAACCTTTAGCTTTTTAAAAAAGCAAACTCTCGGAAAGAGTTTTGTATCGCATTCCCGCCTTTTTCCATAAGTTCTTCAAATTGCATATCACTTCTAAAGAATTTAAACGCTTTCAATAAAGCGAATACACAGATTTATTATTTTTACTCAGAAAAAACCAATAAAATTGGCTGAATAAGCGATAGTAAGATACACTTAAATTAGAGTGTATGGTATAATAATGATTTGGTCGACTGTCCTAAATACTACTTTACTAAAGAAAATTTTTAAAACTTTTAGCGCTTCGATCGGGCACACACAAATATTCAGCAACAAATAAATGGCCTTAGCGACAAAGAAATGCACGATATTCTCTCGCAATTGGTATGTAAGGAAAGGCAGCATGAGGAAATATCCATAGGATTTTTGGGTATAATGTTAACTGATCCACCTAAAGCACAGAAAACATATCGTGATATGACACTAATAGCCCGTGATGGAATGAACGCGTTAGTCACACACTTAACAATGTTGATTGCGGAAAAATATTCAAAATTAACTGAAGTTGCAAGGAGGCAAATGATTTGGTTACTTCGTGAACTAGTCAAACATCAAGTACTAAATATTGAAAATATCATATGGAACTGTTTGCGTCAAGCTGGTGGTGGTGATAATTCTCCAAAGAATTTATTGTGGGTGGAAGGCTTGTTGGATATTTTTATTGATCATCGTTCATGGTTAGAAAGTCAACCGTTTCTTGTGCAAGCAGTAGCCTACACTTATGTGCGATTGATTGAAGATCATTGCACGAAAGCCTTAATAGTTCTTCGTCAAAAAGAGGTTAAATTTGTTGTGTCCATAATACGTGAACGGTTTCAGGATGTGATACCATTGGGAAGAGATTTCGTAAGGTAAAGTTAATAAAAAAAAATGTTATTCTACATAAATTATTTTATTGACAAATTATTTTTAGATTATTGCAAAATGTAGCACGTGTGCCAGAATTCGAGCAGTTATGGCGCGATATACTCCACAATCCAAAACGTTTACACCCGTCGTTTAATGGCATTTGGCATCTATTACAGATCCGAACAAGTCGTCGCTTCTTGCAAAGTCGCCTTACACCGGAAATCGAGCGTAAATTACATTTTCTAGCATCTAATGTTAAATTTGGGAATCAAAAACGTTATCAAGATTGGTTTCAAGAAAAGTACTTTTCAACACCTGAATCACATACGCTTCGTTCAGATTTAATCCGCTTTATAATTAATGTAATTCATCCTTCAAATGATATGTTATGCTCAGACATAATTCCACGTTGGGCTATTATCGGTTGGCTTATATCTTCGTGTACGAATCCAGTAGCATTAGCAAATGCTAAATTATCACTTTTTTATGATTGGCTCTTTTTCGATCCGACTAAAGATAATATTATGAATATTGAGCCTGGCATACTTGTGATGTACCACTCAATACGAAATCATCCATTTGTTAGTACCACATTATTAGATTTTTTATGCCGTATAACGAAAAATTTTTTTATTAAACATGAAGACAAAATTCGTACAGGTGTATATAACTCACTACACAAAATACTTGAAAAACAGGTACTAGTTAAACTCATTGTTACAATTGTAACGGAATATTGAACACTTTTTAGTGTATATTGTAAATATAGCAATGGTTTGTTTTTTTCAATCGTAAACAGAAATCTATATTCAAAATTAGGTTTCAAATATATAAAATAAAATAAAGCCATTGAATATACAATAATACACTGAAGTGTTCTATGATGTTGCATATCATATTTATTGCATTTTAAAATAATAAAATCTATTTTTAGGTCATTCCAAATCTTCAACCTCTTTTTGAGTCACCAAAAATCGATCGTGAACTACGTAATTTAATTCGTGAGAACTTTCGGGAATTCGTTACTCCCAACGCTTTGAATGTTAATCAACAGTCAGTTTACACAATGCCGCCTTTGAAAAAGGATAACACTGTGCATGCCTTTATACACCAGAGCAATGTGTTCCATAATAATAATAACAGTAACAATAATAACAATAATAATACTGTACCACCACAGCAATTCTCGGATGTACACGTACAAAACCACGTGCTGTCCAATACAAATTTAAGTGAAAGCGAAAGTACAGCCGTTGATGCAGGTGGTGGCACCAGTACTATCAATAATAATGCCAATAATAATATTACATATAATAACAACACCAATAATAGCAATAACATTAATAACAGTAGTAATAATATTGTAGGCATAAGTGGGGGTGGTGCAAATTCAATAGTTGATGACGACAGTAAGATTTCAACAATACCAGCAGAATGTAATGATACGGAAATTGAAGCAGCATTCAGTGATGATGAGGAAGTTACGAAAGAGGGCAAAGGTGGAGAGATCACAGACGAAGATGATGACTTACCTTTATCGAAGGTAATACAAAAATTTGCTTTTTCTAATAGATTCAAGTATAATTTTTCAATTCAATTAAACTATTGTATTTAAATGATCATATTAAGTAACTTATTTGTGATTGAAAATATGTTGGTCCGTTTCTATAACTAAACTAGTAAATTTTTCTATGTATGTAGATGAAGAAGTTCCTCAAATATCAATTCTATATATCATTATCTCTAGTATAAAATAATTTGAATTATAATAAGTTTCTAATATAGTATATGTAGGTATCAGCTCCTCATAAATTTCTTGTAAGTTATGTGTGAAGTACATAAATAATCTGGGGTTTCATTGTTTAGTATAAAAAGATTTTATAAATACGTGCTGATAACTTACCTAAAATGATAAAATCGCTTAAATATATAATGTAGAGTATTTATTTTCCATTTGCAGAGGCTTGTAAAGTTTCAGAGATATAGAAACAGAGATATAATTTACAGAGAGATTATTTTACAGAGAGATATATTTACAGAGATATAAAAATAACCATTTTTTATATATTTTGTACGTTTATTCAAAAAATTTTACAAATCTTAATCTTTTTTAAATCTTTTCATATTCTCAAACAATTATACCAAAATAGTATAAAATTATATTCAAAAATAGAAATACGTTGATCTAACGTAAAAAAGGCGTGGTACTGAAATCTGAAAGAAAACACATTTTTTCCTTTCCAGTAAGGTGCTAGGGAATAATATAAGCAATTTAATCAGAAAAAAAAGTTTTTTTAGGATCACCCTAGTATATATCGATGACTTAGAATAACACATTTAGAATAACCTTTTACAAATTAGACTTACAGGAAGGTGGGTGGGTAGATGGTGCTGACTGATCGAGACGACGTATAGATCTGGTAGGTCCGTAGGCATAGTTAGTGACAGTACACATTGCTTAAGTGTTGTGTATTTTACGAGATAGTTCACCTCATATTAAAGACAAAGTTCAGACCCGCAATACTGCTACATTCAAAGAATTCTATTCGAGTTTTTGAGAACTGAAGTGAAACATTAATAGCATATTTATAATATGATGTCCCATTTTTGTTTGAAAGTCATTTTGTTTAATTGTGCTATTTTAATATATATATATTATATATTTCTGAGAAATATATATATAACTTTTATAACACAAAATAATATGATTGATAAATTTTTTCTCATATATAAATAACTGTTATTATATGTATTTTATATAATTTATAAATATGTTTTTAGGTACGATTAAAGGAAAAACCAGCACCAGAAAAGGTTGAACTTCCTTCATCGATAAGTGAATCATTTGAAGGATTTGTCGCAAAGAAAAGCTCTTATATGTTTGAGAGATTTTTAGAGGATTTTCACCCATTACTAGCCTCTGCGCTGGATGAAGTTCAATTAAATTATGTGATCTCGAATACGCATTTTATATTACGTGATACATTACCGCAGCAAAATCTCTTTTCTGAAAGTAAGACCGAAGAAAAAAATCTTGCCAAAAGTATAAGCTATCCACTTTTTGGCCTTTTTCGTTTTTTATATGAGAGCGAAGAAAAGAGTAAAAAACCGTTTCAAACATTTTTGGCAGAAATATGTGATCGAATGTCGGAAACTGGGTACCTGCTTTTATACTTTATGAAAGTGTATGTGAAATTACAAACTCGTAAAAATGTTCAACTTACGTATCAGTTTAAGACGAGCGTATACAGACAATTGAGTGATGCAACAGGACAAAAGATCGAAATATGCCTTACCCGTGATCTAGATCTATTAGAAAAAGAAAATACAAACATATTTCTTTGGTTACTGCCAGACATATATCGGGAATTTAAATCATGTGCAATTAATAATAGTGAATTGCTTCTCATCACACTACGATGCATTGATGCCAAGAATTTACGCGATCTTATGTATTATATTGCCCAAGGTAAACTTACGTTATTCAAGCAAGAGGGATTAATAGATTGTATACGAGATAGCCTCTCATATGAAACTTTTGAACAGGTTTGCTTATGGCAATTGATACAGGCTCATGACGTGCCACTGAGCTATTTACAGGTAAGCGTAAAGACGATTAGACACACATATATATACATATTGTTTTTAATTTATATCTTACTTTTTGTACAATTCAGGCTATTTTACCTGAATTAGAATCTTCAAGCCACCCAGAAGCACTAAGTTACATGTTGTTGCTGTTGAAGAATGAAGAACCCTCAACTGAATTAATTAGATTGTTACTAAGCAGAGAAACAAAATCCAGAGGTGATCCATTTGTAACGTCTGCCCTTAGGTAAAGTATTTTCAATTTCAAAATTTACTAAATAAAAACTAAATCATTTTACTTTTTAACGAGTAACAGATTTTGGTGCCAACGTGGAGAGGAAAAATTGTCTGAAATTATAGCATCACTATTGACGTCAAAATATCCCAGTTCATCACCTAATAAAAGAAAACGGCCACTTAAAAACACTGCAGCAGCTTTAACAAGTGCTCCTTCCGCCGATCAAGTGAGTCCTCATGTAATTATTATTTATAGAGGTTTTAGTGTTGATATAGTATTACAAATTCGAAACATACAATCATCAACATTATTCTTTTCGTTTGTCATCAGTTGGAAATCTATGTAAATATTATTTGTATGAAGTCGGAATTAACTTTTCATAATGTTAGAATAATGTTAATAAATTGTTTTTAATAATTTATTAACTCAATATTATACTAGAAATAAAGTAGTGAAAATTGTTTTTAGACCTCATAAATATCTGATTTGCTTTGTATACTAACCTAACCAATTGTTTTTACTGTATGTGTCTCATCGCATGTTCGGTGTTACTTTTATATAAAGTATCTAATTGTAGATTATAAATGTGATCAAACAGTATTTATTCAATCTAAAAAGATTATTACTCTATCTTTTTTTTGTGTTTAACATATCTTCTTCTTGTATTAATTCTAACTTCTTGTGTTTATTCTATGTTTATTCTACCTTTTGTTGCCCTTAAACGTGGTAAATTTTGTCATTAGATCTAATAAAAAATTGTTCTTTGTGTTTTTTCGAATTTGGGGAAATAGAAAAACTTAACAGGGTGCTTTGTCTAGGTAATAAAATAGTTGTGGCATTACAGTGTATTATTTTTCTCCATAAATTGTTTGATTAACAAATTGTATGCGTGGACGTGGTGTAAAATGTCCAAGTTATTCCCAAACTTCTTGTTATTATTATTGCTATTATTATATCCAAATGAATAAATTTTGCGACGTCAACGAAATAAACTATAAATCAATAAGACTTACACCTGTGTGCGTATTTAAGCAAAAAAATAGATGGGTGATGTTCGTATCGTTTTTTCCGGATTGTCTTCCAAAAATTTTACAATACTTGTGGGACATTTTCCTTTTTAATTGTACGACCAGCCGAAAAAAATTTATGATTTCAATCAATTATTTCAATTCAATCAAAGAAGAGGGTTAAAACTGTCTACTTGTTGACATGCTTGGCCTTTTAGGAACTTTCAGTTTTGACGATTAGTTTTATATTTTGATATCGCGACCATATACCTACCTTTCATCATTAGTCATTATACGTTTACGAAAATTTGGTGTACAGTCAACGACGACATTAAACAATTGTTCATCAATAGTAGAAAATGTAGTTTAGAAACGAAGTTCACTGTCACTGATTCCATGTGGATATCCAGTTTATATAACATAATTGCTTGAAGTTTTAGGATACGTCATCTTCTGTGTCTTGTAGATCTTCTTGAAAGTGTTTTACTATTCATAATCTCTTAGGACTATGTCATAAGTCATGTCTGATCCAACAGTTCGGCAAAATGAAAAGCATTTCGAACATATTAATGAACGATTTTCGTATTAACTCGGGAAACTAAGCATCGCAACTACCTGATACCTGACAAGTACGTTATTGACTGTAAAACCAATACACAAAAAATACTAGATTCGATAAAAGCGGGTGCAATTTCATATATTCTGTATAAGCATCACACTTAAAATAAGATTTCAAAACATTCGGAATGTTTCTGTTGTGTGAAAGTAAAAGTAGTATCACTTTATATATAAGTTTGCATTATTTGTGTAATTTAATTAATTTGTACTATATTAAAATTTATTTTAATAACAAATTTTAGTAATAATATTTAGGATAAAAAAATTTTCATCACAACATTCAGTTTCGCATAAATTAGCAGTCCAGTCTTAGAAGTAGTATGATTGCGATGACGTCTCATATTACAGCGACTTTTGGTATTGTGCATCCCAAAAAAATGTATCATAAGAATTGGCGATGTTTTTTTTTTGTAGGTAAGATTCATTGGATCCTTAGAATGCAAGGATGACAAGTCAGGGGACTGGTAGCATTTAAAATAATATTTTTTATTTCTTTTATTTTTTAATATTAATAATATTCATATTAAATATTAATTAAAAAATAAATAATATTAAACAATAATATTAATATTATTATATAATTATAAATGAAAAAAATCTTTTAAATATTACCAGTTCTATAATAAGGCATTCTAATGATCCAATAAATGTGGAATATTTTACTTACTTTTTATTACGTTGATATTTACAAAGCTTTAATGAATATTTTATTATTTTTTAATATTAAAAATTATTTATTCAAACAGGAAATATTTAATTTTATAAACCACAATTTTAATACCACTTTAATTAAACTTCATCGTTTTTTCTCTATATAATTGTAATACGCCGGGTTGATGCCCGCCCCGCAGTTTTATTTCGAATTGAGACGGATTAGCAACACTTGTTCGTCTGAAAAGACAAGTAACTCTCCTAAAACCTAGCCACGTAGCCAGGAGGAGTCGTGAGAATGGGGGTGGTAAAAGGAGCTGAAGCTTCCCAAAATAAATCAAGAACCTTATATATATATAAGTATATTCCTATCTGCAAGGATATGCGGTTGTTTTTACATAATTTTTGCATAAAATAAATTGAAATAGATCAGATATTTTATTAACAACAACTATATTACATAAAATTTAATAATATATCAATATGGAATAAACCAACTTTTTTCAAACAAAAGAATCTGTACTTAAAACCATATATGTTTATGCTGTGATCAAACAAAATCGAACACACTTACAACGTATAAATGTGCGGCCAACTTTTCCGCACACCTAGTGAAAGTAATTAGCGGGTGCTACTATTAAATGGCGAGAAACGAAATGTAATAGAAATGTACTGAGATGTGTGCTGCAAATTTTAGCGCACAACTAAGTGCTTCGGAAAATCAACATGTTGGATTCATATGCATTCAGTTGATATGCGAGTAGAATAGAATAATTATTCTCATACATTTCCCACTATATAAATCTCTATTTCTAACTATTTCTCTATTTCTATTCTAACGACAGAAATTTTTGAATGCAATTTTTGAATGCTTAAAGGGGAGAGACGAAATATAATAGAAATGTTCTGCGATTTGAGGTGCAAAGTTGTCAGCACAACTAACAACTATAGCAGCTAAGAGAACAAATTGATTGAGTTTTCATAGACCATTATATTTAATTGTTTTTGCTGATACTTTAATCATTAAAAATATATATATGTAAATGTAATAAATAATATTAATTCTTGATGTAAAGATATTTTAATGAATATATATATTCTATTTGACATTTTGCAAATTATGTTAAGGAGTGCGTCGCACACCTTCGCACCTTAGAGCAGTCGTCACTGATATATATAGTCACTATTGATCTATCATGACTGTTTAATAAGTTAAAATTTTTTTTTAAATTACTGCAAATACCTAATAACCCCTTCGAAATAAATGTCGGACTACGGATCTGCTAGAACCTTTTTGCTTCTTCATTTTCTCTGCTGTTTTTGTCATTATGATTTTGTTTGCGTTTTGTTTATATATGAGTGTTTATGTCTAAGTGTGAATGTTAGTAAATATTTAATCTATCAAAAAATGAATTTTTAATATTTAATTCGATGGTCCCCATAGCAAAAATTTGAAAAATTGCAACAAAAGTGTAAATGCAGAATTTTACCGTTAATTAATTGATCATCTTTAATTCTGTTTATATATGGTATTATCAAATTTGATACTTTATTGAAATATGAAGCGATTTTCAATGTCTGATTTAATTACTTTATAACTTTTTAAAGTATGAAGATTTTAAAGATTCTTCATACTTAATTTCATTTGAAATGGAAAAAATTTGTGATTATCTTAATATTATGTCGTTTATCTTATGCCGTTCCTAATTGACAAACCCCTTGGTTACTCTTTGAACTATAGTAACTTTTATACCTGAAAATTACTTTTAGTACAGTTTTCATTTTCGATTAGTTAATCTCAAGCAAATTGTATAACGCCCGAGATTATTTTATAACAGTCTAGATATTTTGTCAGATTTATAAAAGTACCTACATAAATTAACAGCTGTTTTATGTTATTTGACAATTAAAATGTGTTTCCAGCAAGAAATGAAAGATCAAGAGCAAGTCTAGATTTACCAATCAAAAATAACATTAGACCCAAAAAATTAAATTCCATGCTGCTGTTGTAGTCCGCTTGAGTGTGATGAGCGGCGCTTGGATAGACTCGGCTGCTTCTGGAACCACAAGCACAATCATCTTTCACCTTTTCATGGAACATCTATAAAATGCATCTATGCATCTATAAAATTAGAATAACTGAAAAATTATATTCAATTAATTGTTTTGTCTTTGAAGGTATTAAGTCACTTGGAACATTATCGCCGCAGTTGCAGGCATGGTACTGGTACAGGTCTTTATATATATGACACAATGCAGCGTGCCCTACAAGCAGCATACACCCACAGTAATGAGAGCACAAAAGTAAAAAAATTACATGTTATGTATTGAATAACTGTATTTTATTATAATTTAAAAATTTTTTTTGTATATAGAAGCAATACAGTGACTTATTTGCCTTAGCTGCAGAGGATGACACTACTGCAGTAGGTCGACGAGGTGCAGGTGGGCGAGGACGCAAACAGCCTGTTAATAAAAAAGAAACGAATAACCATACCGCTGCCAATAAGAAAAATTCAGATCCTGTTAAAACAATGTACTCAACAGATGAGGAATCGAGTGAGGTCAGTTAAATTTTTATTTATATTTTGGTTTTGAAATTTTTTTTACTATTATGGAATATTACAATTATAGGAAGATTGGTCTAAACAGAAGGCACCACAAGCAAAGAAACGTAAAAAAATAAATGACTCTGACTGACAGTATGAATCATTATGCTATGAAGATAATGATGATCTGGATAAAGATTATTTTGACTAATATCGTTTTTAATGCAAATAAATAGAAAAAAATATATATAAAAAAGCGCAAAAAAAGAACAAAAATGAAAAAGAACAAAAAAATTTAAGAAAGTATGCAACAAAAAATGAACATAAAATCGAAATAGATTTTACACTTACATTTGTAATATATATAAATACATAAAAAAGTTTAAAATAATCATGCCAATTTGTAGAGTTTTGAATGTTAAATTATCTGGTTATATTTTTTTATTTTTAATAAAAATGATAAATCTGTAAAAAGACTATAACACGATTAAAAAGGATATATATACACGAAATTATATATGTATGAACATATATATATATATATATTTATATATATATGTATATATAATAAATATAATTAAAAAAATTCGTTTTCAATTAATGGCTTATAATTATCTAGTTGAATAAGTGGGTAGGTGTTGAAATGAAAAATTAAAATGGAATTGTAAACGAAATTCAGAAACTTCAACTATCGTAGAGCTTAAGCCTCTAAAAGGTATTTGTTCTACAAGCAGCACAAGTTTGAATAAAAATTTTACTTCTGCAATAATAAATTTTGATCGGAAGGATGGAAGATATGTTGACAACAGACTTGGACACGCATGGTATACTGTCGTCTGTATAGGCAACCAAATATCGTACATCATCATACCTTAAAATTGAAACCAAGAATTGATATCTGTTTAAAGCGAGTATGCGATCAATTAGTTAAACTAGCCGATTGAAGAGAAAATCAATGCCTTTGCACCGGTGACAAATCAAATACAATTTATAAAACGGGCTATAGATTTTGTATTCTCACTTAAATTTTAACAACAAAAACGATTGAAGCATGACCGATATGGTTAGCTTTTATATTTTATTTTTGATAGCCCCATATATCTAAATATGAAGTTAAAATTATTATAATAATATCCGAATAAGTTTAATTTTAAACGCAATATTTATTGTTGCACTTATCAGTAATAATATTTATTTACTTTATAAAAACAAGTGCTTTCTTTCGAGTGTATTAAACTTATTCTATGTACTGTAAAAATAGCATATACTGTATTATCGAGATATAATTACTTCTAGCTCAAATCATTACAGTTTAGTCTCTTAATGCTAATATCAAAAACGGCTTGGAAAAACTGTACTGTTAGTCCAAAATATCTGAACTCAGAGCATCTGACAATACAACAAAAATAATTTCATTGAGGTATGTTGTTGTTACATGGATCTGCTTGTGTAGTCCCTTTTAAATGTGGCGAACGGTACTTCCTTGTTGAACTCGCCGAATGGCTTCAGGACGTAGCTCCGACTATTCCAAGAGTTGTTGAGGCATAATAAAAGGTGTTGAAAGTTAACTATTTAATATGTATCTAATGTTGTGTTTTGTTACAATTATTCACTTTTTCTGTATCCTAAAGTTAACGTTTTCTATGTTTATTACGTCTACAACAAATTCAATTCAGCCTTCATCTTTCGCCAATTATATTCCCTTTGTATCAGTACTCTACAGTTATAATTTATCTCTACTTCTTTTAGTTTTTTAAATAAGTAAATTGTTTACATCTACCAAAACAATTTTTTTTCTTAAGAAAAGACATTCCAAGAACTGATACATATGGCTATCTTTCAACTAGTTAAGGTGTACCAGTCACCAGGCAATGAGACGTACTTAAATCACGCAATTTCAATTGCTTCCATGCAGACAAGTTTACAATTGCAATATATCACATATAAAGGACCTAGTCTGTGTGTGTTAAGGACTCGTGTTATTTTAGTACAAATATCTACTGGATGAAAAAATAACTATTTTATGAAACTTGTCGAAAGTCATATGGTATTTGGTTATTAAAAGACAAATGAAAATAGAATCAATATTATCTGAAGTGCTTTATAAGTTCGTCTATCCTAATATATTGAATATATACAATGAGACTTATTTTTTTTTTTGAAATTAAATAATTATAAATGCATCAATAGTTATAAGAAATATAATGCAGCTGACGTGTGACTGATAAAAATAAACATTTTTTCTTTATTACTTATTAAAAATATTAAACTTATAGTTTTAAAATATTTAAAAATTTGGTTGACAACAATCAGATATATACACTATTTATAAGCAGCCATATTTTAATCTTTAAAACTTTAAATCCATGTTAAAAAGAAAAAGATACATTTGCATATATTTTAAACTGCTTAGATGTTTTGGAATATAGTTAAGCATTCTAAAGTACACCGAATACTCCATTCCAAATTATTATAAAATAAAATAATCTGTTTATAGTACGTAGAGTATTTTTTATTTACTTTTAAAAAATGGGTATAAAAAGTTGAAGAAACTTCCGAACTTATTCTTATGGTTACCCAGAAAAATGTTCACAGGCTTCTTTTATTTAATGCTACAGGTGGTACTTATAATAAAAACTTATGTTACGTCTTATTAATAATTTATATACATATAACAATACAATAGAAACGCAGTGTTAAAAATTGTTTTAATATGAGTAGAATACAAATATAAAAATATTCGATATGTTTGTTTAACTTTGTTTATCTATGCTATAAATTGAGTATTTTATAGATTATTGTACTATTTTTTTTTGTGTTACGTGAGACATAAAAATTGATATAAAAGATATAACAAACTAACATGAAAACTAAGGATATATTCAATAATTTTTTTAACATTTAATATTGTTATTGTTATTATTACTAATCAGGTTTTTGTTTCGATCACGAAGACGTTCAGTTCTAGTGGTTAAACCAAGAGATCGCTTCTTTTGAGAAAAAGAACGTAGGCAACGTTGTTCTCCTAATACTGCAGGGTAACTTTGGTTCATGCTTTTCACTATAAGAATTAATAATATTAATATTTAAAATTTTTATAAAATTAACTAAAATACTTCCGAATAAAACTTACATTTGTTCTCAGTTATTTTAAGTTGCTTCTTAGCTTCTCGAAGTTTTCTGAGCAAGATTTCATATTTTTGCCTCTCAATGAATAGTTCCTGTCTAAGCTGAACCTTTGTTTTTGATTCCAATGAGTTGAGTATTCTATAAAAGAAAAAAAAAAGGAATTAAACTTAGTTTTTTAATGAAAAAATTTATTAAATAAAAAATAAAGTGCATAGACTGAAAGTTAAATAAATAGATTTTTTGTGTATTACTAATACATGTTGAAATTACATCATCCGAAATATAAATTGACTATATACATATATTATATATATCGATATAAATAGTGCCCCTCTCAATAGTTCTAAACCTTTCTTAGCTTTTTTTACTTTTCGACACATACTATTCTATAAAATGTTTTTTACTGTCCGCTTTGTCAATGTCGTTTTTCTTTAACGTATTGCTTTACTCTATACTTAATTTTTTTTTTTATTGTTAAATAATTACTTAAAATACGTTCAAAGACAGAAAACTAAAAGACGAATTTATTTTTTTTTTATGTGATTGAATTTCACTATAAGAGACAACTAATAATTTCTCACACACTTAAGAAACATTGATTATATTGTACTGTGCACTAACTAGTTAGGTGTTTGTTATTTTTTCAAAACTTTCTAAAAGTATCCATTCACGTCGCAACTTTTTGCATTAGAGGATTTTTGATTTTTTAATAACTACCCGATCATTTAACTCTAGACTATTAAGAAACGAAAATGTTTTCCACTTCCCCAAATCGAATTTCATCTTTGATGAAACTTAATGACCTTATTAAAAGCCCTACTTATTTTTTGTCAAAAGCAATAATAACACTTTTTATATTGTGTTTATAATATACATGAAATTGATTTATCTCCATGTCACAGAATCACAACCTAACCCATGTATTCGTATTGTAATTTCTTTTATGTTTTATGTAATTACTTACGGGTTATTAAAAATAGATGTGGACGAAGGACGCTGCTCCGGATCAGGATGAGTCAATAATTTGATGAGGTCATTAAATTCTTTACTTATTGTTGATATATATGGAACATTTCCATTACGTAAATTGTGCCATTCTGGTCCATTCATTGGCAGAGGACCCCCTCCCGCAGCCTCATATAGGGTTATCCCTAACGAAAACATATCTGCTTTAAAAAGGTTGGTGAAATTTTCTTGCAAAATCTCGTTGGGCAAATAGCGGCAATCGCCTTCTTCAACATTAGCCTCTTTAATTGATGTGACATGGCCGAGGTCTCCTATTTTGTAAGTAATAATGCATTCAGTATTACTTAATTCAGCATAAACACCATCCATTCCATTTTCATAACATTCTTCAGTCAGTAATGGTAAAGTCGTTTTATGCAAAACTGGTTCCTTTGCAAGAAATATGTTACCAGCCTTTAAATCCATGTGCACTAAATCATGTGAATGTATATAACGTAAGCCTTCTGCAACGTGAAGGAGTAAAATTTTGAGCTCTGATTCAACAAGTGAACGTTTTTGTATCAATGATTGCAGACTACCACCATTGCAGTATTCATTCTGAATAAGCATATGGTTATCTTCTGCCCATGCTGAATAATAACGAACTACATTATCGTGCTTTCCTAACACAGCGTGAGCCCAAACTTCATTTAATGCTCGTTTTCTGTTAAGGAAAATTATTTATTAACAAATTGTAGAATAGGCATTTTACTATACTTACTCAAAGAAGCTGCCCGCAATGGGTTTAATACTCTTTTTAATAGCATAAACGCATCCATCTAAACGATTAAGGCACTGATAAACTAAACCAAACTCGCCAACACCTAAAACATATTTTATTATAAAACAGTTTTAAATTTGGTAAATAGTAAATTTGTATCTATGATTATTGTATATCTAAAAAAAATCACCATCGTTCTGAAATTTTTTGACTTTTTCATCACAGCGGGATGTCACAATAATTAATATTACAGTTATTGAATCCGGACCCGTTTATTGTACAACAGTACTTAAAAATAAATATATAAACAAACGATAATCTTCGAAACATTGGCAATTTTTTAATAGGACAAAACTGCGTATATATGTACTTATAAAAACGATAACTCTGTTTTTATTAAAAAGCCTTTAAATAGCGAACACATTTTTAAAACAAAATTCCCTCAAAGTAATCAATAGAAAAATTCACTTGTATATATAAATTTTTCAAAACATTCATATACGTTAATATTGATATAACACTAACACACACAAAGATTTGCATAGGCTGTCGCCGTCATGTCTGTGAGTACAAACAGGTGGATTCAATGTAATTAAATAAAAATCAAAATTGTTTTTGAGTTTTTTGTACGAGTTTTTTGTACATACCAATAACGGATATTTCATTAAACTCCTTTTGATAGCGACTAATATTTGTGTCTTGCAACGCCAATCGCTTTGGTGCTTGCACAATGTCCATTGACTCATCATCATTATCACATACTGCTTCTGAATTAAGGAACGTATTTACCGAGTTATTTAAACCAGACTGAGTTCGACAACGTTTCTTTTTACATGCCATTAACCCTATAAAAATTATGACGTTTAAATATATAACAATAAAAAACAAAAAGTACTTGCCATCGGGAGTAAACGGATTAATGTTTGCGCTTGGACGAACATGCTGGATTGTGCGACGATGCACAGGCAGACAGAGTGGACGTTCAGTCATTTTATTTGCAGGCACTTTAACATTATCAGAATTCAAGTTGTTAACCGCCGACTTTTGCAAAATTGTTTTAGGTGTTGCAGGTGTGTCGAACAAACGTAATGCACGCACCTTACGATATGGCGGTGATGCAAGTCCTTCCACGTTCTCCTTTAAATGTTTTGATGGATCTTTTTCAGGAGTAGCAAAGCACAATTTCCTGGGCTGAACCACCATAACTGGAAATGTTTGCATTTCAAGGCTAGTGTCAAGCTGAGCACTAGAATTTTGTGCATCACCATTCCGGTAATTATTATCGCGAAATGCCATTCTAACGGCAAACACAGTTTACTTAATCCTAAACAAAGTAAATATTTATATTACTATATACACAGCCGATTACAAATTAAACATCAAACGCGACTTTACAAAAAATGCATCTAATTGAGTAAAGTTAGTTGCGGTTTAACCACTAAGCCGGCAAAAACAAATTTATCAATCTACTTGCATGGATGATGTACTGTAGAACTGATTGGTTTAAAAAACATATAAATAATTTTTGTATGTATGACACAATTTTATAAAAAAAAAAAAAATTTTATTAAATTTTTTTATAAAGTTATTTAATTTTTGTTTGAACTTCGTTGTATGTTCAGAGAATAAATTTAATCAATCAAAAATTTTTGCTTTCATGTGTCAACACTGTAATGAAATATTAAACGACATTAGTTTTGCTTGCCGCACTGTTTCTTCTCTCGGCAACAAACAGAGTACAATTAGTGTTGGCAGCCATGTCAAACCGATAACAATATTTATCGTTTGTAAATATTTAGCTCATTAAATTCAGTCGCACAATTAAGTTGTAGACCGTGTGCGAGTTCGAGTAAATTGAGGGAACTAGTAAATTATGTCGGTACGGCAGCAAATGTTGGTATTTACCAGAATTTCAAGTAAATTAGATAAAAATTAGGTGTTACCTTTGTTAAAATTTTATAAGATGTTTAATAAATAAATTTGAAGACTTTTAACCAAAAATAATAAGTAAGAGCAATATATAAATAAATAAATATTTACATAAGTGTTGTGAAAAAAATGCCTAGTAAACTTCAATATTCTTTACCTCAATTTACTTGAATTCAAACGACCCAAATAATCATTCAAATATTTGGAGGTGTATATTTGTTATATACAAAATGCAATCAATGATATCCATTGTACAATGTGATATATATCACGTTAATTAACACTAATAGTTATGATATTATCAAATATTAAAAATAAATTTATGCTTATGCTTTACAAACATCAAATTTTATTGATATGTTCTACACTTTCATATACGAGTGTCCTCCATATTAATATTGCTAATTAAGTAGACTAGGTGCAATTTTAGGTCGTGTGCGAATTAGGCTAAGGTCGTGTGCGAGTTAGGCTAAGTTGATGCTAAACCAAATGGGATATTTTTTGGGATTTTTTGCACTGGACACATTTAGCCATTTATCAACACGTACCGACACATCACTACATTATCGGCACAACTTAGAATTTCCCTCATTTAGAACGCAACTTAGCCTAACTCGCACACGACCTAAGTTGCGTTCTAAATGAGGGAAATTCTAAGTTGTGTCGATAATGTATTGATGTGTCGATACGTGTTGATGAATGGCAAAATGTGTGCAGTGCAAAAAATCTCAAAAAATCTCCCATTTGGTTTAGCATCAACTTAGCCTAACTCGCACACGTCCTTAATAATAATACAAAAAAAAAAAAAATTATGATGTAAGATTTTTTATACTGTATCTAAAGGCTTATCTGTTTTTAGTATAAGATATCTACATATTCCTGTTGGGTGCATTTTCTCTCAGTTTATTATATGATATATATTGTTTCTTTACTGATCGTTCTTCATATTATTTTTAATAATTTGTGGTTCATGAAACGTTAAAGTTTTCATCTAAGTGTAATACTGGATTCGCACAAGAATTTTGTTTGTAATTCTAGTTATTAATTGTTGTTGCTTTCAATGTAAAATGAACATTTTTGGCAGCTGAAATTAGAAACAAAATTATCGTGTGAATCCATTATAAAATGAGAAGCGTTTTTAGTGTGTAGTGCAACAAAGTATATTTGGTTGTTCAGTTACACATGGCCTCCATATTTGTAGAACTCCACTTAGAAGTTTGTTTGTGATCGGAACTATTACAAACCATATTTTGGAATCGCACATTGATTTTTTTTCGTTATCTTATTGATCGTATTTATACAGTTAATATTAAGTGTTAACTTTACAGTCATTTAGAAAAAAGAAAAAACAAAAGGTAAGCGAATTTGGTTGAATTGACGCAGATTGAGGGAAATACTAAATTATGTCGGTAATGCAGAGCTGAACAATATACGGCATTAGCATTATTTAAAATAAATATGTTGAAATAAACAAATGTCTTTTATTATATTTGTTTAATAATTAGAAATTTTTTTATATAAAATGTATATGCTTAAAAAAATTTTTACAGAATTAGTTATATTAGTAAAATATTAATTATCCACGCACATTTAAAATATATTTTAATAATAATTAAATATTAATAGGCCTTTTCTTTTATAAATATATCAAAAAAGAACAACTGCTTATTTCAGAAATAACATATTGTGAACGATTTTTGGAAGTACATACGTTATCTGTCAATGAATGATTTCGTTAATTATTCGTATTTCGTGTCGTCATTGTTCGTAACATATATGTTATTTTTTCTATTTATTATTTTACTGTTAAAAGGCACGAAAAATTATATTTTATTTAGAATCATGTAAAAAAAATATTCTCATCAATAATTACAAAGAATTATTATTCATTATCAAAATTTCAACATTAAATTTTATTACGTGTTTTTTTCTTATATAAGCCGAAAAAAATCTCCATTTTGTCCACAGTTGCCATCGAAAGTAGTACTTATTTTATTTGCCCTCTTGCGACATGCTTACAAAAGAAAAGGCCTAATAGTAATTTATTAAAATAATATACTTTATGGATTAAATTTAAAATAAAATCTTGGTTTTTTTTTTAGAGGCAATTTTAGCTATTCCTTTTATATTTAATAATTTTTTTATATTCAATTTTTTATTGTCAATTCGTTTTAATACAAATATCTATCATGTACCATGCAGTCTATTGTTTTGGATGTAATATCATGGTGGTACAAGTCGTAAACTACTGAAGATCCGAATCGCATCTATTTTATTCATCCCATATGCCGTAATGGTTACATGAACTACATATCGCGTCTGTTTGGTCATACATTTAGTTAATTTTCAACTGAAATAAATTAAACTTAATTGTTGAAACTTAAGTAATTAATTAGTAATTAATAAATACAGTATTATTCAAATCTAGAGTTTTAATTATTGAATCTCCTTTGTTATTAATTAAAACTAACGTATGTTATAAACTATAAGTATATAAATTCATTTCGACACCACTATTTGTAGAAAAAATATGATTAAATTTATATTATATGTGACGTAAAGTTAAATTAGCTCTCGAAAATGTATTAAATTTATTTTATAATTATATCTAAACATTATTTATTTCATTTTCTTTAAAATATGTAATTCGCCATTACATTTTTTGTTTATTTTTGTTAACACTTGCAAAAGTGATTATCACTTTAAAATATTTCGAATTTATTTATTTTTATTGCAGCCAATTATAAAAAAATGAGCTATTTTGACACAAAATTACTAGTAAATTACATTAATAATTTTTTGCTTGGAAGTACAAGTAGTCCAACAACATTTTAAATGGCAAAAACTAAATAAAATACGTTTGGAAAAAAAACAATTAAGATTCGACATTATTATAATTTTTTTTAAATTTTATTCATATATATAATTTAGTTTCTTTTTTTAATTAAATAGATTGTTGCAGAAACTCTTCAAGATATATATTATTCAAATTCTATTTAAAATGCTTCTAGTTGGTTGCAGTTTTAGTTCAAATATTAATATATCGTTTGAATGTAAGGTTTGCTTCATTGAATCTTGTGAACTCAACTGGTTTGTACCCTCAACAATATATTCATCAATAATAATTTACAAAATGTAAAGAGTTATAGAGAATATTTTTTATATAAATAAGTAAAATATTTTGCAACCATTTAAATTTGAATTGTATTTTTAAACAATTGTGCATAGGAGAAGGATGGACAGACGGATGTATGCAAAAACTTATTTAGTTATGTTAATTCAAGTAATATAATCCGATATACAAATTCTATATAACCATTACTTTTACTAAGTATTATTATTTACAATTTACATAGTTGTAAACATTGTCTATTCACAAAGTAGATTCACTCCTCCAATTATCTCTGTTGAGCGCAATTATGCGAAGTTCACCAATCGACTTCCCTGTTTCCTGGGTCACTGTTCTCCGCAAAATTACCTTCGACTTGCCTTTAACACCTTGTGGGTTCCATTTTAGTACTGCATGTTGTACTTCGTTGTAACTTTTTCTCAGTGTCTGTCCTAACCAGCCGTGCTAACGCTCACGTTTTTTTTTAGTTGATTATTGAGTGGAATGGATAAGTTTTTGCACTGTGAACTCTTACTAACTGACTATTGGTGTTTTGGAATGATACTGACTTTCTTTCTTCTGTTGGTCTGCTTAATTTGGTTTTGCTTGATTCAGTTGGCTTTAGCCTTTCAATTGAGATGTTATATGGTCAACCATTTACTTCCATTTTATACAGCTGCTCCTTGATTAATTCTAATATTTTGTGAGAGCGATGAGTTAATGCTTTAGGAATATATTTACAAAATGCAAAGTATTGGGCATTAAACTATATTGTATATATAGTCTTATAAGGAGACAGTCAAAACTTTCCATCGAGATCGCCAAATAATGGATAACCTAATCGGATTCAGTCATTTACATAGGCGTACCCTATAAGATCTCAAAGATTACAATTCCAGGACTTACATAGCAATTCTTTCCAAACTGCTACATGTTTTGTAAATTTCATTAAACTGTACATTTTGTTTATTGCTACACGTATGTTAACAGATTATAATAAAAAACTTTATTTCTCATTTTAGAGAACTTCAATTTCTCGTCATTTCGAATTAGTGTTGATATATCACTCAGCTCAGATCACAGTCCCATTTCCATCACTATATCTGTCGAACTCGAAACGGGACTGGCAATAAAATATATAGGAGTTTTAAAACGTATAATTGGAACTTTTTTGACGACGTCTCTAAATGCGACTACAGCAATCCTACTCTCTTCTCCGATATAGAAGATATAGACACAATTTCGTAGTATTCATTTCGTATGATCATGATATTAAGGTCAACTTTTCTTGGTGACACTGTGTGTCTTACCAAAAAAACGACATCGACTTCATATATAAGCCCAAACTTCTTCATTAGCACTGTCATCAATCGTGTTAGCAAAAAAACAACTCTACAAATATTAAGTGGGGACAAAAAGCTAGAAGTAGCCACAAGCATTCGGTCTTAAAATTGTGAGCAAGAGGTTATGGGAAATTGAAGATGATACTTATTAACTTATTTTGCCATAACCCGTTACCGGGTAGCGGTCTGACACAGCATATTTCTCCAGGTGCCTCAAAAACTGGAAATTACGGAGTAAAAGAGATCCCTTAAGAGGCTATCTAAAGCTGCTTTATAATCAACAAAAAGGTGGTGGGAGTCGATGTTGTGTTTGTGAGCTTTTTCCAAGAGTTATCGCAGTATGAATATTTGGTCAATGGCGTTGTTTACAGCAGTAGTTTGATGACACTCATCGTACTAATGATTTTGTCGTTAGGAACGTCATCTTCCGCAATTGTGCTTAGGGAGTGAAAGATATGTCTCCAATGTCTATTGGCATTTTCGGAACGGAAGAGTTAATTATTTAATTGGTTAGAGAAATAAACGGCGAAGACTACGGCTGTCTCTCATGACCGCAGCTTATCGACGTCAAATTTTTCTGTAAACGGGAACGTACGTTCTCAAACCGTTATTGGACGTGGTTTTATTGAGACTGAATTTTTCGACTATTGGACCAAACATTTCTTCCCCTTCGACCTTTGCGTTAAAATCCCTGAGAACAATTTTAACGTCGTAGTTGGGACTGCGGTTGTAGCCCGCTGGGACTCGCAAAGCAAATAAAATGAAAGGTTCACAAGATGAATATATGGGTAGGGTTGTGGATGGGTGGTGGTTGCAGGAAGAGGAATGAAGTAGGAGGAGTGGATATAGGGTGTGTGGGGATATCAAATGAACTCAATTTAGGATCAGACGGAGTAATCCGGCCACTTCAATAGGGTGCGTCCAAATGTCAATTGGACGAAGGTTTGTGTGCGAAGAGCAGCAAAAGAAAAGATAAGCGTCGTCATGAGGAGTAGAGCTACAGTTTGGGCACACATTAAGAATAGATGTATTAATGGAAAGATAAATAACTATTTAGCACTTGACTGTGTCCTGAATTGAACTAGAACAGTACTTACTGCACGAAGGAGACTCCTTATTTCTTGGAAAATGATGGGCGGAGGCCTTTTAAGAACCTTGTTGTGAGTCAACCGAGGACTTGAAGAGGATACTGCATCTGTGTGGAGTGCTATGAGTTTACGTTTGTATTCTATCGCACTAATGTTAGCTCCATTGCAATAAGTGTCGATATATGTGTGATAAGAAAAAAAGAATCAACGAATACATCTAGGAGGGAGCTCAACTGGACATAGTGCCATTAAGATGACCATCTATATGCCACACAAGGAGGTATTGCTTGGACAGCAGTTGATTACGCTCTTTTACAAGAGCATGCAGCATTTTCGATTTTGGTGGTCAATATGCGACATTCGATTTTAGTCCATTGCGTCTGGCAGAGTTACAGGGCCCATATTAGAGTTGCACGGGTTTTTTTTTACTTGCGAGAAAAGCTCAAAAGCCTAGTCAGTGGAGGATTTTAACCGCCCTAAAAACTCGCTTCGTCCGAACGAAAAGGTCCTCCTGGCGCTACCGTAAAGTATTTCGTCTAAGTATTTCTGCTCACACCGTTACTTGGTTGTTTCTGTTCGTGCCAGTCCGTCTTACCTCTAAGCATTTCTGCTTACACCATTACTTGGTCGTTTCTCTTCGTGTCAGTGCGTCTTAACTCGTTTGCGTTATGTAAATTTGCTCTTTCTGCTACTTTTATGCGTTCACTACATCACAGTGGTGTCATTATGCTCACTGTCGCAGTTTTTACTATCTCCTATTTTTGACTTGAACTGTACATTTGTCTGATGAGATTTCCCATCAGTTTCTTCAAAAACAGTCTGTATGCTTTGTTGTTCTTCATTAAAACGCGGGCATTTGAAAAACATTTCTGCAGCATCTCCTATGTCGTTTGGACATTGGAATCATTCTCATTTTTAAAACGATGAAGGTAATACTTAAAGCAACCGTGACCACTAAGTATTTGGGTAATGAAATAGTCAACTCCGTGTTTACGGTACACCCAAAGATCGATGTCATTTATCAGTGTTAATGACCATCTCCCTTTTTCCGATTTTGTCCATATCGTATTCCCAATATTCCGCAATACGAGGCTTAACATATCAAAGCATTGTTGTAGGATGATTTCTCTTTGATTTGTTCTTTTGCTTCCCCATGCAGTGTTCCATGCGTTTAAGTCTCCTGCCACAATTGCGGAAGTTTTATCACATAGTTCTGTTTCAATTTCTGAAATTATGGCTTCGAATTCTCTTAGCTCCAAGCTAGGGGGTGCATAGCAAGAAAAAGTGTACATTCTATATTTCTTGGCCCAGGTGAAACTGTATTTTACCGTCATGAGTCTCCGTTGTAGACTATTACCACATATGCTCCAGATATCAATTTTACCATTTGTGTCAGAAATCTATTCATTTCTATTTAGATTGCTATATTACTCACTTATTATTGCAAGTTCGAAATTCTGTTCCATCACCGTTTGCTGTAATATGTCTTGTGCGGCGCTGCAGTGATTATTAATGCAGTTTGGCGCAATATGCCCCTCCTGCCCGCATTTTCTACAAAGATTTCTGCGATCAATTTGTTCTTTGCAGTTATTGACTAAGTGATTGTAGTCCCAGCACTTGAAATATAGTATTGGTAAAATGCAATGCAGAATTCTGCAGGACACCCATCCTATTCTTAGCCTACGTACGATAAAGATTTTGTTAACGTCCGCTACTGGTACGCTTGCGTGTGCAGTTTGCGTGCATTGGTAAGCTTTGATCATACATTTTGCTATTTTTGCAGGACATTGGTTACCGCATTGTGCTCGTATGGCTTCGCAAACTTGAATTGCGGTTGTGACCTCTCCGATGTCCCGAATTTGTGTTGTGGTCATGTATGTGTTTGTTGCCACTTTAGCTGTTTCCAGTAGTATACCTTGTATTGTGTATTGCGTACTGGGCAGCATTGTTCTAGGGTGTACTTTTGAATTCAAGTATCAACTTATTTTTTGCCATTCTACGTATCGCCTTTACATTTTCACCGAGTGGTTTCAGTGCTTCGTAACCTTTTATTTTCTTTAGTATGTCTGCATATGAAATATTTGTTGTTGCATATATGATCAACGCATCTGGTTTGGGTCGAGTTTTGTTGGTCTGCTTTTTCGGTTTCATTTTTATCCACGTTGTCTGTTCTTCTTTTACAGCGATATCAGATTTCTCTTTTCGCTTCACTGCAGTAACAACCACTGACGTAGTTGTCTCCGTTGTCACCTTCAATTGTTGTTGTCGTCGGGCTTTACCTTTGTCCTTTTAGCGGGTGTTATCCCCTTTCTACTTTAAGGGTGACGTTTGAGACGATGCGTGTTTTCTTATTGTCGTTTTAACAATAGAGGACTTTAATGCTTTCAATTGCATCTTTTATTGGTTGATGAATAGAGCGTCTCTTTCCACTATTTTCTTCAAGTATGTTAATCAATGATCTCATCTGCTCGCCTAATTTACAGAGAGTAGTTTGATTTTTCGCTGTTGAAAGTATTTGACCGTCTTTTAGATCGTTACTTCGTATATTCACGATACTGTTATTTGCACCTGCTTCATTCGACCCTCTTTCTGCTTGACTAGTGCTTAGTTGGGTTGTCGGTCATCGGCTGATCATATTTCTCTTTTAAACTACGTTTACTTCCTCGCTGATTCATCCATTTGTGCTTTGTTATTACTGCTGTTGATTTTGGTGTTTTCCATATTTTGTTTATCGCCAACGCACACATCGTGTAAATGGGGGCCGACAGGTATAGCTAGGAACAGGTGCATAATCGGGGATAACACCGCTACCCCAGTTCAGGATGTTTGAATCCTGAAATCATAGTAAATATTGCTTATTGCATTGCTTATTTTGGGTCCCTCTATGGTGCACAGCTGTTTAGCCACTCTCTGTGCACTTGGATATCTCTCGTTGCCATCCCGGAATGGTGGACCCTTATTAAGAGCCGGCGTCTACTCTGGTCAGCTCAGGATCTTCTCAGGAATTTTGTGACCTTTCAAGCCACACCCTCCGACGACTGGCTGCATTTTAGTCGCCTCTTACGACAGGCATTTCTTACCGCGGAAATATTCCAACCCCTATCCCGCAGGGGCAGGAGCTGCATAGTTCGCAATAGGCATGTGAAGAAAAGGTGAACATGCTATAGAGAACGACATCCAGGATATTTGGTTTGGTGGTTGTGGGGATACTGACATTAACAGACAGAGTCGTACTGGCGACTTTGGCAGAGACCATTGGAAATTTAAGATGTGATCTCACAAAGAGCGGAGGTGGTACTACGACATTTATGGCATAAATGTTGTTGGAGAGCTAGGTGAATATGTGGTGATATCTGTTTTAGGACCAAAGTCCAGAAGTTCGGCTGGTGCAGATAGCAAAGATATCGGCCTATATGATTCACCCATGCCAGCCGGGTTTCCCGGTTTCAACTGAGGGATCACCCTACCAGTTCCATATATTTGGGATGGTGTGAGACCTGATGAAGGAGTTTAGAATGTGAGTCAGCACTGAAAGGACAATGGTCCCGAGATGTTTGAGCATGAGCATAGAAATGCCAACAGGTCCAAGTGCTTTTAAGGCCTTGTGTGATCATATTGTGCACATTATCGGGACAGAACAGCGTGGTGTCTTCGGAATGTAGTTTCCGGAAAGCATGTTTGTGACTGCGAATACCAGGAGAAGCATGGAAGGGCGACAAAGTTCTTGGGCACAATGCTTGCAATCAGGAAAGCTGATCGCCTTGTTATTGCAACAGGAAGGATTAGATAATGCTTTAATGGTTTTCTACAATTTACCATTATTGCAATCATCTAAATGTTCCTTCTATTTACTAAGGCGATGTTCATCTACAATTTCAATCATTCGACAAATATAGACTTAGGTCACTATTTGAAGTTAAGCCCCGCAACGGAAAGGCTACTCCACCTCTTGCTCCCCCTAGGTGGTTCTTACAAATATGGGTGAAGCCTGAGTAGGATGAGAGAGGTGAGTTTGGCAGTAGTTTTGTTTTCTGCAGTCTACCTACTGCGATGTTATGTGAGGTCATGAATGCTGCAATTTCAGGCAATTTCCCTTTAAGGCCATTGCAGTTAAACTGTAGGATTATGAGAGGGAAGAACTGTTGATGGCGGAGACATCAACAATTGCGTTGCTGTAGTGAGCGGTTTTGTGGTCGAATTATGGATAGAGGTGGGCAACAACAGCCAGTAAAATTGGGATTCCAACCATAATGCGAAGTCAATGCAGAGCAAGTTCGAAGTAGTTGGTCCGTCAGAACCTGGGTTGGGTTCAGTTCTGGTCATTAGAAGTAACATAAGAAACAAGATGGCTGGGACTTACTTCTTAGTGGGAAAAACACATATATATGACAAATGCTAAAACAGAGTCATACCTGCTTGTGCAATCCCTTTGGGGGGTATTGTACGGCGCTTGCTCGTTGAGATCGCCGAGTGGCTCCGAAACGTACTCGGTGATTCTTGGAACGGTGGGACTGCTGTTTTAAATTCCTCTAAGTCTCGCGTAGAAGGCATCTTTAGTGAAATCGTCATTTTCTTCTGTCGGCGCGTAAACGCAAATTAGGGAGATGTTGATGAATTCTCCCTTGATGCAGATTGTAGCAAGCCTTTCGTTCACCGGTGTGAATTGGATAGTTCTTGCTAACCACAAAACCGCATCCAAATGCACACCTATTTACATGGCGGGTGTTGTAGTTGTCACAGCTTAGTCTTTTAGACCAGCTTTGTCCTGTCCATCGCATTTTTCAGATGGTGGTGACGTCAGCCTTTAATTTGTTGAGGATTTTCGCCAGTTGCCAGCAATAACATATCCTAATGTGTGTGTAACTTATATTGCAATTAATATACAGCAGTTCGAGTATTTCAATATATAACGATCAAATATATATTGATTAGTTTAAGTCCATGCTTAAAAGTATGACTTTGAGCGAGAGTTTGGCTTTTTGAGCTAAATCTGTTAAAATATAAATAAATATATAAATATATGTTATATACAGCGAAATTTTGATATACATATTCTAAAGCACATGCCTATTTTAAAATTATTACAAAATAAAATATCCTTTTTTAAAAAACGTCAAGTAATTTTTTATTTACTTTTTAAAAACGGGTACAAAAAGTTAAAGAAATCTCAGTACGTATTCCTATGGTTACCCAGAAAAATGTTCACATACGTCTTTTATTCTTTTATTTAATGCGGCAGGTGTTACTTATAATATAAACTTATGTTACGTCTTATTAATAACTTATGTACATTAAAAATACATTTAAACCACAGTTTTATAATTGTTTTAATATGAATAGATTACAAATATAAATAAAAATATATTTTACTTTTGTTCATTTGTGCTATTAATCTAACAAATGTTGTACTATTTTTTTTTGTTACGTGAGACATAAAAATTAATATAAAAGGTATAACAAATCAACATGAAAACTAAGGACATTTAACAATTTTTTAACATTTAATATTGTTATTGTTATTATTACTAATCAGGTTTTTGTTTCGATCACGAAGACGTTCAGTTCTAGTGGTTAAACCAAGAGATCGCTTTTTTTGAGAACACGAACGTAGACAACGTTGCTCTCCTAATACTGCAGGGTAAATTTGGTTCATGCTTTTCACTGTAAGAATTAATATTAATATATAAAATGTTTTTATAAAAATTATCAATGTTAATGAACAAAACTTACAGTTGTTCTCATTTGCTCTAAGTTGCTTCTTAGTTTCTTGAAGTTTTCTGAACAAGATGGTATTCTTTTGGCTCTGAATTAATATTTCCTGAGTAAGTTGAACCTTTGTTTTTGATTCCAATGAGTTGAGTATTCTGTAAAAAATAGGCACTTAGTAATAAATTTATATAACTTACAACTTTGAAAGATGAAATGTTTGCATACAGTGTTGCAAACTCTTTTTACTAGTAGAAAAATCATTTACACTTTGTCGAAGCACGCATGGAATAAACTAATTTAATTCAAATTTTCTGGTCAATTTACTTACTAACTAATGAAATCCTTTTAAAAAAATCAGTGATAAAGTTATTTCAGATATTCATTAGCTACTTCTAATGTTATATTTACAAAACTGCACAAACAGCTAGTATAACAGCCGACCAAATGTTAGGAGCTATAGCTCTAAGAGACGCTCTATCAGCATTGTCGGTCGTTTCAGAGCTTTTATAATTTTTGCGTATTTAATTCGAAGCATATAGCAGTAGATTTTGATCGTTATCCTAATCTTTCTTTGTTTTCTTTGATATATTTGCCAACACTTGGTACTTGTATAATACCATATCCGGCAGATTTAATAAATCTTTTAGTTTCAGTTTGGAGTTTATTTTAAATTTAAAATTTTAAGAAAATAAAATACGTTGGCGAAAATATCATATACAGGTTTTTAGTATAATTTAAACACATTAATTATTCTACACTAATCCACTTTCCTCTCTTAATAAATTTTTCAAAATTGGTTTTAAGACAATAAAATAAAACACAAAAATGTTTTTTCGAAACTGCAAAAAATGTATAAAACTAACATTTGTTATATAGTCTGATAGTTGTTCTAATTTAGGTTTTCCATAAAATTTTCACAAACAACTTATATATAATTACCCCCTATTCTCTGTGTACTTTATAAAACCATCATCTTGGTTATTTATTAAGGTTGACAATAATCAAGGGTTTAATATTCTCTTTTGTTAATAAATTATTAAATTGACACTCTACTAATTTTTGCATACAAAACACTTTTCTTCACAGTATGGTGAAAAGCGCTAGGCACTTAAGCTTTCAAATTTATAAATATTTACACAGAATAGCAAAAATCTGTTTGCTTGACAAAAATATTGATTATTTACCAATACTTGATAAATTTATCAAGTTCACAGAATGTATATTTATATTACTGAATTGTATATTTTAAATTTTTTTTAGGAATCTAACTTGTATAAGCAAACGACAGAAAATTAGCATCACTAGCTCTTTTAACCTACACTGCTATAAGAAGTAAATTACCAATCATTATGCTATGTTATCATATATTGTAAAGAATGCTAAGCATACGGTGTTTTATATTACTTACGGATTACTAAAAATAGATGTGGACGAAGGACGCTGCTCCGGATCAGGATGAGTCAATAATTTGATGAGGTCATTAAATTCTTCACTTATTGTTGATATATATGGAATATTTCCATTACGTAAATTGTCCCATTCTGGCCCATTAGTTGGCAGGGGACCTCCTCCTGCAGCCTCATATAGGGTTATCCCTAACGAAAACATATCTGCTTTAAAAAGATGGCTAAAATTTTCTTTTAAAATTTCGTTAGGTAAGTAACGGCAATCGCTTTTCTCAACGTTAGCGTCCTCAATTGATGTTACATTACCAAGATCTCCTATTTTATAAGTAATAATGCATTCAGTATTACTTAATTCAGCATAAACACCATCCATTCCATTTTCATAACATTCTTCAGTCAGTGATGGTAGAGTCGTTTTATGCAAAACTGGTTCTTTTGCAAGAAATATGTTACCAGCCTTCAAATCCATGTGCACCAAATCATGTGAATGTATATAACGTAAGCCTTCTGCAACGTGAAGGAGTAAAATTTTAAGCTCTGATTCAACAAGTGAACGTTTTTGTATCAATGACTGTAGACTACCACCATTGCAGTATTCATTCTGAATAAGCATATGATTATCTTCTGCCCATGCTGAATAATAACGAACTACATTATCGTGCTTTCCTAACACAGCGTGAGCCCAAACTTCATTTAATGCTCGTTTTCTGTTAAGTAAAATTATTTATTAACAAATTGTATAATAGGCATTTTACAATACTTACTCAAAGAAGCTGCCCGCAATGGGTTTAATACTCTTTTTAATAGCATAAACGCATCCATCTAAACGATTAAGGCACTGATAAACTAAACCAAACTCGCCAACACCTAAAATTTTAATATAAAACAACTTTTAATTTGGTGAATAGTTAATTTGTATCTATGATTATTACACATTTAAAATAAAAAATAAGAAAATTATTAAAACGTAATGGAGGTGGAAGAATTTTGTGTATAAAATGTTTTCTGCGTGAAATGTTCAAATCATATAAAAACAAATAATTATATATTTAGAAATATAATTTATATTGTAAGAGTAAAAAAATATTCGCATGTACTTTTTAACATGTATTAATAAATTTTTCATGATAGTAAAAATAAATTTATATTAAATGAGCATTAACACAAGCAAGAAAGCTATGCAACCTGCTATTATATGTCTATGAGTAAAAACAGGTGGATACGTTTTTTTATACGAACACATACCAATTACAGATATTTCTATGAACTCCTTTCGATAGCGACTAATATTTGTGTCTTGCAACGCCAATCGCTTTGGTGCTTGTACAACTTCCAGAGATTCATCATCATTATCACATTCTGCTTCTGTGTTTAGAAACGAATTAACCGAACCATCCAAGCCAGACTGCGTACGACAACGTTTCTTTTTACATGCCATTAACCCTATAAAAATTATTGCATTTTAATATATAACAATAAAAGTACAAAAAGTACTTGCCATCAGGAGTAAAAGGATTAATATTTGCGCTTGGACGAACATTCTCAACAGTGCGAGGATGCACAGGTAGAGAGAGTGGACGTTCAGTCATTTCACTTGCAAGCGCTTTAACATTATCAGAATTCAAGTTATTATCCGCCGACTTTTGCAAAATTGTTTTAGGTGTTGCAGGTGTGTCGAATAAACGTAACTCACGGACCTTACGATATGGCGGTGAAGCAAGCCCCTCATCGTTATCTTTCGAATGTTTTGGGGGATCGTTTTCAGGTGTGTCAAAAATCAATTTCCTATGGCGAGGCACCATAACTGGAGACACTGCTTGCATTTCAAGGCTTGAGTCAAGATTATCGCTAGCGTTATGTGCATCACCATTTCGGTATTTGTTATCGCGATATGCCATAGTATCGGCAAACACAATTTACTTAATCCTAAGTGAAACAATTATTCATATAACTGCATGCACACACGACCGAAATCATTAAACGCAACTTTTCCTTTACAAATGTCGCAAAACTAATAAAGTAAAGTTAGTTGCGGTTTACCCACTAAGCCGGCAAAAACAAACACAAATTTAGTGATAAATCACTTTATACCGTAAAACGTAGTTTCGTTAAATGTAATGAATTTGTTTTTGCTACGTTTGACGTAAGAAAAAATATATTTATATGATTTATTTAATGTTCACTAATTAAACAGAACGTAGTAATATATAATTACAAAAATTGAATTTTATAACGTCAATATGAATAAAAAATAAATTTCAAATGTTTGCAATATGTACTTGAAGGTGTGCATTTAAATAGTAAAGGTGATGATTAATGAAAATTGATTAAAAATGAAAAATATTTGTTTATATGGTGATTATTTTCATATATATATATATATATCATAAATCGTATAATTAAAATTGCAGTCTGTAAGGTTATAAAACTTTTTGAACCTACTATGAATAATAAAGGGTATAGACAAAACTAAACTAAAATTCCATTGATATATATATATCCCTATATCCAGAATATATATATATATATATATATATTTATATATATTTATAGCGCGGCATCCTTGTATCTGGTAAAACAGTAAATAGATTCAGATTTATAATTTTACCTATTATTTTTGATTTTTTGTGTTACATAAAACACAATAGAAAATAAAATATGAAAAATGTAAAGTTGATATGAAAGAAACCTTAGTTTAAATTTTAACTTCACCTCTTTATAAATTATTTTTATACCTGCCTCTATAAATACGTAAATGTATGTAATATGTCTAAGAAAATTGTTCATCGAAATCTGAAACCTAGTAAAATAGCATTTTGATTCTATTTAAACGATTTATTTTGCAGCAATTATACCGAGAATACTTTATCGTTTCTAAGAACACTTTACATTTTGTACTAAACTACTCAAATAAGCGCTGATTATGCAAACTAGTTATAAAACTTGGTCACATGATTTAAAACTGTAATTTATATTATTAAAATACAAAGAGGCGTAAATGCGTTTTATACATAATACAACCAACCATTTTGCAGCTACATACATATGTATATACTTTACTAATACTTCTTCTTAATTTTGAAATTAAATCCTATAATCATGTTGTGCAGGAATTTTGTGTTTCAAAAAACAAGGCAAAAAAGGCCTATTTACGATGATAATTTAGCATGTTAAATTTGTGCTAAATTACTAAAATTTAAAACTGTCAAATTTGTGCTAAATAAATTGATTAAATGTCAAATTACACATAATGCAAGCAAATTGCATTTTGTATAAAAATAAATTATTGATAAATTGAAATGAATATCGAATTAAAAGGAATGGTTAGAATGTTGGAAATTTCAAAATAAAGCACTGAAATTTTTTCTTTTTTGCCAATTTTTAAATTTATGAAATTTTTGAATTCTGTTTCAATTTTTGTTTACATATAATTTTTGACATATGATTGCAATATTCGTTGGAGTTTCCAATGAATGTTCACAATAGTTTGCTTATTGCGTTTGTAAATTTTTTTTTTACTGGCTGAGGTAGAGAAAATAGTATTATTGTTTTGCGTACATTTCGGCCAGTGTAGGCCAGCAACTTGCTGTTTTTTGCCGTACTTGCGAGCAAGTCATTAAAGTTGGGTAAGCGCATGCTTGGCAACTTTCATTACTGCTGACGACAGTGGTGCGAAACTGCGGGTGTGTTAACAATACGATATTTTTTCAACTTTTACAAGAAAACAGATTTTGTTGAGACACAAATATCCTCTAATAAAATCCTAGAATTATTAGTAGGATCCATGACATATATTTTATTCTTGTATTGCGTCGATTTCCTTCTACATAGCCGTTTTAACCTCAAAATTTCTGCTCCCACTGCATCTCGATTTCGCATCAAAGAATCTATACCCTTATTTGTTTGTAGTGACTATAATAGTTTTTTAGTGGATATTTTGTCAGAACAACTTTTGAAATGCTAATCGATTAAGATGAGAATATAATAAGCAAATGACTATTACCACTAGTGTTGACTTTTGACAGTAAAAAGATAATTTGTATGCCAAGAGTAAATTTAAGTGATTCACGTCAAGTTGTAATTTTATAAAAAAAAAAAAAAATAATTTTTTTTTATAAAAATACACTAGATATTATTGAACTATATTACTTATTTTAAATTCCATATGATAGTACTGTTAAAACTCTGTAATGAAAAAATGTAAGGTCTACAATGATTATTACCGCAACAAATTAGATTTGATTTATTGATTTACACTTTTATTACCTAGCAGTCCTTTGACAGAAACAATTCATATCTCAGATTCAATTGCAGCAAATCTTGATTTAAACGAGATTAACACCTATAATCGGCATAGGTGAATGTTGACATCAAAAACTTGTAAACCAGATTGCGGTATCAGTACCGCTATTTTGTTTATTTGATTGTAGTTAGTTGCGGTTCACATTAACAGCAATAAGCAGCGGTGATCAGGTTGCTGTACCAGTACCGTTATTTTTGTTTGAATAAACGTGATCCATTGTGGTTTATGCTTGACCATTAACAGCTATTAGCAGCGGTGGTGACATTGCGGTAAAAACGGCAGGTTGCGGGAATAATACCGTTTATATTGATGAACTAAAAAAGTCCCTGCTTGGCCGTCATAAAAAGTCTTAATATTTTGGAATTGAAACTATTTATCACACAATTTAGATTATTCAATTTCTTAATAATAAAATTAATTTACAAATTCATAACTTTACTTTCAGCACTTGCGAACGTCAGCCAAACATGCGCTCAAACCCCAAAAAAAGAGTGATTTTGCAAAACTGAATTAATTCGAAGTTTATTTAAAAAAGACAAAATCAAGGGTTGCAATGATATAATAATTAATGTGTTTTATCCGTTGACGTACACAAGTGATGAATTAGTATATATAAAAAATTATATTTAATAAATGGTTTAACAGCCTTCATTAAATTAGCTTATTTAATTTAGGTCATTAATGAGGTGAATTCAAAAAGCTTTCGTACAAATCAACTTAGTTAAGAATAAATTAAGTGAAATTACACCAAAATTATCAAATAAAACAAAACAGATTTTATTAATATATGTAATATATTGTACATACTTAACAAATAAAATAAAATGTAAATAAACAAAAAAGAAAAAAATCAAAGATGAACATTTTTTAAAATGCTCATGTGGAAATTTTTTTGAAAAAAAATTGGAAAACTACCCATACTAACAAAAGTTCAGCTATCTCTCCGTTTTCTTGAAATATGTATAATATATTATATATATTGATAAAATCCCTTTTGGGATATATATTTTGCAATGTTTTATTCGACATTTTCGGTATAATTTCACTTAATTTATTCTTAGTTTGATTTGCACGAAAGCCCTTTTTACTTCATTAACGACCTAAATTAAATAAGCTGCTCTAATGAAGGCAATTGGAACATATATATTATAATTTTTTGCGACTTTTGGATAAGCGGGGAACGCAAAAATCGTCTTCGACCATAAGAAGCGCATATTCGTCATTAAATTAATCAGCATTATGATTAGATGGGATAGCGATCAAATTATCAATAAATATATTTGTTGTTGTTTTCATTTATTTGAAAGCATCTTTGAAGACTACAACAACTGTGGTGATTGCCGGTAATTTGGTCGCCTGCATAATATAATTGTTTCTAAGAGAGCGACTAAATATTTAAACAAAATATTAAATATGATATGTATAAAATAAGTATTAAGTTTTAAAATTAAAACTAACCATTTACAGTTCAAATTGAATTTTAAACAAATGTATATAAATAATCAAATATTAAAAAAAAATTAATTATATTATTAAATAAAATCTAATTAAATTTAATTCAATTAAAATTGAATTATTTTCTACTGAATAAAGATTTTTCTGTGTATGTATTTATCTTTTGAAAATTTGCTGGGCTATTTCTGCCTGAATACTTACATATTTATCTATAAATATAATATATTTTGTTTTCTATAATCTATTTATTATCTTAAATTCCTACCTGTTATACCGACCTTAATTTTTATTAGTCAACATTAATTTTTCGATTTGATGATTTTCTTATTCCAAGATTTGAAGGTCTGCGCAGCCAGTACCTTTTCTTCTCTTCTCTTGGATATAGTATTTTGGCTACATTATCTTATAAATAAATTAATGAAACATTGATTGTAACTCCATACATTTAACTTTAATCTAAGAAACACCAGACATATTCGAGAGAAATACGAAATCATTGGTATTTTGACCTAAAGTCATGTTACTTTAATTACTTTTAGATATAGATGTTTCGTCTTTTTAAAAAAATATTTGGGTATTTCTAATTGCAATAGTATAACTATATCTATTTCGTTGGTTTTTGTTAATAGTTTTATGCATTCAAAATACCCTGAATTTCAAGAAAATCTTAGGTTAATAAAGGTATTATTGCAGAGAATCGGTATTAATTGCTACCTAAATTATATTTTAACGCGAAATATTTGTATCTGTGGTCTAATACCTGTTCTTTATTTTAATAAGAGCAATGGCATAATTACTTTGAAAAACTAAGATAGCAATTAACCGTTCTTTGAGGACTTATTAAATTCTGTACATCTGCTTCTCAATACCTAGGTACCTTCGAACCATACGTACATACATTAATGTGTGAAAATGTTTAGAAATGTTTTTTCAAATTTTGAAATCTTTTAAAACTGATTTTTGTTAATTATTTTATTCAAAAATGTATTCACATTTGGCAGGACCTGAGTTCGATTCCTGGTACTTGCAGTCTCAAAAATAATTATTTACAAATAATTAAATACAAGAATTATTTCCAAGACCACTGATGATGGATATTTGGCAATACTCGAAATAGCTGTATTGTCCGCCAAAAATTCAATTAATTAAAATAATATAAAAAATAAATTTTTGTTGTTGTATTTCACTACTGTTTGAAAAAACCTCTTTTAAAAAATGTATTCATCTAATTTGGAAAAACATCAACTTTTCATTTAAACTGAAGAAATTTTTTATCATTAGAGAATATTGGAGAATGTTGAAGGATATTCATTTTTCAACAGTATTTTTTTGAATTATTTTAAACAATGACAAATTTATACATATATAATACTTGTAAAAAGGCGTGTTTATGTTAGCTTTTTATAAATTAAATGACACGATAACTAAATTATCATCATCATCGTCATCCATGACTATAAAGTCCATGTAAGATATAAGTCTGTTAAACAACATCCTTTCATTCTTCACTGTTTTTTGCTTTTATTTTCCAATTTCTTATGTTAATTTCTTCTAAGTCCTACTAAACACTGTCTTTCCATCGTTTTCTTGGTCGGCCTCTTCTTCTGCTTTATTCCTACTTCATTCTCATAAATCTTAAGCGGAGCTCTCATATCCAGTACTCTTATCAAATGTCCAACAAGAATTTGTTGATTGTAGCACCTTCAGCTAGCCATTCTAGCTCGGTCAAAAATTTTTCTGAGTAGTTTTCTTTCAAACACTGCTATCTTGCTTGCTTCAACAATAACTAAATAAATACAATAAATCCGGTACGTCTAGCTCGTTTTGTGGCACCGAAAACCAACTAGAGTTTTGGGTTTCTCAATTTTGACGAATTTAATACGAATGTAGCCAATATTCCTCCTTTAAACAATTAACTGCTTTTTACTTTGTATTGGATTAGATAAACAAACAAGTAGGCTCGATCAAAAATCTGGAATCTCGATCTAGACTTCTAGTTAATATACTTAAATATAATGCACGTTTTAATATTTATCAAATTAAACATTTTTTGTGGCTTTCACACAGATTATTGCAAACTCAAAATGAATTTTAGTAAACTAGACTTGTCTTGAAATAAATATTCCTCTCTTTCCTGAATTGGCACTCAAACAGTGGCGTAACCAGTTTATACTACAGGTTTAGGCTATAATCTTCAGAGTGTATTGCCAAAGGATAGACGATCTATCTTCTTGATTGTATGTCGTTTTATTATTGAATGCACGTATTAAAATATAAAAAAAATATATCAGAATTGTATACCTTGAAATATCTTTAGATTATATTGGCAAGCGGTGGCGTCCTATCGCTTTGACCCTCCCTTCAAATTCACCACTACACCCAAGACATCGGACATTTAAAAATACAAATACTAGTCTCGTATATACATGCCATCAGAACGTTTTGAATCTACTCTTGGTACAATATAAACAATATTCTTATTATAAATAGATGAGATTAGACAATAAAATACCACAGACTGTTAACAATGGTTAAAAGAACAATTTCGAATAATTGAACTTATTATCTTACCTAACTGCAACTGTAATTATGATTTCGCACATCTATTTTTATATCACAGCACTTACCTACATCAACTAGAACCCCATTGAAATACAGCTCCACCCAATCGATGTGGCAAGATTTTTGAACACGACGAATTTCATTCCGCACTCTACCAGCACTGATAACTTCTTTCCTCATGCTTTATTAAACATGTCTTTGTCCAGGTTACAACAAAAACGACATAATCGTTAGTGGAGATGACATATTCATATTAATATTATAATATTAAATATTAATATTGATAGTTTCTAATAGCTGAAAAACTTGAAGTATGGTATAAGAGAGCATAATTTAGCGCTCATTAATGTAATATTTCTTGTAGAATTTTATTTCATTCAATTGAGAAGATATTGTTAATTTAAAGTTAGTAATTTTTTTTTTTAATAAATATAGAAAAAAAAAACTTTTGATTTAGAATTATAAGCCGATTAATATTGCTCCTTCTACTCTTATGTGGGCTAGCTTAACGTTATAATTACTCGGCAACGTTATAATTCTTAATAATGTGCTAGAGCGAAAAATATATGAACATAGCTAAACAAAACTGGGTAGACGGATACTTCTCATATCTCAAGATCCATCTGGTCCAAATTGAACAAGAAACGTAACAGTCAGTTGCTTGAACTAAGACGTAACCTGATTAGCACTACAGTATCGGTGCTCTGGTCAATGCGTACTAGAAAGATATGTTATAATGACTTTTGTCGTGGTTCTGGCTCTGCAGATAAAGAGGAGACTATACTCTCATTCACGTGTGAGTGTCCATCACTGGCTAAAGAAAGATTAAAATTCTTTAGCTTGGCCAAGTTATAGAATTTTCTGGTTGATTTACTTTCACTTGAATGGGGGAGTTGTGTGTACGTTGCGTTTTAACAACGATAATCCGTGGTACCACAAAGGGTCATTATTTCAGCTTAAGTGTGCTCTGGAGACAAGACTGTCAATTCAAGCTAACCTCACCTACCTAATGTGGTCGAGATATATTCTATAAATTATTTTATATTCATTTTTATTCGTTTCTTTATTAAATTTACTAAACGTTCAGATATTAAATTTATAAAGTACATTTGCATTTGTATCTCGTCAGTTTTATTATTTAATATATTTTTGTTTTTTGTTTTTTGTTTTTTGTTTTTCGTTTTATGTCTTAAATTTGCATTATTTTAAACATTATTTTTTATTGTTTTTATTGTATTTTTACTCAGCTAAACACTTATATAATTATTTTTATTTGCTATTTTTGCGTTCTTATATTTTATTTTAAATTCTTACTAATTTAACAAACAGAAATAATTTGAAACGATAAGCGAAAAACTCGTGGAGCTTTAAATTTACGTTAATGACTCGTTTTCAATATATACTATTTCATCATACATTTTATAATTATTGTTGTTATTCTATTAATTATTAATAAATATTTTTAATTTAAATTTATTATTCCCTCGTTTCTGAACTTCTGAATTTCTGAACTTCTGAACAACTGACCCTCGCACAATATACTTTAGAACTTAAACAACTTATATAAGTAAAAAATTTTAATTGTAATTTAAACTTTTTTATTGTTGTTGCTGCTTTGCTTCCTATTTTCTAACTTCACGTATTTTATTTAAAATTAATTTGTTTCATTATAATTATAATTATAATTATTATTAATGTTAATGTTAATGTTAATATTAATTTAATTATTTGTTTGCTTCGTACATAATTAGTAACAATGTCCTTGATAGATATTTTGATTACTTAGGCACTGTGTTCATATTACAATTAAAAATTATTTTTAAATTTACTTTAAATTTCGAAATTTAAATTAATTACAAATGAATTTGAAAAATCAAAAAAATTAACGACTCTAAGAACCTAGATATATACTTAGTTGTGTTTATTCGTTATATATGTATGATGGAGAATTTTCGATAAAAATTAATTAACTTTATTTAAACAATGGCTACATGTTACATATGTTTTATTCATATTTATGTATATTTAATATTGAAATACTAATATGTATTGTATATTTTTTTTCAATTTATTTCAAAATAATTGTGGCTTCATTTGCTTCGAATTAAATATATATGTAGGTATGTATGTTTCGAAATCAAATGGACAGACATATAGACAAGCACAGATGTGTGTTTTTATGGGTATATATATATATATATATATATATATATATATACATGATTGTATATAATATTTAAATAATATATATACACGTATATATATGTAATATTTGAATAATATATATACATATATATATATGTATTATTTGAATAATATATATATATATAAATGTTAGTATGAATGTATATGTGTATATAGGTCTGAATGTATATATGATTGTTATATATGTATGTATGTATGTATGTATATGTTTATATGTGTATATATTTGTATGAATGTATGCGTGAGCATTTATAAAGATTTGGTAACATTTAGTGCTGTTCGTGTTCCAATATTTCGAATTTTTCAAATAATCCGAATATTCGATTATAAGCAAATAGATCGAACTATTCTATTATTAGAATAGAACTATTATTTAGTTAAAATCTGAATATTCGTATTCGGTGTATAATTTGAATATTAAATAAATAATTCGAATAAAATGAACAGTACTAATACGTATATTTATGTACATATGTATATATGTTTGCATGAACTAATTACATATATCATATTATTATAATATATAACTTAACATACCATAACCCCTAACCTGTACTTTTGCTTTTTACATAAACATTTTTATACTATTTATAATTTTTTAATAAAATTTTGAAAATAAAAAACTAATTTACAAAACATTGCAACGGTTTTATATGTTTTTAAGAATTTTTTTTTGTTTAATAAACAAAAAATGTACATACTTGTATGCTCTTTTACTAATATGTAAGTACGTATGTACCTATATGTATTATATATATACGTAATGTTTGTAAATTTAAGTGTAAAGATGTAGATTTCGCTAATATTATTAAATTACATATTATATTTTTATATTTAAAAATATATTATTATATATATGTGTGTAAATTTAGTGAGTTTGATCCTTAATATTTCAATAGAAATGTATCTATGTGTTTGTATAAAAAGTTATAACTAATTTCCTTATAAAATAAGACGTTACGAATATATAATTTATAATTTTATTTAAAAGAAGAAATAATAATAAAATTTACTTCTTATAGTTGTGAAGTATTCCGTTACATGAGCTTGATAATGGCTTAAACGTTATATGTATATAGCTTAATATAGGTAGCTATAGCCACTATACAAACCTATTTCTATAGCGTACAAACTCCATTTTGTACTTAAATATATGAAACATATTTATAAGTATGATACTCTTTAGCTTGCAAAAGGTTAATGCCTGTGTACGTTACTAAAAGTCTTTTAAGGGCTAATGGAGTTAAGAATTATAAAAATTTTAACTTTTAATATGCCTCACAGAAGTAAGTGGGTAAATAAGATAAAATTAAATTAACAGTTTCACACACACACACCAAAAATATTTTTTTTTCTTTTCCAGTTATGGCAATTCACCACAATACATTCATATCACTCCAATTGATTGAAGAGACGTACTGTAGTATTAGTGATGACGTATATATGCAATGGCAGACTATGGAATTGTTTATGCTAAAAACATTTTAGAAGTCAAATCGTAGTCCATGTGGATTTTAAACTGCAAATTGATAAGGCTTAAAATATTCATATCTAATAATTGAAGTCTTTAACACCTAATAATTTATAATTTTGTACACTAATTTTTTTGTTTCCTAGTGATCTACATTATCACACTATATGTCATAAAAACTATTTTTAACTATTACTATATAATCTAAACCTGAGTAGATGTGATCTACAATCAATGAACAACTATGAGAGCAAAGTTTTGAATGAGAATTCTTTCGGCCGAATTTGAGTTCTGAAAATACAGAACTTAACCTGCGGCTACACGATCAAGTTTTTGGCAAGTTCGAACTACTTTGCTCTTATTATTTTACTTAAGACATAAAAATTTATTAACTTGCGAATAAATCGCCAGAAAATCGCAATAAAAATATCCATCGTAAATTCCTAGCAAGTTTCTTAAAGTTCAAACATTTAATCATGCAAATAAATAAAATACTCAACCATCTATAACAAATGTACATTTATAAGGATTTTTAGAACTAATAACCAACAGATGAAAAAAGTCTTTTCTCGTTTAGTGTTAAAGTATAACACAGAAATTATTTGAAATTAAAAAAAACCGACATTAGAAACAAACTAAAACTGTTTGTCTCTAAGATCTGTAAAATGTAAAAGAGCCCGATGTAGATAAAGTTAGAGATTACGCAAACAAGATTTGGCTATTTCGCTCTTACTTCGTTATTGTCACATACAAATTGTTGGAAATAAAAATTTTTTATTTAGACTTTTAGGTAATTAGGCAATTAGGTTGCCTTCGAACTTAATGGAATTTCGAAAATGTGTGAATAATTATTTGAGAACAAAATAGTTCGAACTTGCCAACATCTTGATCGTGTTATCTCTAGATACAGGAAATTGAGCGAAAAATTGACAACTATATTTCACGCTAAACTAAGAATATTCATTTTGAATAAAACATACAAAATGAGAGTATATTTGTAAATTATTTAACTCGAAACCAATATTCAAAATACTAAAGAAATATAACAGATTATATTGTACTTATATTTAAGCTTCTATAAGAGTTATAATAAAAATAATATATATTAAATAATTATTAATATAATAATAATATAATTCTGTAAAGTTATAATACAAGTAAGCGGGCGTCGTAAAGAAGATTTGGATATTGCAATGTCGTCCAGAAATGGAATCAAACCTAGTATCATTTGACAGAAAAACAACGTTAAAGTAAAGTTTTTGACAGATCGATATGGAGACACTTTGTTTCCACCTCATGGTTTTACCGAAAGTGGTAATATTTGTAAAACACATTCTTCTTTTACTAAAGAAAGATCAAAAATGCGCCATTAAATAGATTTTAACTATGAAACAAATTAAAAAACTACGTAAACGATGAACTTAGGAAAGTTAGAAAATATAGAAGGTGCTAGGAATAACGTGCCCATTATCAAATTTGGGAACCAATACCTTTATTCTTATCAAGGGAGATTTGTCATAAAAATTAAGAACACAACTTGATAGAGTTAACGTTGTTCATATCAAAGTTCCTACAATGTCGGGGAGTTAGTTAAAAAATTCCAGAACTCCAATCTTAAACTGTACACATACATATATATAAGAGCAATGACTGGTTCTAACATTATTTTAATGAGGAGTTGGTAGTTAAATAGTGAAAAATGGGAAAAGTATTTTGAATTTAAATATATATGTATATAAATTTTTAAGAAATAACTCATTTTTCTATATCTAATACTAGTCAGTTTGATGCCTCAGATGTTATATACTGTCAATATATATGATATAGTTACATATGCTGTAGACATCAATGGTCAAACGCTTGTTTTTAAATGATCTTTATACAAGTTTTTATATGTAAGTTGAGCCATATACATAGGTTAAAGCCATTTGGGGAATAGTTTAGTATATATTATTTTCCAGCATGCGAATATGTATGAAATTTATGTATGGGGATATATATTGTTTTGCATGCAACTTAAGTATTTATAAATGCATGAATATGTAATTAGTAATTAATTCCTTCATATAATGTTTATAAACAAGTATGACTTCTATTATTGTTTTTTCATGTTTTATGTAAATGACGCTTGTGATTATTGTATACTTTTAAACTATGTCTTTACTATTATTATCATTATTTCTATAGTTATACAGTTTTATAGTAGGTATTACAAATTTTCACACTTATACTTTCCTAGTTCATCAGTTTTTCTTATTGTATATTTCTATATTCTTATACATTTTCTCTTTTTCTCATTTTTAACTTTTAAATGCATTTACTACAATTACAAATATATTTTTTTTAATTTTAAATAAAAATAATCAAAAATATTTAAATGTATTTTAATTAATTTTAATTTTTGCAGGCGAAAATCGACGTCGACGACATACACAAATACATCAACGCATAAAAGTACAAGCAACTCAAGTATAGACCGGGAGCGAATGCATATACCCGGGATCGAGAAGTGCATTACTGTAGGATTAATGTATTCTTGAATTAATGACAATTGGCAGACGATCGATTTTTGTGAGCATTACGTATAATAGAAAAATACAACACACAATAATGTCGACTTCTAAGTGTCATTAATCTAATCATTAATTGTTGTCGTTGTCCAAAAATACTTTTTTTAAATACGACAACTCATACTATAGTCGAAACTACAGCTTATCCAAGGGAGGTACGATTAAGCTTTTGGCAAGCTCCAACAACTATGGAGGAGTTTTAATAAAAAGTTTTTATATTAACTTTTTGGTAAGTTGAAAAAACTTGTCTGTCTGCGTAAAGACGTGAGAGGAAAGCAATACAAACTTGCCAAAAACTTGATCATGTTGCCTTTGGATAATGTTACTTTAAGAAAATTAACATATAATGCAACTACTTTTAGGCGTTGAAACTTGTTAAGTTTTTACTATAAAATCTTTTATTACTACTTGGCGCTTAAAAAACGAATTTGTAAATTGTTCTTGTTTGTTCTTGTTATTACTTTACTGTTATTATTTCTTCTTGTTGTATTTAATATATATATATATATATATATATATAAATATATATATATATATGTATTGTATTTAATATAGATTATAACATGCTCAACTAAAACAAAAATTACATAAATTATTTATGTAATATTTTTATCAATGTATGCATATAGAATTCTTAAATTACTTTGTTTTTAATTTTTATTTCAATAGGTATTAGCTTAGAAAGTATATATATAAGTAAATATATGTATTTACACATTATATATATATTATTATATATATGTTTATAATTATATATATAATTATAAATATATCTATACATATATATATAATTATAAATATATCTATATGTATATAATTATAAATATATCTATATATAAATACATTTATTTACTTATATATAAAAATATATATTCATATATATACTTATGTAAATTTCATGTTTAATGCTATACGAAGTACTGCAAAAAGAGTGTCGTTTAAAAGTTAATTTGTTTTTCTTAAATTTTCATTTTTAAATTTTCTTTCTTTTTCTTTAGTTATTTATTTAGTCGTTTTAAAAATTACAACTAGTAATGTCTAGAATACTTTTAACTTTAACTCTTACTTTGGTTCTAACAAAATTTACATATATTCAGTTTTAGTTTCAGTTTTGTTGTTTCATTTATATGCATTTAAGTATTCATTTTTATTTTAGTAACGATGTCTTCACTTTAAATTTATTTTTTTATAAGTAATAGTTTATACATAAATCAGTCACAGGTGCATTACATACATGTTAATGTTAATGTTATTTTTCGTGTTATTTCTTATGAAACTATAACCAAAATGAATGACTGCACATTATTATATATTTGAACTTAGTTTTTTTAAATTATGTGAAGTTTTGGTACTTTGGAAGTTGACTGGTACTTGGCAGAAGCCTCCGCCAAATCAATAGAATATAGCCAACAGTTGTTGCATTGTTACATGTGGACTTATAACAGTTATGGCGGCTTTATTTTAATTGACCATTTAACAATAATTTTCCAAAAAAGTTAAAATTACAAGAAAAAAAGGCAAGGTATACACTACCAAATTTTTGATAAGTTTAATTTGGATGTCACTTATTTAATTACATATGTATGTATGTATGTATGTATGTATGTATGTATGTATGTATGTATGTATGTATGTATGTATGTATGTATGTATGTATGATTGCATGAAAATTGTTCAAATTAATGAAAAAGTTGCTTGAAATACAGTTTTTGCAAGTTTTTTAAATTAAATAAATAGTTTGAACTTATCAAAAATTGGCTAAATAAAGCGCGTCATTTAAAAAAATGCTCAGTTAAGCGTTGGGAGTAATTTGTATCCAAAATTTTATATACAAATTATAACTATAAGATCAATTTTTTTTTTTTGACAAGTTAAATTTATTTTACTGTTACTTTTCGCTGGGAAGTTATAACGAAAATTTTTATAACAGCTGTTTGCTATAAACTGAATAATTTGAACTTGCCAAATAGCAAACGCAGAACCAAGCTCAATATATACCACCGTCATTGGTAGTTTTAATTGTTGACTGCACAAAAATGCTCAAATGAAAACCATAATGCCAATGTTCATCTAATGTCAACGTGTAACCAGCCAACATATTACTTTGTAATGTGAAATTTGTTATTTTTGATGTAATATGAATGTTACGCTATATTGACTATTTTGCTACAATGAAAGTTTCTTTTGAAATTAATATATTTATAAGTTAGTATAAGATAAGAAAATGTTGAGTATATGTACATCATATATACAAGGAAATGGCAACTTTATATTGAAATTTGGAAAACTGAGAAAATTAATTTAATATAATTTACGTGATAAAAATTGTTTTAATTGTAATTGATAACAGAGGACTACAGTCTTCCGCACTATTAGGTTAATGCTTCAGCAACAAACGAATTGTATCTCAGTTGGTGATTATATTAATAATTGATAATAAAACAAACACATAAAGAATTAGCAATAATTAGCACAAAATAAAATAGACAAAAATAGACGAAAAAAAAAATCAATCAAATTAACTGTTGTATTAACTACCTATCCCGCCTGCTTCTGCGTCCATTTCGTTATTTATCAATATTACGAAGAACATGCAAAGAAAAAAATATTCAAACAGAAATTTCACTATTTATCTGTATCTACAGATTCATTAGTTGTGTTTACATTTTAGTTCATAAAACAAACAAATAAAAAAATTATTGATATTCACAATCTTGGTAAACTGCGAACTCAGTAAAAAAGCTATAGTGTAAAGCTTTTTGTTACCAGATTATCGAGCTTGTTACTCGGGATCGTGAATAGCTCGCTCTATTATTGCACTAGTATACGACAATATACGAGAGTAAAACCAACAATATTTTAAAATATTTGAAATTAATAAAATGTAATTTGAAATATACAAATTACAAAACGTAATTTATTAACGAGCTGTTTTATATCAGAATCCTAACGTGTTCAATTGTATATTTTAATAATTAAACTAAAGTCTAAATATTATAGAAAATATACAAAAGAAAAACGATACAAGAGTAAAAAGTAGTTAAATGACTAGCTTTTTATGTTAGACCTTTTATTAAAATTAAACTAAATTCAGTAACATTATAAATACAAAATTGTTCAATATCCACATAATTTGCTTATGCAGCAGCAATACTCTCATTTTCATAAAAAAAAAAATTATTGTATTATTATGTTCACATTTATAGTTGTGGAACCTCATTATTTGTTTTTTTTTTTTATAATAAATAACATTTATTGCTTGCTAAACATGTCGGATTGTGTTGGTGTAAACATGCTGCTGCAATAAACTAGACTAAACACAACTGAAGAAATTTGGAATTCGTTGGAATTGGAGTGCAACACGAATGTGCATTGAAACATAACCGTTATGACTAATGTCAATGCACTGATACGTAAACTTAAACAAATAAACGCTCGTGTTTAATAGTTTTTGCATGTGAAATATTCAAAGCAAAGAATGTTAACATGAAACTCAATAAACAAGGGAAACAATATAATATAACGAATAAAATGATAGTTGACACTCAGAAAAACAAAAAAAAAACCTTTCTATATGAAATTGTATTTTGCATGTGCGCCGCGCAGACACATAAAAATGAAGAATATTTAACATTTAAAATAAACAGATTTTAAATATTTTATAAGGTAAATTTATTTTAAAAATTATTAAAAACTAAAGAAGTACGATAATAAAAAATCAAGACAAACAAACAAATATCAAAAGCATCATATTTTCTTGCTGCAACTCATTGAATAATGAGTACAGAAATATTTTTCAACAAATCTTCACCACTTTGACATATATTGACTTCATTGCTTTTCGCATTGTTTTTTATTTTTTCTTGTATAAAATGTATAAAAAAGAAATGTGTAATTAAATTTTCTTTGTTGCTCTTGTTTGTTGAACACATACATTCAAATAAATTAATGCTTTCGATCCTTTACAACTTTTTCTTGTTCAGTATTGTTGTTGTTGTTATTGTTGTTTAAAACACATTTGCTTTGCTTGTTGTACAAAATTTGTTTATATTTTCTTTTCGCATATGTATGAAAAGCAAAGATTAAAGTATAAGGCTTTTTTTTATTCAAAGTTGTTTCTAATTCTAATTATTCTTTTATATATGAATTTAATAAAAAAAATCAGTTAAAAATAAATTTATTTCTTTTATTTATACCAAAAGAGAATAAGTGTTTCATTTTTTGTTGTGTTTTTTTTTTACGACTTTTATTCATTTTTTTTCCTTTTTGTATTTTAGATATATATACGTATTTTATATTTATATTAAGTTATTAATTAAAATTTTAAATTAAAAATCATTAAAGAAAAATTGTTTTACAATTAACAGTCAGTTTTTGTTTTACTTTAAATCGTTTTGTTACATAAATAAATTTTTAAATGTACTTTACGTTTAATTTAAAATTTTAATGCTATTTATTTCTCTTTATATTTAATTATTTTAACTTTCTATTAATTACGTTACGTTATGTTTATATTAAATATTTAACTTTAATTGTAAATTTAGTATTATAATTTAAATGGTAAGTTGTGTAATTGTAAATTTAATTTTATTATTATCGTTAATATTAATTTAACATAAAATCAGGTGTTTTGTTCAACATTTAACTGGTATTTTTATATTTTTTCATTTTTTTTTCTCACCGTCAAGTTGCAACAATTAATTTTCTTTGTGATTTTTCGTTTTTTTTTGTTTTTGTTTTGTTAAATTGATTTGTATTTTAATATTTTAATATATTTATTTATTTATTTATATATATATATATATGTTTTGTAGTTCACGATCTTATTACGAACTTATTACTGTATTATCTTTTGTTTACAAAATGTATGTAGTACTTGCACAAAACGTTTAGTTCAAAGTTATATAGAATTATCGTATTGTATTACCTGCGTAATTTCAATTATTCCTTAAAGAACATAAAATAATTTTTTTTCATGAATTCTGCTCGCTTTCAAAATAAAATATTTGATTTTAAATACAAAAAATTTAGCGAATGTATGCATATATTTTACATTTTTTTTAAGTTATCTTTAAGAGTGTAAGATCTTAGTTTAATGTATTTCTCTTGTGAATTTAAAATTTAATAGAATAGAAGTCTATGTATACAAAGTTTAAATATTATAAAATTATTAAAGAAACCAAAAAAAAAAAAAAAAAACAATATGAATAGTAAGCATTAAAAACTACGGCCATTGAACTTCGCTAACGAAAAGAAATAAAGTAAATTACATTATTAAATATAAAGTAAAATTAATGAAAAGCTATCCCTTTACTATACATACACACAAAAATGGTGCACTATTTCCAAGTCATATATTTTAAAATCTGCCTTTATTTATACTTTAAGATTAAGAATTTGCATAAATAAAAATAATAGTATGAGTTAAGAGTAATCGTAATCGTATTTATAGTTTTATATCTAAAGCATTTTACCAAATTAAAAATAGTAGTTATCGAAGTAAATAGTACAGTTATGAATGCATATATCATCAAATAAATACAAACATCTACATAGTCATGTATAGAAACACTTATATATATATATATATATATATATCTACAAAAGCATTCATATATATACATATTCATATATAAAATTTCTATGCATATGTATGTATATAAATTCATTTTTTTTTAAACAAATAACACACTTATCATACGCATATGTATGTGTATATGTAACGTTTTATTAAACTTAAAGAAAAATAAAAAGAATGTATGCAATTAGGAAATTTGAATTTAAAACAGAAATTGACAAATTAAGAAGTAAATTGCTGCTAGCGGTGTGAGGACATTTATCAAAATAATGTCAAATCAAATAATGTGAAATAATTTTAATTTGAATTGTTAAGAACAGGTGTTTATGTTTATTTTGCTATTTAATTTTGTAACTATAAACTTAAATGCCATATATAGCGCATAAATAATAATGTTCAATCAATTAAAACTAGTTAATCTCAACAATATATATATATAAGGATTTTCATATATGTATATATATATTAATTGCGTTTTGAATACCAATTTATATAAAAAAAGTATATATTTATATATGTTTATTTATTTATAAAAATAATAAAAGCATGAAAATTTATATTTTGGTTTTTGTTTGTCGTACTTTAATTTTTCGCAGATGAAATATATAATGCATTTATATACTGCAACATGCTGTAACTAATAATTGTACACCTAAATATTTCTCTAACTCAATAGTACAATAGTAGATAATTAAACTTTAAAATTTACAAATTCATTTGTTAAGTATTTTCTGTTTTTATTATTTTCTAAGTTAAAATTTAATTTGTTGTTTAAATATTTTCAAGTTGTAAACATAGGAGCACTAAAGACACATTTTAAACAAAATTAGACCACAAACAAACACACCACACGATTGGAAAAGTCTGGACATCTATGATGTTAAGACTTTTGTATGAAATAAAACTGCATGGGCGCGGGTGTGTGCTCGCTCAACACTAATTTTTATTTATAGTTTATCTTTTTCGTGCTCAAATGATTTAACTTTACCCAAACCTTTTCCATCTTAGATATTGTGTTTTCAGTTAATTTGTATTTTATCCTAATATATATCTATAGCAGTTTGTTATGTAAAATTAACTAATCTTTATTATTAATCAAGGTTTTATATATCTTTGAATTTACTTCTTATTTTTCTGTTTTAGTTTTGTTTGTATATATTGTTTGTTTATAAAATTTTACATATATATTGATATTAATACATATATATACATATATATATATATATATATATATGTTTTCATATACATATATTTATATATATCATACATATATATATATATATATAAATACATATAAATATATTTTATATATATACATAGATATATATATATATACATATACCTAAACGTTATTTAACTTTTAATAATGGTTTTATTATATAGAATTAATATTTAATTTCAACAACAGAACGAATAGACGTATCTTAACATATAACTTTGCTTCACCTTATGTTTATAGTAGACGTCTTAGACGGCCTGCGAAGCAGCGTAAGGTGGCTGTGTTGAGCTGTCATTGCCATACGCAGATCGTGGTCCAGCGCCGTAATTAGATGCTCCTGCATCCTGCTTTGCATAATTACTATAATCATAGTCATAACCAGAACCGTAACCGCCATAATCATATTCGGAGCCCGATTTCGAAGCTGAATTACCAGGGCCAGTACGTTGTATATTACCAACTGGACCTGTGGTCGAGGGGCCGCCGGCAGCCCAAGTTTGGGCCCGCGAATACATATCAGTGGCGGTACCGGCACCAGCGCCTGGTGCACCAGTTGGGCCAGCAGAATTTGGTGGCATGTTCCATGAATTCCAGCTGCCACCGCCTGATGGGCCAGAAGGACCACCAGTTGAAGTCGAGTTATACATATCATAACCGCCATAACCTTGAGTTTGTTGTGGACCAGCATAATTGGACCATTGTGGCGGTGGACCTTGTGGACCTGGTGGAGCACCCCAACCTTGGTAAGACCCAGGACCACTATTACCATATCCGTAACCCTGTTGTTGTGGTGAGGTACCCCAACCTTGATAACCAGGCATCATGTTTGGTGCACCAATAGGCATATTAAGTGGAGGGCCACCCATTTGACCATTCTGACCTTGCATCATATTTATAGGTCCATGGTGTGGACCCCAATGACTGCATTCGTTACCTAGCTTACCATAAGCTCCACCTACAGCACTATTATTAGCATTTTGGCCGCTAGACCCGTCACGTGGTTCTGCTTTCTTAATTTCTACCTATAAAATGATAAGTAATTGAATCAAAAGCAGAAATGTTTAATGCAAGAAAACACTATTTGTGAAAAATATTAAATAGAACTTTTCGTTATAACACAATATCAATTTATATGCATTTTAAATAATTGCATTAATTTTCTCATTAAGTCATTTTCTTATTTTCACACACACAAAGCATTCGTTTAGGAATGCTTATTTACATATTTAGTAATTATATATAAATTAAATATATATATATAAGTATATATATATTTTATTGTTTTTATTAGTACTTTTATCAAACTTACTTGTTTGCCGTTAAGATTAATATATCGCTCATTGGTAACATGTTCCACCGATGATTCTTCTTCAAACGACAAAAATCCAAAACCGCGTGATTTCTTCTTTTCTTGATCGTACATAATAACTACTTCAGTTACTTTACCGTATCGTCCAAAAAACGTGCGTAAATCAGTTTCCGTTACATTTGATGGTAATCCACCAAGGAATACCTTATAACCACCACCCTTTTTTGGTTTTTGAAGAGTGCGTGGATTGCATGGTTTCGGATCGATCGTACGACCATCAAGTGTGTGTGGTCCACTTTGTAGCACCTGGACGACGTTGTTCGGATCTGCAAAAGTCACAAAACCAAAACCGCGGGAACGTCCGCTTTCATTGTTTTTCATAACAACGCAATCAATTATTTTTCCAAAGCGGCAAAAATAGCTCGACAAATTCTCCTGTGTTGTCTCCCATGATAAACCACCAACAAACAACTTGCCCCTCTCGTCCTCCTCCATAATTTTTTGCGGGCTCTTCTTAATTGCAGTAATTTTGATAATATTTAGCAAGATAACCTCTTAGAGCAAACAGAAGAGTCGTGTGTTCTCCTTGTTGCCTAGTTGACGTTTGCTTATTTTCTGCAGGTGCTATCAGTATTTCTATGCTTATTTCAATTAAGATTATAAAGATGGTTTAGTTCTACTAAATTTTTAAAAGCAGGTATAGACTTATTTTAATATGTAAATGAGCCTTTCTGCTCAAATTGTCCACGATATTTCAGCGTATTTGCAATGAAAACTTAAGCCACGACGTCTACACGTAACTTTCTAAATATAAATAACGCCGACAACGAACGTCGAAAAGGATTGAAATGAAAAAGAAAGAAAAAGAAGACTATACGTTAAATAAATATATTAAAAATGGTTGATCATACACACAAACACACACACATACATCATTTATCATACACGAAACATACAAAACCTACAGAAATATTTGTACACAGGTATGCGTACACTATTTTCATTTTCTTTTAATTATCTTCTTTATTGAGACAAAGATGGCAAATATGGGAACAACGAACTTATCAAGCGAATTTAAAAAGCAAAAATATAAGAAAAAAAAAAAATGCCGGTCATAAAAAATTACCACGAAATATGATGAAAGGTGAAATTGAAATAAATAATGCTGCCACCTTATCTTTTTCGTAAACATTTCTAGCTGAATTCACTTTCATATATTGTTTCTATTTACATCACATACAAGTTAATTCTTTATTCAAAAGTAGTAAAGAAAACTTATGTTTTACCATAATGTATGACTAACACTTGATGCAAACACATTAACTTTAACAAAATGTTAAATTAAGGCTTCCAAAATAACTAATGTGAAAACCATGGATTTAAGTCATCATAACAAAACACCACATTTATTATTGTAAATATACACTCGTTTTTAGCAATTCAATTATCGCTGTTATTGTTAAATTGTTATCACTCAATATATATCAACTATTATTTAAAATAAGATATGCTGTAAATACATCATATTTATAATTTACTAAACAGTTATTCAATCAGACACTGTATTTTTCGAGCTTATAGCACTTTTAATGAATTAACTCTTTTTCCATTTTTATACATCTTTCCAATCATTTTTCAATACTGGTAATATGCAATTCAAGTTAAGACATAAACTTAACAATTTCGATATTAAAAAATGTTAATACACATGTCTTAGCAACTTCAATTAAATATTTTTAAGTTTAAAAATTCAAACAATAATTTCAAACATCTTTTTATGAAAACAAACTAATTTTTAGTTCAAAACAGGTCACTTTAAATTAACCAAAAGTATTTTAAAACCAATCTACACATTTACTAGGGTAACAACAATCTCTCCACTTCGACAAATACGTGCATAAAATACATGCAGCAAAACTTTTCACCATAGTAGTAAGCGGCAGACACATGTAATAAAAAAAACAAAATGGAAGTCTAAGGAATGCTAAAAACAGAACATACAATTTAATACAGATATTAAACCAATATGTATGGAGTATGAAATAATGTTATTCAATAAAAACAATAGAAAACTCGTAATACATAAAAAAATTTTCAAAAAATCTGGCTCCAACTTTTAATAAAACAATACAACAATACAAACACAAATTAAATGCTTCAAGAATTGCTGAGTAATGCAGGCACAATCCCTGGAGTCTAATAACAACGGGTCTTTGGATCCAACGTTATTATATAGAATCTGGGAACTGCTAAATTCTTTCTTTGTCTTTTTTACGCATTTGTTTTGGAATTGTGTGTAGGCATTGGCAGGCACAAGAGGGCATATGTACGCACACAGTCACAGATGTGTATACGTATTAGTGTAATTGTGTGTAACTCGTGTGGATACACAGAATTTTCATGTAAAAAATTTTTTAAAGAAAATATTCTTTAAAATAAAAATAATTGTATTAATTTTAGCAAAAAATCACGTTTTTAAGGAAAAGTTCAGTCTTTAAAAAAAAAAGAAAGAGTGGACGAAACTGCAATAAAACCTGTTTTTTTTCACGTTCACCGCTGTTTGCAATTTTTGCCGATCGCCATTAAAATTTAATTATAAACGTTTTCACACGCACAAATGTTATATAAATTTAATAATTAAAAAATTCATTCTCACCGCTTTCACCAAGTGTTCGTCCGACAGATTATTAAAGTTTTCGCACTGCAAAATCACTAAATTTAGGTATTTCCTTAAAAAACTAGCCTATAAATAATTGTATGATTTGATGCATACGATATAACCTAACTTAACCATGATAAAAATGATTTCGAGAAGTTAAGTGGTGGCCGATTAGCTCGCATGCAGTGGTGAACTCTGCAAGTATGGTGAAATTCGTGAATATGAAAATGGGTTGCATGTTGTTAAAACACCTTAACGTGTTGTAAAGTCCAATATATATAGAAATATAAATATAATAAAAACATATCTCTCTAACAGCTAATGACAACAGTTAAATACTAACATCAATTTCAAAGAAAAAATTGACATAAAATATATTAAAAAAATAAAGAAAATGTCTGGACAATTTTGACATTTTAGAAAACTTTTACATAAAATTTTCTGTCAATTTTTCATGCGAAACGGATATTAGTATTAGACATAACGATTAAATCAGACTCCACTTAATATATATGTCTTAAGAAAATATTGTCAAACTGACTCTAAATAAAAGAAAATAATATGGTCGTTTATAATTTTTGTTATATCAACATTTGTTGTAATTATCAGTTTATTAATATACATTTGCAAAGTCACAATATTTTTAAATAATTTCTCAAAAAAATTATTAATTACATAATGAAAATATATACGGCTTTTTATGTATATGTATATACATATGTATATACATTTTTATGTATATACATATGTATATACATTTTTATGTATATACATAAATTTCTATAAAACAAATCTCCTAGGAGGATCATAGGCCGTGGCTATTTATTTAGCGTTATTTAACGCAGCGCTATTTTAGTAGCAATGAAAATATACCTACTAAAATAGCGCTATGGTAAGTTATGGCACTATGAAAGTAATCTATTTAACTTGTACTGCCCAAATATAAACATAATACTGTTATTACTGGTTATCGGTACTATCGGGATAAATTTAAATATTTTTTTCAATTGAAAATTCATTGATTATGTAGTACGATGAGAAATTTTCATCTTATGTTCATTATTAATAAAGTTTATACAAAGTAATACAGCTAATTAGATCATGAAATAAATATTTTACATCTAATGGTTTGCATTAAAAACATTAAATATTTACTGTAAGTAAAATAAATTCCCGAGTGCCAGAATGTCAGATGTTATAAACAAAGGATGAAAAAATTTTATTATTAGTGGCTATTTTATAATCGCCACTAAGGACTATTTTAAAAAACTAAGTAATCCATATTCCTAACATTAATTCACATTCTCTCTCATTCTTATCAGCAATAACTATAAAATAATTACATACAAACAAAAAGTACTTACATTAATAATTTGCAATTTTGTCATTCAATTCACTAAAAACTTAATATGCGTTTCAACATAATTCATATATTGTGCAAAATGAAATAATTATCAAAATGAACCACTAATTTTAATAAGTCATTTTATTAAAATAGACAAATCAATATTTTTAATTTAAACAAATATGTTAACTTTTATAATAAAAGAAAATTTTATATCAAATTTATGGTACTATTTTTGAAATATTTAAACAACACTGCCGCCTACTACCATTAATTTCCCCACACATAGGTGATAAAGTACAAACTACATTTGACGCATATATGTTTATTTCTTTCTTTTATATTACGTGCAGGGGCAAATTTAACAGCATGCCACGTTTATTAGTATGGTGGTGAGTTTAAAATATTCAGTTTTTCACAATGATGTAGAGTTGTATCATTTCTGGTATATTGAAAATTTTAAAAATTTTATGAATATATGTAACAATATCCAAATATAACATATTGTACATAAATCTAAACGTACAAAAAGTTATTGAAACAAACTTTTTTTCGAAATGTAACATTATAGAGTTCATAAATATGTCAAACTTCATAAACCGTCCGTCCATCCAAATGGCTGGATAAATGTTTATCTAGCATATTACATGAAAATAATATTATACACTTGATATAAACTGAACGTTTAAATAAACTAAAAGAACATACATTTCATATGCTTTTAACGTATACATTTTAATATTAACTGGTATATATAATGTATTATACTAAGTTTCATTTTTATTATAGGAAATGACCTATTTACAATCGAAATTGTAAGAGTCCCTGGTAAAATAAATAAGCTTAATATTTGATCACATTTTCTTAATAATACACTGTTTTGAATAAACTTTTAATATACATATTTAATATGTGAGTTGTATGTACAAAATATAATTTTATGAAAACACAAAGAAATAGAGGGAAAGCAAGATTGCGAATTTGAAAATAAAATTTATTTTGTTCACTGTGGTCGCCTTATTTTCTATTAATAATTTTAATATTTTATTTATATCAAGAGTATGTAATTATATGAACCTGCAATATATATAATTAATATGATGTGAAATATCAGAACTATTATTGTAAATATTATATTAACAATTAATATAATTACTATATTTCTTTGCCAAATGATAATAATTATAATAATATTAAGTTAAAAAAGTAATTAAGATATATATTCAGTTTTTACAATTCTTAATAATAATTTAAACAACTTAGAAATTAAACTTTAATTGATATGCATAATGATAGACAAGTCCTGTAAAATTTTTTTATATAAGTCTTGCCCATTTTTTGTGCTAAATTTAATTCAGAATGGAAAAATATACGAAGACTGGAAATATAAACGGAAATATAAAGAAAGCAAAATTCGAATACAACTCTGCGAAAACAAATTTCGAACAAAAGTTAACATGACAATGAAAAATTGGGCGCAATTCTTATTCTTCATGCACACCAATTCAACAAAAGATTTTAGTAGTATCAGCTATTTTGAGGAATTTCTTTCACTATGCACTTTGTCGATGAAGCTAACTTCTCAAGATATTAACGTTTACGATTATTAACTTTTGATTACAGTAACAGAAACTATGCATGCCATCTAGTGCCAACTAGTATATGCAGTTTTTACGTTTATTACACATAGAACGGGTAATTAATTACAACGCCATCTTGCGTGTCCACTTATTGTTAACGGTTTTCGTGTAAAAATTTCCAGCCTTAAAGCATGATATAGATGTTGGCACGTGTATGCACACCAAGTATGCGATTTGCTACACACTTTGAAACAAGATGTAATTTTACTACATAAATGCCTGCAGACCGAAATCTGGTATAAATACTTGGATATATACAGCGCGATTTGGTAGCATAGCATACTTATTTTGCATACATGTAGCATCGTCTATATCATGCTATCATACTGAATTCACACTAGAGTTTTGTTTGTAGTTTTAGCTGTCAAAAATTTAATTTTGCATTGAAAGCAGCAACAATTGCAAGCTAAAATCACAAACAAAACTCTTGTGGGAATCCAATATTAAAGTTGGACATTTTCACTCGAAAACCGCCAACAATGTATAAATAAACTATAAGGCCTCTATTCACGAACCGTGATAATATAGTTAACAAATGACTTGAATTAAAAAATATCATCTGATTTTAACTTCAAAATTTATAAAAACTTGTGCATTTACACAAGTATAAAAGCTATCGCTAAGCGAGTTGTAAAAAATAATATACATGTTATTTTTTTTAATAAATTGAAATAAGCATGAAACATTATGATTGTGATATATACAATTTTTCCATATATGCATACCACTTTTCGCAAGTAATTAAAAAAAAAAGTTCTTCACTAGCAAAATAACATTGAAATTCTGTATGTGTATGGACCTTGCAACCAAATTACCATAATAGCAATGTCATTTCTTGCGTGACTGCTTTCAGTGAAAAAGTGAAAGCACTATAAATCGAACTTGTCAAAAATATGTTCGTGTAGCTCCTAGGCAAAATATGTTTTGCATTATCCGATGGCAAGTTAATTTGATAAACCATGTGATGTGATTAATCGCGATCTATTTAGTTTCACTTGCACATAAAAATTAAAAAGAAAACCAATTTCTTAAATACTACAAAATTATTATTAAATTATTAATAATTTAATATTAATTTTAAGATAATTATTAAATTATGTAAACACTTTAACACATTTCGATTTCTAAGGCCGTGTGCGAGTTCGAGTAAATTGCTGGTAAATTGAGGGAAATAGTAATAGTCGGTATGGCAGGGAATATTAGTATTTACCAGAATTTCGAGTAGAGTAAATTAGATGTGCGAGTTCGAGTAAATTGAAATTTTGTAGGTATTTTTTGCACTGCACTTATGTAAATATTTATTTAATTTTTTATTGCACTGATTTATTATTTTTGGTTGAAAGTTTTCAAATTTATTTATTTATTAAACATCTTATAAAGTTTTCACAATGGTAACACCTCATTTACCTAATTTTTTAAATTTAATTTTTATATAATTTGTCCTACTCGAAATTCTGGTAAATACTAACATTCGCTGCCATACCGACATAATTTACTATTTCCCTCAATTTAACATCAGTTTACTAAATATTTATTTGAAAAAATTTAACAAAATAAGCATGATAAAACTATTTCGTTTTTTTTTTGCATTAAAAAATTTATATTATATATATACTACACTTAATATATATTTTCCAGTTTATGCATGAATTTACAAAATTTTATTACAAGTTTTTGTTGGTAAATACTTGAAAACACACCCATTACTTGCAAAAATTCAAGTTTAATTCAGGAAGTACGAAATGGCAATTTATTTTCATTGCTGTCTATTTATAAAGGGTAAAGGGTAACAGGCCTCCTGATTATGATGGAATAGTACACTTTTTAACATTTTATCCCACTCTCTGCTGTTTCAAGAAAACCTTAATATATAACATATGTTAACCACACTTTTTTTACTTTTTCATAATAGCTTTTAAAAATTTTACTTTAAATAAACAATCACAATGTTTAAGAAATATGGCTGCAGTAGGACGTTCCTGTTGTATACGGGACTATTGATAACGCAGATATTATCTATTAAGACATAATATAGGTCTGTTCCAGAAGCTACGCGTAGTAAAACTCAGGTAAACCATAAGTAAAGTATAAACTAAGAGCAAATAAAGTGCCAAATTACGCTCTTTACACAGATTTTCATAGAATAGCTTTGTGTAAAATATGATGAGAACACCAATGCCGCGCAAATAAACAATACAAAAATTTAAATTCAAACCAAAACAGCTGATTCACATATCAACACAAATTTCACTTGAAATAAAATGTACGAGTGAAATCTGTGTAGCATTTTCAAATTTTGACAGGGATGTTACGCTCTCTCAAATGCACTCATTTACTCAAAAATTTGCTAGTGAAACGCACTTCTATATACACAGTGTTACCCAAAGTTACTACGAGTGGCTCGTGGAACAGACCTAATATAAAATCAATCATATAAGAAAAAATAATCGCTTTTGTCTATTTAAGATTCCTTATTGGAATATAAGACTCCAATAAGGGCATAACCTGTCTTATAAGCATCATGTTATCTTTAAGTACCAATATAGTTCGAAACTGATTTTTTAATTTAAACTAACAAGAAACAATAATATTTGTTAATAAGAAATAAACCACTTAGGCTAAGAAAGCACAGAAGAGAAAAAAACTATATATTAATTATTTTTTATGAATTTAAAGATAATTTAATAAAGTAATACTAAACTATTGTTGTATTTATAATGTATGGTCCAGAATTTTAAACAATCTCATCCGAAGATGATACTTCATGGTGTAGATACATGAAACGCTACCGAGTAGTATTGTTCTGAATAATGTATGCACTTTTAAGGCAATATATATAATCTTTAATCATTTTTGCGCCACTGTTGTACATTATATGTATAATATAGGCTGTGTGCGAATTCGAATAAATTGATGGTAAATTGCGGAAAATAGTAAATTATGTCGGTCGGTATGGTAGCGAATGTTAGTATTTACCAGAATTTCGAGTAGGGTAAATTAGATAAAAATTAGGTATATTAGGTTTTACCATTGTGAACATGTTTTAAGATGTTTAATAAATAAATTAAAAAATTTGAAAACTTTTAACCAAAAATAATAAATAAGTGTAACAAATAAATAAATAAGTATTAATGTATATATTTAGTGCAGTGCAAAAACCTCTAGGAAATTTCAATTTATTTTACCTCAATTTACTTAAACTCGCACACGGCCATAATTACATACATATATGTATAAATTTAGCTACATTTAAATCAACAGCGAATTGAGTACCTATGCCGCCATTTAAAGTTTGCTTCATTTATATACATACAGACATGCAAATATCTATAATAATAATTAATAGTTTTAATTGCTTTTTAAAATGAAATATTGCTGTAATGGTTCTTATCTTATTGCACTGAAATGGTTCTGTGATGTTGCAATTTTACCGTGAAGGACTCATACGATTGTATGTAAAAATATTCAGCAGCGTCATCTACTGTTTATGTGCAGTAAACACATTATCCTTGATTTAGGATAGGTGGCATTACATTTTGCATGAAAGATGCTTTTGTTTGGTGTTTTTTAAGTTGTTTCAGTGATTTGAACTAATTTGTTTAGTGGTTAAAATTGCGTTTAAAATATTTGTGTATTTCTTGATAAATAGACCGCAAATATTGGATTAAAATTGTGGTTAGCAACATAAAGGAAAAATGGTAATTTTGCTTTGGTTTGGTTGTAAATCTTAAGCTTTTTTCGGCGAAGTGTATTAATTTGGCGATCGATATTTTTAAACTAAATTTTTTGTTTATTCTTTCTTTTTTGCATTTTAAACGTTTGAGTGCAGTCCAAAAAAATGTCTCGTTATCCTAGTGACCGCAAGGTAATATAATTTTAATAAGTGCATTTCTGTGTATAACATATACATAATTTGTGTCTGTAGGTTTATGTGGGTGATTTGGGCAGTAATGCCAAAAAAAATGATTTAGAATATGCATTCCGGGCTTATGGAATTTTACGCAGCATATGGATAGCACGAAATCCACCTGGATTTGCATTTGTTGAATTTGAAGATGCTCAGGATGCTGCTGACGCTGTGCGTGGTTTGGATGGCAGAACACTGTGCGGTCGTCGTGCACGAGTGGAATTATCTACCGGTAAATATAGCAATGGCGGTCGTGGTGGTCAAAGACGCAATTATAATGCGGATGAAAAATGTTACGAATGTGGCGGCAGAGGACATTATGCCAGAGAATGCCGTCGTCGCGCACGTCGCAGGTAAGTCTTTTAAGAAACAATTTTAATAATAGTTTTGGCATAGTGTCGAGGATGCTACGATATATTAAATTATTAGTAACAATAAACTATGTATTTGAAAAACGTAAATATAGTGAGGTTATTTACAGTATGTTGTATTTATTCTTCAATATCGTAGTACATTCGTCATATTTAATATGACATACTATACTGTATAAATCTCAGAGGTCTGTGTTATTTATTATTTTTATTCTATTTTTTGTTTAATTACAAGTATAAGCTGAAGAAATCTATAAAAAAACTGCAGATTATTTTAGCAAAAAATTTGCATTCAGAATGCCCAAATTAAGTGAAGGTCCGGAAACAACCGGCACCACTACTGTATACAGACGACTAAGTACCGCCCGCCGCTCTCAACACGGGCTACTACAAACGAACGACAAATTAAGTGAAGGTCCGGAAACAACCGGCACCACTACTGTATACAGACGACTAAGTACCGCCCGCCGCTCTCAACACGGGCTACTACAAACGAACGACAAATTAAGTGAAAAAAAAAAAAATATTTAAACGGTTTGTGCGAAAAATATGTAAATGTACATGTGATGGTTGATTCTAGTAAGTAATTAAGAAATATTATATTTTGTGTAGCGAATTAATTTTATTTTTGTTTAGGTGGCGGATAAAAAACGGACAATGTCAATGGAATTTTGTGCTATTAAAATCATCGCTTATTGGTCTACTTATTGGAAGAGAATAAGCTTAAACACAATCTTCACAAAAACAATTTTGAACCAATGCTGCAATTTAGTTCTAAAGAATTTGCTTTTGTTTTGGTTACAATAAAAGACGATCCAGTTTTTAAAATGAAAATCCAGCAAAAACCTATTTACTTTCTACTCAAAATTGTTCTGTTTGAAGACACAAGCAGTTTGGAGACTACATTTTATACAAATTTTTTAGTATGGATTTAGTAAACGATTAACATAAATTTAACGTGTATCAAAGTCATGAGGACCTTTACCTATATAAATAGTTGAAATGTAAAAATTCAAAATAAATTAATGAGTTTTATAAAATTAAAATTTATTTATTAAAGTACTTATCTTCACTCTAACTGTGTAGATGTTTGAAGGACTTATTGCTCTATTGACGAATAATCTATATTAGTAAAAATAATCGCTAATCATTAAAAATGGATCTGAAATTACTAATTTTATATATATGCAACAATAGTATTAAAATTTATATTCATACATTATTTGTACATAGCATAATAAAATAACAATAAGGCTTGCGTGAATATATCTTGTATTAGTCATATTACTGAACATATTATTGTAATTTTTATTTTTACTTATGAATAACATAAGTAATTTTTAAGTATAATAATTTATTATTAGAAACGATATGCCAATGTAAGTTTATCATTTATTTCTTTTGTTTTAATTTTATTTAATTTTTTTTTTGTAATTTTATATAATTTTTTTTTGTAATTTTATATAATTTTTTTTTTTAATTTTACATAATTTTTTTTTTAATTTTATATAATTTTTTTTTAATTATATAATTTTTTTTTTAATTTTGGATAATTTTTTTTTAATTTTAGATAATTTTTCTTTTAATTTTAGATAATTCTTTTTAATATTATAAAATTTCATTCTTTAGTTTTATATAATGTAATTTTTTAATATTATATAATTTTTTTTTAGTTTTATATAATTTTTTTTTTTTTATATGTACTATTTATTTATTTGTGAGTTAAAATTAAAATTAATTTTAAAGTTAGTATTTTATATTATATGTATTATATTATAAATACGATATGCTTATGTGAATTTAACATTAATTTTTTTTAATTTTATATAATTTTATTTTCTAATTTATATAACTTTTCTTTTAATTTTATAAAATTTTATTTTTGTATATTATATAATTCTCTTTTCAATTTTATATATTTTTGTAAATTTATAATTTTTTTTATATCATTTATTTGTGAGTTAAAATTAAAATTAATTTTAAAGTTAGTATATTATATTATAGATACGATATGCTAATGTGAGTTTAACATTAATTCTTTTAATTTTATATAATTTTTTTTTTAATTTTATATAATTTTTTTTTTAATTTTATATAATTTTTTTTTTAATTTTATATAATTTTTTTTTAATTTGATGTAATTTTTTTTTAATTTTATATCATTGTTTTTTAATCTTATATAATTTTTTTTTTATTTTTTTTTATTTTTATATAATTTTTTTTTAATTGTATATAATTTTCTTTTTAATTTTATATGATTTTTTTTAAATTTTATATAATTTTTTTATATATTTATTTATTTATTTATTTGTCAGTTAGCATTAAAATTAATTTTAAAGTTAGTATATTATATTATAGACACTACATGCTTATGTGAGTTTAACATAAGTTTTATTTAATTTCATATTATAAAAAGTTTTTATCAAGATCTTAGGAATTTATAAAGCTGTTCAATTTATTTTTGGCCTGAATGAACTGAAAGATCTTACTGAACCAAATTTATCATATATACGTTCCATTCACTGTATAGGTACTTAAACTGGATTTATTTTCAAAAAAAATATGCGGAGAAATATGCAGGATAGAGACAGATTTATATCTCTTTCTGTATGCCGTCGCATACTTTATACTTATATTAATACTTTATTATGCTAAAATATGAAGTTTAGTTAGCAATTTCTGAATGTTCCCATTTTATTTAATATTAAATATGTAACAGTTAAATGTCATAAGTATAACGGACGATATATTTTTGGTCTGAAATAAAGTTCCATCGATTTCACCATGTGCTTCTTCAACTAGTGAAATGTGAAATAAATCATTGTTAGTTGCTGAGTGCGGCTATGTGGTATTTAATTGGTGAATTGAATACCATTTTAGCTTAGTAATTTGATTCATTATCCAACTTCTGGGAGTTATTGTCACAAGAAAATGTGGTTTCAGTCTTGTTTGGTCAAAAATATCTCTAAACATATGTATATGTTGTATAAATTTCACATCTATCATGTCCTGGCCATTACAGTTAGATTGAATATATATGGTAGATAGAGTATAACAATGGGTACGGAGACTTAAGTGCCTCTTATTGGAGGTAACCAAAAAAGCGAAATGATAATATATATATGTATATATTTTTCATTATATAGAGTAATAAACGGGTGCATAGTGGAGAACCAAAGGCCGGTCATAAAAGCAGAGAATAAGTGCTCAGTGTTTCTATTGTAGAATAACGAGGCTTTTTCGAATAGTGGTGAACTACAACAACAAGGATTGTAGTTTAGGATTGTACTTTTTCCACGTAGAACGAGTGGAATTCAAGCTCATAAATTTCAATGAACTTAAAATTCATTTTTTCAATAAATTTTTCTTCGGTCCATGTCCCTTTTGCTTGGCTTCTCTTCAGTTTGTTTACGGTTAGGTTATTTGTTCTTTGTACTCAACCTCTTCATATTATATTATATTATATTATAGTAATCTTTAAAAATTCTTGATTGCATTTCGAATTAAATGTGTTCATCCACTTTTTTAGAATAACTAAAGAAACGCAATTTATTGCCTATTCACACAGCCACACGTTCACGTCCTCGACCCTGAACGTCTACGTTCATCGTCACCGCGTTACTTTAACAAACATAGTGATAATTTGGGTCAAGTTGGCCAAACTTTTGCTGGTTCGATTCGATCAACCATGAAAATTATGATTTAATTGTGATTTATACAAATTTAAGCTTAAATTAAACCAATATTGTGAATAATATTTATAAACTTAAATAAAGCAAAACAAAACATTGTTGTAATGTGGAAAAATATTTTTGCCTATGAGCGCAACTACAAAAATAAAATTATAACAACTACAAACAAACAATTAAGATAAAATTACGATTTGCTGTGTGAACACGTTATTAGCGAAGCGACCGCCGAACGAGCAGATCTTAGATCAGTCTTTGAATAATCACGAAGCTTATGAGGAGTACAGAAACCTCCCAGCTATCAAAGAGTAAAAGTGCCTAGATGCATTACCTCGGAAAGGGCTCAACATTAGACAATTACTTGTGCTGTTTAAAAAGGCTATTAGGAATATTATGTTTAAGGTTCATTCTTTTACAAGCGGGATGGATTTTGACGACTTGTCAGAATTTCTTTACGAGCTTCTTTTTTTTTTTTTTAATAAAATGACACGCATATCGGGAAATAAATTTTAAAATATTTTCGTAGGAGACACGGACGACTCATAGGGTTTTCAGAATTTACATTTAAGACTAATTTTTCAATGACCCTATCACAGGCACTGTTAAAAAAAAAGATGTCTTTTTGCATTGTAAAGATATTTTAAATAATTTAAATTGTTCTTATTTAAATACTTATATTAACTGTTAATTTAAAATTTTTTTTTTTTTTTAAATATACAATAAATTGAAAACTTTTATTATTAATTTTTTAAAAAACTGTTAGTTCCCGATAGTATTATTATTAGAAGTTTCTTTTAATCTGTGCCTTACGTGATACCTAAGGTTACTTGCACGAGTTCCTTTTCAGTTAAAAAATAACCGGAAATAAATAAGTTTTATTTCTGAAATATTTAATATAAGAGACAAAATAAACTACTATTTCTTGAATATTATTTTCAAAGATGAACAATAAGACTAATTAGTTAATGCGTCTTTTTCAAATCAATACCTGTTATGGTTGCTACTACTGAGACATTTTAATTTTTATTAATTTTTTAATAATAAACAAAATATCATTTATACATTATAACCCATCGAACAACATATTTATTATGCTTGTTTGTACCTCATACATCGTAAGATCCGATAGATTTCCTATCAAGTGCAGCACAAAAATGTAGTATTTTATATTAATACTAAGCAATTTGGACCAGAGGTGGCAAAATGCGTAGCTTTCGATCTATCATTCTTACAAATATACTTACAAATGTACATATATATATAATATATAAATTAATATTAATTGCTTAAGAAAGAAAAAAATTTAATATTGCTGATATACGTAAAATATGTAAATCATATATTGTAGTAATTACAAAAATAAAATAAAAAAAAAGATGTACTAGAATATTGCTGTCCAGATTATTGCGGTAGTGTTTTTGGGCTTTATCTGAATTATAGCAATTACAAAAAAGATAATGCAATGTTGAGACTATCGAGACTATACTGTATAAGAAAAAAAAGGGTTTTGGGTCTGTTTTAAGGATGGCTGGTATAAAGGGATTATTCATTTGCATTTTTAAAATATTGTTTTATGATATTAACGTGAATGAATAAGTGTTTCATGTTAAGAAATAAAAACAAAAATTTTAATTTTATATTCATTTATAAAATGAATTATTTTTCATGTAATTGAATACACAATATGGATATTTATATATAGCTCGGTAATTGTTAAAGTGATAAAATAATAAATGTTTGAACGGTCCTTTCTATCTATTTCTCGGTCAATTTATGAAAGTTAGAAAATGGCAAGAAAAAATGAATGTAAGAAGTACTATAAAGGTGAAACTTGTTCTTTTATTTACTTTTTTATATCTATGAATATTTTTTTCTTTATTATATTTTCTAATACTTTAAATTATATTTAAATTTTGTGCGACACTTTATTATAATAACAATCAGTTGATATTTTAACTGAACACCGAAAAAATTAAAAATCCTGGTGAATCGGTATGTCGTTAACTCGGTAATGTTTTAATTTCCCAAAACTTAGTATTTGTACATAAAACTTAATCACGTTACCGAATTTTCAAGGAATACCCATATTGTATAAAAAATATTCGAATTCCGCACAATACTCAACAATTTCTGTGAAATAAAGAGTTGATAATCGTAAAAGAATTTATAATGAATTATTGCAAATCAATTACAGTATTTAGTCGTTTGTTAAATTAATTATTTGTTGTATTGGATGTCATAGTGTATGCTATTGTGCATTAAAATAACTTATTTAATAGCATTTCAAATTTTGCTACAAAAATAATGCATATTTTGTATTGTTTTCTTCCACATGTATTTAATATTTGAATAAAACTCTTATTTCAAAATTTTTTATTTATTTTTTATTTTTAACCTTTATTTAAAATTTACACATTTTAATATGTGTATTCAATTTTTTTATACGATTAATTTAATTATTAAAGTAAAGAAAAGTAAAGAACTGCTTCTGGGCCAGTTTAAAACTGGCAACTTGCGCGAATATGTCAATTGTATGAAAAGTGAAAACCAGAGGTCGCTTTACAAATTATGACACTTTGTGAATGGCGAATGTGGTGAATGTCACTTTGACATGCACGTGTTTTTGGTCATGGCAGTCATTTTGAATTAACTTCGGCAGCGTGTAGTTGGGTTTTGGCGTGTTGTCAACGTTTGTGGAAATTTTTATTATAACCAAAAAAGTATATTAAACTGATGAATTTATAAGCATATCAAACATGCTTGTTTTGTACGAAACACCCGCGGGGTACGCAATATTCAAACTTTTGGATGAAAAAAAGTTGGAAAAGGTAGATAATCTTTATCTTGAGTTTGAGACTCCTGAAAAGGCAGGTAAGCTGCTAAAGTTGCAGCATTTTGAAAAATTCAATGACACAACTGAAGCACTTGCTGCTGCAACTGCGGCTGTTGAAGGTAAAGTTTCGAAACCGTTGAAAAAGACGCTCAAGAAATTGGTCAACGATGATCTACAGACATCGCTATTGGTGGCCGATGCTAAACTTGGCAATTCTATAAGGGACAAGTTTGCTGTACAATGTGTGTATAATAATAGCGTTCAGGAACTCATGAGATGTATACGACAACAGGCGGATAGTCTTTTGGTTGGAATGCCCAAACGTGAAATAACTGCTATGGCACTTGGTTTGGCACATTCGCTCTCACGTTATAAATTAAAATTCTCTCCTGATAAAATCGACACCATGATTGTGCAGGCACAGTGCTTACTTGATGATCTTGATAAGGAGCTTAATAACTATATAATGCGCGTGCGAGAGTGGTATGGCTGGCATTTTCCTGAATTAGGCAAGTTAATCACTGATAACATTGCTTTTGTGAAGGTTATTAAATTGGTTGGTACACGTGAAAATATGATACAAATTGACTTGTCCGATATATTGCCTGAAGATGTCGAGGAGAAAGTAAAGGAAGCTGCCGAAATATCAATGGGTACAGAGATTTCAGAAGAAGATATAATAAACATACAGTGTCTCTGTGATGAAATTATTTCAATTAATGATTATCGCACGCATTTGTATGATTACTTAAAGACCCGTATGATGGCGATGGCACCCAATCTAACAATACTTGTTGGTGAAACTGTAGGCGCGAGGCTCATAGCTCATGCTGGTTCACTAATCAATCTTGCAAAACATCCATCTTCAACTGTACAAATTCTAGGCGCAGAAAAAGCGTTGTTCCGGGCGCTTAAAACGAAAAAGGATACACCAAAATATGGTCTTATTTATCATGCAAATTTAGTAGGTCAGGCCAGTTTAAAAAATAAAGGCAAAATGTCCCGTTCACTAGCTGCAAAGTCTTCACTTGCAACACGTGTTGATGCTTTCGGTGAAGAAGCCTCATTTGAACTGGGAGCGGCTCATAAGGTAAAATTGGAATCACGATTGCGTTTACTAGAGGAAGGCAATTTACGAAAATTATCTGGAACCGGTAAAGCAAAGGCTAAATTTGAAAAATACCAAGCAAAGAGGTTAGTTGAATATGTATTACATTATTTAAACGTTATATATTGGCTAACATGATGATTACTATAAGGTTTCGCAATTGTCTGAATATAATTTCAGTGCTGAATACTCTTGGCTGTCTGATATTAGCAAAATATAACTGCTTGAACTATATGTTTTTATTTATAAAACCTTATACTCACATATAATTTTTTTTTGCAATTTCAGTGAAGTGTACACTTATAAACCTGAACTCGACTTTACCCTAGGAGGTAAGCGCAAACACAAAGATGCAAATGAAGAAGATAAGGATGATACAGAAGCTGCAACATCTTCAAAAGCAGCTGAAGATTCAGTAGTTGCGGAAGAAGAAGTTGCAGAAGTTACGACAGAAAAGAAAAAGAAGAAGAAAAAAAATAAACGTAAAGATGAAGCGGCGCCAGAAACTGAAAGTGCACCAGCGAAGAAAAAATCAAAAAAATCTGATTCAGACTAAAAGATTTAACATATAAAGTGTAAATGTCTAAAAAAAAAGTTGTATTTTATGGATAGACATAATTATTACTTTGTATTAAGTTAAAAATCAGTGAAGATAATGACTATTTTCTACAGATTTTTCCAAATGAGTAGCGTAGGACCTCAACAAAGCTTCTAAAAAGAATTTTATGTTCGTTCTACTTTTTTTACATCTTTCAATATTGTATTAAACGCATGTTGTCTTGGATAAATCTCTTCTACTACAACCTTTCGAGTGCTGTAATACTCGGTAAAATTGCTTAATAATGAATATTCATAATTATTAAAATTTTAATTGCTAGCGCTGCCTAACAACAGTGTACTAAAGAACTAAGAACGTTCATTTAAAATGCACATCTTGGTGTTTATTAGAATTTAGTGCGATATCTGTAAAGTCTTGAGATTTGTTTTCTCGATTGTGTGCAATCTTTGAAAGATATAAAAAAATAAACGTTTCTCTTACAAATTTATACAGTAGCTGGTTCTTATAGAATTAATATGCTGATTGTAGAATATGATATTCTTTTCACTGTTTTTTTTTTATTATTTTACTTCATTAATTTTAAGTGTTTTTGTACATTATTTATGTATAAGTGAATAATACCTCTAGCTATTATTAAAAACTGTTCATAAAATCAAAATAAAGAATATTTAAAATAAACTTAATGCATTGAATTCCCTCTTAACACAAGTTATATAGATATTTTATTTATATATACAATTTTTATTCAGTAACTAATTTGATGAAATGAAGGAAAACTTAGTCCTCACAATATACATTATTACTTAATAGTTTTTAAGTATAATTCAAAATTACTTTCATAAATATTTTTTATAAAATCAATTCAAATTATAATAAAAACTTTTTAAATATTAAAAAATCTGTATTCTAAATTCAAATATATTTTCTCTAATTTAATCTTTATAATAAATTAAAATATTTTCTTTTTTTTTTATTACATGTAACTTAAAATGAAAAGCTTGATTATAATAAGCCTTTTCTTTTGGGAATTATCAATGTGCGCCCACACTGTAGCTCTACCCTCCATAATATCGCCCTTCTGTTTTCATGTTCCAATACGCACACTGAAATTCAGTGTCTTTGGACCTGCCCTTCTTTAAAGTGGTTAGGTTTCTTCGCTTTGACTCAGGATGATCTCAAATCCCATCCATTCCCAATCAATTCCTACTTCTAAACGATTCCCTCTCCTGTCAAACTACCAACACCCACCCTTTGCAATTCCTTTAACAATAAGAACAACAACAAAGGCTTTCAACTTGTAAAATATATATAAACAAATATATATGACAAGCATTATTAAAATTTTCTTTACAAATTTCTGAAATTTGCATATATATAGCAGTTAAGAACGCCATTATGTCCTTTGGTGAGATGTTGCCAAATTCCGTTATAAGTGGATAAGTACCGAGACTATCGAGATTATCACAGTGACACAGAATGTGTTCTGCTGTTTTTTCTTCTTCGATCCCGCTGTGCCCCGGGATCTATATTAAGTAAATCCTGTTCCTTTCAGCAAGGTCTTTGAGAAATAGAAGGCATTCCCACACTAGTTTTCAGTTTACTCAAGGTAAGATTGTAGACTTAATCTTGTTATCGAACAATGAATTAATTTGTGTCACAAAACTGGAAGAGGTTGGTTAAACTCTTCTTGGTTAAAAAAGGTCGATGAGTAAGATTGGTATATTATAGACTCTATGGTAAATTTTTAATACTTTAAAGAATTTTATGTATTTATACCACGTGGAAGTTGTATTTCATCCATATGGAAACATGTTATTAACACAATCATCTGAAAATTAAATTTTATTATTTGCTCTATTTTTATATTTAGTATTTAATAATATAAATTAAATACTAAATGAAATATTTTTTATTATATAACGAATAACATCAATATATGTATAACCTAAAAATTTCAAATAAGTTGGTTTCTGAAATATTAGAATTTCTATAAAGGGAAATTATAGATTTTCTTATAAGATTTTTTTCGTTTCTGGGAGTCACTATAATTAATTCATGAGGACAGGTTTTGTCTCAATATTTTACAGTAAAAAATTACAGAAAACTATACAACATATTCCTGCTGTTGTAGATCCTATTTTGCGTAGTTGGCTTCGACCCATTGAATTTCCCTGAATCAGACTAGATTAAATTAAAACCCACTTATTCTTTCCTACATATACTATCCTAAACAATCGCATTTTTTTCGCACTTTGCCTTTACTTTCTCATATTTCATTTCATATGTTCGTATTTGTAATTCCTTTCATGATTCCTGTTATATAGATCACCCGGGATGACAAGTATTTTGCATTGGGTTATGTTATAGGAAAAGTTTAAGTTTAATTTTAACATAGTGTTTTGTGTACCGAGTAAAGGTTTTAAGGACTTTTATTGAATAACACCTAATTTATCCCGCTGTGTAAATGCTTGCTTGCTATAAATAATGGACCAAATAATGTTGCAATTTGAGAGAACTTTAGTTTCATTAACCACTTATTGTTATGTCTATATGTCAATAGTCATTGACTTCCAGTTTCTAAATTATATTGTTTTTGCAACTGAGAGAATACCGCCTTTTCAAGATTATTCTTTGGCTTATGGATCAATGGTTTTACAAGTAAATTGTTACGAAGTTGTCACGAAGTTTATTATCATATCACAGAAATTGGTTTTCATCTGATATACTAAATTATTTTTATATACCAAATAAAACAATAAATGATATAATTCTGTTAATTCTGTTAATTTAATAATTTTAAGATATATTTAAACAATAAAATAAGTGTATGTTAATATATGTAATATATGTTATCTATTAAATGGACATACAGTCAAACTTTTCTATAACGAAGACCTCTCTATAACAAAGTTTTTTGCAGGCACCACCGACTTTGATATATAGGTTTGACTGTATATTTATTTATGCTGTTTTCGATTAGTAAATCTGGGGTGACTTTTTCAATCGAGTTTCTCTTTTAGTGTAATTTTCATTTCTGATTGGTGCAAAAAATTTAAATACCCATTAACGAAATTTGAAAAATTTTCGATTACTCTAAAAACGGCGATTGGGAAACAAAATTTGACAGATCAAGCGTAATTCTGGATTGAATCCAGAGTCACCAATCGAATTTGCCATCAATTTATTATTTTAAGGTTCTTAAATGTAATTTCTTTTACTATATAAATTTTTATATTTATTATAATCCCTTTTCTTTATTCAATGTTTAATATGTATATTATATATATTTGCAGAAGCGAATCACGCAGTCGTTCACATTCGACTGCATCACGCGATGGCAAGTCTACATCACGCGAGCGCCATTCGCGTTCACGTAGTGACAGTCAGTCTAGTTCTCTACCAAAAGAGTCACGAAATACACGCGACGTGCATCTAAAATTTAACGAACGTGGACAATATGAAAATGGACAGTCTATCTCCAATCGTTACAATGACAATGAATGCAATAGTCGCGATGATTCTTCAAGCTATACAAAGAAAAAACGCTACGATATGTCTTCTATATCACCAACGCGCAACAGTAGCCAAATGAATCGACGTGGAGGATCATCATTTTCGCGATCTGATACATCAAGGGACTAACAGATAATCGATTAAATTCAAATACATTTATTATACGTTGAATGCGTAAGGTATAATTAATAAATAGTAATTATTACCCAAAATTATAAAGAGAAACATTATTATAATCAGGGTTAATAGCTAAAGAGTATCTATTAATGAAAATAATATTAATAAAGAAATTCCCTAAAACTATCTAAAACTAAAACTATTTACAAATATTAAAAAAAAATTAAAATAATTATAAATTTTTATAACTGAAAGTAAGTACAGTTTTTGAAAAAAAGTAAGACTTTATTTGCTTTTAGTACTTTTTCAATAATTTTTTGAAAATTTTGTATTAAATTTTTTTTATCACAAATTATAAGTCTGAATTATTGCAATTAACAAAAATGTGAAAAAGTCCTGAAGAGACGAATCAATTTTTGGTACATTTCGTAAGAATCGGTAATGGATGGTATTCGCGTTCTTGAATAACAAGTTTATTAACTGAGTAACACAGTAGCACAAGCTTGTTACTATATTAACAGAGTTATAGGGGTATTCACGATCTCGCATAACGAGTTTAGGGACCGAGTAACAGTGCCAAACGGCACCAACAAAATAGATTTGGAGTACATATGTATATTATATTCTTGGCAATTTGCAGTATTACTGTGTTACTCGATTATCGAGTTTGTTACTCGAGAACGTGAATATCCCTTACATACATTTTTAATGAACTGCTTACTCGAGGTCATGCATACCATAGCTGTTTAAATTTTTGGGTGAGTTTGCGTCTGTCAGGTATGTTACAAAGAATATGTTTCCAACTTTTTTTTTCTGTAAAATTGGAGACACTTTTGGATAGATGAAAATTTTAATTTTAAATTTGAATTTATAGACTTTAATGTACGCTTAAGTTTAATTTTTTTTTTTTTGATAAAATGAAGTGCAGGAAATATTTTTGTTCTTAATGAAACAAATAAAGCTAAAGTTCAGTTTTATATAAGCTTATTAATGCTTTAACTGTGTATTTTCACTAATCTAAAGAAAAAATATAATTAACTTACTTGTAGATATGGTCATCCAGGCTTAATGTTATGCTAAAGACTTCTGCTCCGCGCAGATAATAAACAAAATATCCAAAGTTTTATGAGATAGGTCTAGTATTAACATCTATGTCGCACGCAATATTCACATAGAACTCCATATAAATAAATTTTCTATAATGTAAAAATCTTCTGAAACATTTTTCTCATATGGAGTTTAATGTCAATTTTTAATGCAAATTCGATGTTAGTGCTAGGCTGCTTGTATATGTAAAAACATAGAATAGATTTTAAACAACCACAAAATTTGAGCTGATTGGACTTCCTAGAACTGTGGATTCCGTTGCGGTTGCTCATTGAAGTTGTCATCTGTATAGAGTATACTGCTATAATTCATAGTAAAAAAACTTACACATATGTATGTGCTTTTGTTTGATGTTCTTTGAAATAAATTAAGTTTTTCTATATTTATAAAATTAATACATGTGCTCAAAAAAAAAAAAAAAAAGAAAAAAAAATATAGATAAATGTAATAAAATTTGTAAGAAACTAAAGAACTTCATAAATGTTAATCAAGAGCAGATTTAAAAAAAAAACTACTCAAGATAAACCTTAAATTCATAAATTAAATGTAATTCAACCTTGAAATAATAAATTAAAAAAAAAATTATTTTGATATTGTATTTTTAATATATTACATTCATAACACAGAACATTCCCTATATCTGATTTAGTACTTCTCTTCTTCTTTATTTAGAATTAATTTATAATTAGTAATCGACAATCATTACTGAAGATCTTGGAATCAGTATAGTCAACTTGATACATTTACTTTTTATAGAACTCGATAAAAAAACTTTAATATTAATAAACAAATGGAAAGGCATTTTCAGTTTTTAAAAATAAAAATTATAATACAAACTAAATCCGCAAGAAACCTTCATTTTAATTATTTAAACTAGATCAGCTTTTCTTTCAATATGTATAAGATTTTTAATTTATTCTTTATACTGTAATTAATTAATCTATATATAATGAAAACTGCTCAAAATTCTAGTAACATCCCTATTAAACGGATATTCCTCTTGCGATATTATTTAAATCAGTTTAAGCCCTTTTGCCGAACATTACTATATAATCTGGTCGTGATTTCCACCGAACTCGCACAAAATATAGGTATAGAAGCTGTGTTACTACAATATAGCATAATCAACTAAAGATATGAACAAATGTAATAATTTTCCTTTTAAACAAAACTGCTAAATTTATCTATTTAAATTATGACTGTCATATTATGTGTTATTTTCCTGGAAAAATATCGATGTCAAGTTATAAACACTTTCATATTGATATGAAGCAGTAGATATTATATAAATATTATTTGAACTCTCATTCATTGAACCTATCCAAAGGAGCATACGAACATAAGTAAAAAATGCATATCGCTTTTAAGAACCTGCTTTTTGGACTATTTTCTAGTAAAAAACTATATTCTAATATATATAAAAAATTATATAAAAAACTATCGCTATCACTCGAACAACCGGCATATAGGTACACTAAAACCCCTATTTGCGTCGTTATTTGAGACCGACAAACCGCGATGCAAATCGAAACAATGCAAATTGAGTCACATTTATTCACATATTTAATTTTCAAAAATATTCTGGTTTTTGATCACCAGTTGGTGGAGAATTATCTTTTAACTCATTGAATATCGACATAGCTTTATTCTGAATTAAAATTTGGCTCAATAGCATTCATCTTTGTTTCTAATTTTCTAACCAAATGGATAGAAGGTACTCCATTTTTACAATTAATGGACTTTTATTTTTTGTAACTTGTTTGGTCTGCAAATGTGTGACACCTTTTTTATAGTCCTTAATGTAGTCCGTATCACGATTACAAATTGTTCTTACAGTAGTTGGAGTTACACATAGAATTCTTCCAATATCAGCAGGTTTCTCTTCAATTTTAAAACGTTTTAAAATTTCCAACTTTTGTTCCAAAGAAATTTATTTTCATTTTGACTCAAAGCAGAAAATTACCTTTCCACTTCACCACACAAATGTAAACTGACATCTTTTAACTAAAAACTTAATACATGTAAATCCCCTTTTAAAAATTTGACCTACAAGAAATAAAATGGGAGTCCCCTCTGTACGCATGTATTAGAAAACGACGCAATTCGAAACCAAAATTTTTTTTTTTGCCTACGCAATTCGATTCAATGCAAATCGAAGCGACGCAAATCCGGGTGTTAGTTTATATACATATGCTTGTTTTAGTAAAGAGATAATATGATTATTTCTTGCTACTGCAGATTATCAGAATCAGTCATAAAAGGTAAACAAAACTCGTCTGGATTTTTCAGTTTTTATAAAATAACTGAGAAAAGCCAGTCCACAGGAGCTGAGTTTATCTAATTAAACCGTATTCAGAAACCGTATAGAATATTAACAATAAAAATATTAATAAGTTCGTTAGTCTAAAAATATCTAAATTCAGATTAATTAATTACTCTGTATTGACTGTATATACGCCTTGCTTTTTTTAAGAAGAGTTTAATGTATCCAGACAACTGTAGATTTTATAAAATGGAGAATGAAATATCTTCCAATCTTAACTGCTCGTGTTCTGTGATTGCCATTTAATGGGTACTACATTTAACAGCACACAGTGTTGAATTTTAGAAACTAAGGAGATTCATTAGGCTTCTCAATAGCCTAATAAATCTTGTATTCCCTGTTGCAAAATGGGGTATTAGTGCGGAAACTATTATAATTAATAGAGAGGTTCTCTACCGCATGCGCAAAGTAGAGTCAACAAATTTCATATATTGTGGAGCTGAGGATGATACCACAGGATACACATTCTTTGAGTGCAAAAGTGGTTGCCCGAACGAGAAGCATCGGCAGCGCAAGTTGGAGTTTTCTCTCCAAGAACGGTAATAAAAAAACTGACCGAAAACAAAACATACTGGGATCGCGTAAAAATGTTTGTTGAAAAGATTCTGAGATTAAAAAAAGTAGATTTTGACAGAAGACAGCTGGAGTAAGCAGATGTATCACACCAAGACGAAAGGCAAGGTTAATCACCTGCAGCAAGAACGGAGCCTGGACGCAGGTCATACCGATGGCAGTCTTAAATGACTAATAGGGATCGTACCTCAAAGTAATCCTGACATAGTCCCGGGGTAGGACAAGACTCTCTAGGAATGAGAGGAAGGGGTTTAGTTCGTGCGAGTCGGTCACTCACAATAGTAGTAAACTACAACAACAAAAAATGTTCAATTTCAATAGCCAGTTTTTAACTAGATAAATATTTATATTTATTTTATTTAAATAAAATGATAAAAGATTTATTACAATTAATTTAAAACATTAATGAAAACAATTAAAATCAGCAAATTCTTTTTTTCTTAAACTTAATACGTTACGTAGCATTTGTGAATAATATGTAACAAAAACGAATAACATAATACCAGTAAGTTTATACTCTGTATATACTTCTACTTATTTACGAATACATGTATTTCATGTAAATATACTTTATATATTAATAAACGCATTTTTTAACTTTAATATAAATAAATTACTTTAAAATTTATATTTATAATGAAGATAATGGCTATAATTCTATTTGTATTTTCTTTTTTTTTTTTTTGTTTTTGTTTTGCTTTTTTGAGCAAACGCATTTTAATATTGATTTTAGCTATAATTTTAATTCATTATAATCTAAGTTAGTTTTTTTAATAGGAATAAATTAAATAATTGAAATCTAGCTCTTTTTTTTTTGTTTTTTAAAGCGAAATAAGGCAAAGCAAGTTTATTTTTATTGTTGCAATAAAAAATATTTGATTTTTTTTTTAAATACTTTAAATACGTATGGGAATTACTTTTATAAATACATTACACTATATTACTCAAATATTATGTAATTTGTATATACTGTATATATTTCAAAAATTAATAATTTCACCATTATCTTCACTCGGTAATAGCACATATTTTTTTATAATAATATAAATTTTTAATTTTAATTTAAGTACTTTAAGTATTTTGCTTTTGTACACATTCAATGTACAGTGCTGAGGTATAAAATTTTCTCACATAATTCGTTACATTATTGTAATTGTAATTGTAATTGTAATATTAATTTTAATTTAAATTTTAATTTAATTAACTTATTTTGAATTCTTTGTTAAATTTTTATAAATTTTTATCGTTCAATAATTTGTAATTATTGTTTTATAACATATAACTATGTTATATTGTGTTTGTTGTTTTTAATAAAGTTCTCTGTCTTCCTATTTTAATATTTGTTGGTTTTTTTTATACATTAAAGCTTACATATTAAGTCAATAGTTTTTGATTATATCAAATAAACTTTTTGTAACTATAATTAATCAAATATAAGTAATAAATTAAATGATTCATTTAAGTAAGTAAACGGAAGAAATCGCAATAAGATTTTTAAATATATATTTTTCAAAGAAATATATATATATCAACACAAGGTAATTTCTGTTCTAGTTAAAATATGTCTATAAAATTGCTTTTCAATTATACTTGTCAGTTGTGATTTTTGGTATTCAAGAACTTTAGGCTCAGAATTGTAAAACCTGACCACTCCAGACGGTTGGATATGCTGTACATTGTACGTTTATTTAGCTCAATTTGCTTAAAAGTCGATGGAAGAGTAATATATTTTAGATTTTGATCTTATTTTTGCTATTTGAAATTTTAAAATAACTATTTATTAACATTATATTTTTTATCCAACGATTTTTTGTTCTATTATTTGGGCATAAGTAAGCTTATTTGTTAACAGCATTGGCGGCTGTTATTGCAGTTCTTGTTATTTTAATTGAATTGGTTTTGGAAGGAGTGGCGTTGTAGTGGTGGTAAGTGTTGTTTCCTTTTCCGCATCCTCGTGCTGTTCAATAAGGTTTAAATCGTGCATAGGGTCTGAGGTTACTTGGCTACTCAATGATACAACATCAATAATATCTGCACTATTGCTTCCTTGTGAGTTTTGTTGTGCGGCATTTGGGAAACCGACGCCAAGTGCATTCATACTACGGCTATGTTGTGAAATATCCTGGAAAAATGCAATAACTTGATTAATTCACACTCATTTATATAAAAAATATAATATTATTATTATAATAAAATAGTATTTTAAAAGTGAAATAAATATTCAACTAACTATATCCTTAATTTATTATAATTATTTTTTAAATCGTATTAATATATGCACATCTTCATTAAAAAGACAGCAGCTATGAGTGCAGCTAGGCTACACCCTGTCATCGACATGCACGGAAGTCTCGTCAGTCAAAACTCTATCTGCAGACTAGTTCCTGGCATAGAGATCTGCGATAGGACAGATCGCATGAACATGGAACTTCGCTTCGGTAGGAAGTTCGAAGTCCTCATACCCGATCGACTGGACTGGGTAAATGGCACTCCTGGATTTGAACCAAAAGTGATATCATGGTATACTGATGGCTCAAAAACCAAAGAAGGAGTTGGTGCTGGAATATTTGGTCCTAACACCAGAATCTCGCTCGCGCTGGGTATATGGCCCACTGTCTTCCAAGCGGAGGTTCACACCATCGAGGTCTGCGCTCGTATCAATTTAAACAACGGGTTGAAAGGCGCCCGCATCTGTATTTACTCAGATAGTCAAGCAGCAATCAAAGCTCTATCCTCTTGGAGGTTTTTCTCAAAGCTTTCATTAGACTGCTTTGATGTGCTGCAGCAGCTAGCAAGCAAAAACAAAGTGACGCATTGCTGGGTGCCTGGTCACACAGGAGTAAATGGTAATGAATTTGCTGACAGTCTTGCAAGGGCAGATTCTGCCACTCAAATCTGTGGACCGGAACCCTATTGTGGATTAAGTTGGTCAGGCTAAAGAGCTGGTTCAGCCATATGGCAAGACATCCCTCCTTAGCAGATCAGACTTGAGATTGCTGGTAGGATATTTAACGGGTCACCATGGACTGCGAGGAGACGGAGTGTCGACTCTGATTAGAAGCAGACGAGACTACCAGCCACATTCTCTGTGACTGCCCAGTCTTGATCTTGGCAAGGAGGAGGTCACTGGGAGGAGGGCTGCTCTCTCTTTCGGTTAGGGTCAGTTGCAGATCAATCTGGGAGCTTGTACCAAATTTATTTCTATTCTATGCTATATATTCTATTACTGTTAAGCTTTAATACAAATAGACAATAAGTAATTTATGGGCGTAGACAAGAAGTGTTTTTTACAAGTAACGATGATAAGACCATTGCATCCATATAATGTTGTGGCTTTGACTTGAACCAGACATCGATTTTTTATTATTGAAACCTTTAATACAAATGCACACAAACGTTACACATTCACATTACATCGTCTGACATTTGGTTTGTAACTGTGGTATGTTTACAATTATGAACACTACTGCGCGAAATTGTGGATATGTAAATAGAAGATATAGTGTTTCAATAGAACGGTACGCTACAACAGTCTTGCCCAAAAAGTACAACAGTCTTGTAATTTAAAGTTTTGGTAATGTGAACTAGCTATAGGACCATTTTTGTAAGGTTATGCAAAAGATCCTGCTTATGGTGATAATCCTCAAATACCTAACGCTTTGAAAATACATTAAGAACAAACATTTGAATTACTTTGAAATGAATCCAGTACTGTATATAATGTTCCATGAAGAATATTTCAATGATGTTGTATTTTACATCTAATAACAAGATCCAAACAATATATTGTAAATAAAAATTTGACCTAAACCTGAATCACAAACAAGGGTGTTCACATTTATTTTTGGAATCACAAAATGGAAAATCTGTATATATATTATATATACGGAAGTGAACATTGATTGAAAATTGACACTGATTGATTTATCTGAAGAGTTTTTGAAAGATACTTGATGCAAAATTTGATGCAACTATTTAATATATTTGATTAAATAATACAAATAAACAAAATTTAAAAGCTTTAAAAATATTTTTTATAAACTGAATGGGTTGCTTAAGGTTATAACGGTAATTACAGTGATTCATTTAAGCCTGTTAGCCTGTTATATAGGAATAAATTTAAAGCACTTTTTTTTAAATATCCGGTTATATCTATATAAAGACATACAAACATTTTTTTATATATACACTTTACTATATGTACATTTACTTATTAAATGTGTTAGACAACTGCGCGAAGCATAGGTCCACAGTGGCTTATATACATTGGATAGTGTCAGAGCAGATGTAAAGCACTTTTCTTATTTTTCCTACAGCGACAGCTAACAATGTTTGAAAGACATATACTCGTATTATCTTCTGGTGTGAAAAATGTTCTAATTTTTTAATCGCTTTATATTTGGGTAACTTAAGAAAACCTTTCTGAAGCCATAAATAAAAAAGTTAGGTGAAATCATATGTGTTGTGTTTATTGCCTTGGGAAAATTTCTGTATAGGAGGAATCCAAATCTAGGCTGTAATATTGAACAAAACTTTAAGGATGGTTTTTGTATGTCGTTGTTCTGAATATTAATTATGTATATATTTGTTATAAATTAATCTTTAATTTAATTTTTGATTAAATTTTAATTTTGCCTTCATTACAAACTTTTCTTCTAATACTTTATATGGAAAATAATTATTAATAATTAAGTTAATGTAGTTACTTACGTTTAATGAAGGCGAAGCCGTGTTGCTTCCATTACGGACAGATGTTTTATGTGCACTGCTACGAGTATGTTTATCGTTTTCGTTAAGTGAGTGCAAAAGCTAATTCAAATAAAAAGAAGAATTTTAAGTATAAATTAATCAATATATATAAGATCATAAAGTAAAATTTAAAATTTATTAACTACAAAAAGAAATATGATAAACTAAAAATGTTAAAAAGATTGTTTAGGTATAAAAATTATTATAAATTTTTTGATTCCGTAGAAACATCTGTACTACTTTATTAATAAAAATAATTCCAACCAAATTTAGTATTTATATATTCATTATTAATAATATTGTGCGTTATTTTTTGATTTGGAGTTTCCATTTAAACAAATGGGGCAGATCCCTTTGAACTATTTTCAGCTCTCTCGCTCGAAAAATTAACACATTAGATTTGATTTGCTCATATCAAAAAACTTAGAGAAGTGTATACATTACAGGTATACACATTTTATTTGAGCCTAATTAAACTGAGCTATTCTTATTCATTTCCATATCTCCCTATATTTTCTTTACTAACATAATTTTCTTGCATTGTAATTTATTCATATTTCTGATCAACAACTTTTGCATATGAGTTAAAACAACAATATATAGTTAAACAAGATGAGTTTTAAAGTAACCAGACCTCTTTATAAAGAGGAGTGCAACCATTACCAATTCACATCTCAACTCATGTGTTTGTATTGTAAAATCTTACATATTATTTGCTGTCCAGATGTCACCGGATTATAACAACAACATAACTAGATATTTGTAGTGAGCGGGACATTCTGTAAGATTGTCACTTTTAATTCAATAACTTCACATTTACTTGTCTAAATATCATGAAATTCTTTCAATACAACAGTAAAATATTCACCTTACCAACTCCAGACCTCAAGTGAGGTCTTGATTTCCTCATTCGAAATGCACTTTTTAAAAATAATCGTGTTTATTTTAAAACCCACCTTATAATATATATATTACTTATAGGAAAGCAAGTTAGTTAAAAATTAAATATAAGTGCTTTGTTTATATTGAAATACAATAGTTGCAGCGGTTTGCTAATTCATTTAATATGAATAGTTTTTAGAACTGATAAGCAGATCATGAGAAATATTCAAATAAATAATTAGTAAATTCTAATTTATATAATTGACGATAAAATAATAGATTCTTTTCGCATCACTTAAGATTCAATTAAAAATTAATCCGCTTACCTCTCACATTGTTTTCTTTAATTTTTTGATATTTTAAAATTGATTTTGCGTTATTGAATTATTTTTGATCTAATATAATGTGTTTCATTGAAAGTTTTACAGTTGAACGTTCCATACTTGGGTCTTTTTTTTACATTATGTAGATCATTTATATGCTTTACTTTTAAAACTTAAATATAGAAAAGTTTGTTTCAGATGCGTTAAAAGCTTTGTCTTCAAATGACTTTCTTTATTTAATCTAAACAAATAATTTAGAGCGGAACTTACCTTTTCAACTTCATCATCCACGTCACCGCTTGGATCTGAACCTGCCTTTCGTGATTTTTCCAACAGAGTTGCTTTTTTGGCAGTGAAGTAAAGGCTGCGCTTTATTGCAATATATATAACATCGGTTGCACAGCGCACAGAATAATCAGGCACAAAAGTTTGACGAATTTTTGCATCCATATTTAAAGACTGTAGTGAGCCAATAAATTGTGGTTGGGTTGGAGAATCTACATTTGTGTTATACATTATATATATTTCTAAATATGATCTAAATTATTATTTAACAATAATTACCGATAACAACGTTTTGAATAAGAGCTTGAGTACCAAAATACGTAAATGGACCACTATCAAAGAGTAAGTTTTCCTTTCCAACGGTCACTTCCACGCGTCCTTCAAGTATAAGTACAAAGAAATCAACAGGTTTTCCTTGTTGATATATAAAAAGACTAGGATCGTCTTTTTCTTTTCCTTTACATTTAATGTTATGGATTATATCCTGATTAAGTAGACGGCGCAATATATTTTCGGATATAACTTCTTTTTTGAAGGCATCCACAGCTAAAGCAATGATATAAACATTATAAAATTTTTTTTAATTTCATGTAAAGTATCTTTGATAATAAGTATTTACCTGTAGTTAAGTACTGATACGTAGCTAAAGTTAATTGAGGTGAAATTCGTATGGCTTGATTTTCACGGCGTTCTGCAAATACAGAGAAGTCTTGCTTCTTATTACGATTGCGTCGTACTTTTGTACGGTTATCAACATATACATCAGTTTCATCAACAATTTCAGCTTGAATTAATTCCTCTATTACATCCTCTAGTGTAATAAGACCAATGGTTTCATAGAAGGGATCGCCATCACCTTCATCATTGACACGATGTACAAAAGCAATATGTCCAATTGTTCCATCTTTGAATTGATTGAACATAACGTCGAGCGTGTAATCTTCGAAAACAAAAGGCACGGGGTTTTGATAAAACTCGCAAAGAGTTTTTAATGGTGTATTATCATCGGTATCCACAAAGGCCAAATCTTTTATGTACAATAATGTAACAATATTTTTTTTGTCACCATCATAGACGGGAATGCGTGAAAAGCCAGACTTCATAATTTCAGAAACTGTTTCAAAATCAAGTATGGCGTCTAAGGACAGCATAAATGCGTCGTCTAGGTGCGTCATCACATCAGCAACAGTCTTCTTACGCAACTCTAATGCACCGGATATAATGTTTACTTCATTTTTATCTAAATCATTTATGTCTGTAGTGACCTGCAACAGAATTCCAAGTAATTAATTAAAGCTGTTTTAAACAAACAAAACGATTTTAAAATATTATCACATTTAAAATTTTGATTGCCAATAATTCATACGAAATGCATAAATTTCAAAATGTGGTAGTAAGAACTATTCAGTTTTATTCTTTTCGTGAGTTAAAATGAAATCCAACTCTAATATCAAGGAATAAATGTTACTTTTAACATCTTATTCTTCAAACGAAATATATTGGTGGTAATTTCAAATATTACAAGAACGTATGTTATAAACGATATATATTAATCTGGAAGCATCAGTTAATCACCACTATAAATCTCTTCAAATTAAACGCAACAACAAAGCATTTTTTACATTTCTAGATTCATGATCCCCGAGAGCCGTCAATCGGGTGGCCACTCTAACATTACAGTTATGTTAGATAACTGCCTTAAATCAGTGGATTTATTTATAATGAGCTCATTTATATGCAAGCTCTTTATGTGGTATATTAACCTCATTAGCGGACTTAATGACCAAGACTGCCTAAATGATACAAGTGGAAACATGGTATTATGGGTGAATTTCAGCAACGATTTGTGTTTTAATAATTAAATTAATATTATTAATTAATTAATTAAATTTAATTATTTAATAATGAATTAAAATAATTTTTTATTTATTAAAAATAAATAAATTAAAATATTAAACTTAATGATTATCTATAAACCTTGATTTTTAATGTGTTATAGGTAAGATTTTAACTTAAAAATTCTTGCGGGATTATTGACCGGTCACTGTAGATTGAATAATCACCTATCGAAGTTAGGTTCGAATAATCCAACTCAGACTGCAGATACTGTAGAGAAGAGAGAGAAACTGCATACCATGTGCTTGGAGAATGCCTGGAATTTGGATTTAGAGAAATACTTTAATACACAATAGACTGAGGGACACAATAGATCATTTAGGTCGCACGATCCCTTCTTTTCAATAATAATATAGGTAAGATTTATTATTAATTTAAATATAATTTTTATTTGATTTTAAGTTCTATTCGATACTGCTGTTGTAAAATTGTGGTTAAAATCGCGTTTCAGAGTTTAAAAAAATACAGCCGTTTCAGCCGTTTTAAAATATTGGCCGTGTGTACGTCTCGAAGATTTGGTTGTTCCGCGACTAAATCGTCACTTACAATTTCAAACCGTACTGCAATAACAATAGTAACTAATTATTGGCCTTTAATAATATTCTTTATTTTTAAAATGGTATTGAGAGTCTACAAACATTAAAGTCTTTGTAGTCGCTTGAGTATAATGGCAATCGTTAATGAATAATATTAATTTTACCTTAACAAGTTCCTTTAGGCGTTCACGATTATATACATTGCCGATTTCCTCTCCCAGAATAAAGTCTAAGAATCTCGATACCGGATATGAAAGTGGAAAAGTCAAAAGCATTACTACTCTTGTAATAAAAATAGTTTTTGCGCCAACAGCAAGGCCATGTCTGGAACATATTGCCTATTATGAAAAATATGAAATAGTTTAAAATCAAAAAAAAAAAAAAAAAATCATTCTAGTGTAGTTGTTAACATATATACAATATACTTATATAGACATATAAAATAATAAATTAAAAAAATCATGATTAACCTGTGGTGTGATTTCACCAAAAATAACGATTGCAAGTGTTGAGCATACAACAGCCACAACACCAGAAGTCAAGCCATCCAAGAGAATGGTGAACGTTGAATTTACCAAGACATTACCCAACAGAATACTGCATAATAGGTAATTACCTTGATCTCTTACAGGCTGAATCTTTTTAGCATATTTGCGTTCATTTTCAGAACCAGTATTGCGTAAAATCTATGAAATAAAAAATATTAAATAATTTGTTATATAAATTCTACAACAGAACTTTTTTGCTTTGCTATTGTATTGACTTATTTTCTTACCTTTAATTCTGTTCTATCAAGTGACATAAGTCCCAAATTTAAACCAGAAAAAAGTGCTGAGAAGCACAAGCAGATCAGTATAATTAATATAGATACCCACAGTGGTAACAGGGTTTCATATGTATCTAGTTGCATCCAGGGCGACTTACTTTGATGTGTGAGAAGTATTTTCTAGCATAGATGCAAATAAATATATGATAGACTTAAATATTATTATTGAGATATATTTACCAAATTATCGGCAGTTTCTGTTTTCGCACATATAAAGTAAGTATTTTTTTCATTTGGAAGCATTATTGTGTATAATGCTGACTTTCCATCACTTGAGATTACGTCAGGTCTGAATGGTGGCGTTTTAAGAACCTCGCAGTCAGTTGAACTCGCAGTAAGTGCTATAATGGTAGAATTTGTGAGGTCTGATCCAAACACGCGAATTTTTGCTTCAGTGTTGACCAACATACTGGGAACTCCATTTTCTCCATATTCAACTTCGTGGCTACTTTTTTCCACTCTGATTCCGAAAACATATGGTTCGATGCTTCTGCGATTTCTATTAATGAAAAACATAAACACTAATTATAATTTTTGTTTATTTTCCTTTAGGTAGTATATATTTCTAGTGTTTGCAAAGACATATTTAATATGTGATTTCTAGAAACGTAAGAAATCGCATTGGATACTAGAGGTATGTTATTAAAATTAATCATAATTATAAAAGGTGATAGAGAAGACTCTACACAAAGTCCATATCACACGAAAATAGTTAAACCAAATAGACTGGACATTGGAAGGTCCAGTCCAAACTCGTACCAAGGTTTCACGCCCAGAAAAAACATTTCTTAATTTTTTTTTTTTGTTTGTATTTTTTTAAAGTTTAAACATATAAAAATATTTCTTAAAATATTTTTGTTATTTTTTTCTCATTCGAAATAGTTATGGAGATATAGCCATTATAATGACACAGTCTCTTTGGTAAATTTGGGTAATTCAAAGTTTTAAATGCGTTTTTCTTAAAATTACTTTCTTTAGCTGATGGACATTGTTATATTGAACTAATTTTCATAAAATAGCAATAATGATCGTTAAAAAAATTATTAAAATTTTTATTATAGAAAAATAAATATAATTTTTGTTTACACTAAAGCCTGGTACTTACATCTATTTCGCAACAGGAATTGACATAAAAATTCATATCAACATTTTCCACATAATTTTGACATCATAGAAAACTTTTTCATATAGAGTTTTATGTCAATTTTTAGTGCGAAATAGATGTTAGTACTGGGGTTTACCTTCAAAAAAAAATTTTATATATAATATATATATATATACTTTCCTAAGGTTGAGATACGCACTGTAGCGTTATTTATACTATTCAAGATTTATTTATAATTGGAGGGGGGATTCAGGAACACACAAACTTTTTTCTAGGGGGTATATTTTCAAATACCTATAAGTCTTCAAAGGGTCACAACATTTCTTAGAAAAAGAGAATGGTTTTTATTAAGAATAAATTGGAATATCAAATTCAAAAGCAAAATTTAAAAAACTATCAATTTTCTTGCTATGAGCTTTAAGAAAAGACACAATAAAAAATGCTATCTCTACAAAGATTCGCCATTAATACAATTTACAATAGTTATAAGATAGAATAATACAGTAGAAACTAATCGTATTCGATAAAGGATGTTTTAAAAAAATAATTATGTACAGGGGATATGCCTGTTTTAAATTCACATAAATGTGGCAACATTTCTTGATGATATAACTATTATAGTGTCTAGGTTATCACCGTCAGAACCATCTTAGCATCAAAAGTCTGCGCTCAGCCTAAAGTTTGATTTTACTATTAAGGCCGCATGCGAGTTCGTGTATATTGAGCTAAAGATAATTGAAATTTCCGAAGGATTTATTGCACTGCACCTCATGTAAATATTTATTTATTTATTGCACTTATTAATTTTTTTTGGTTAAAAGTATTCAAATTTATTTATTTTTTCTTAAACATCTCATAAAATGTCCACAATGGTAACACCCAATTTATTTAGTTTTTATCAAGAGGTTTGAACAGTACCGAACTTCAACAACAAAAATTCATTTCATATTATTTTAATTAATTGAATTTTTGACTGACTATACAGCTATTTCAAGTATTGTCAAATACCCATCATCAGTGGTTTTGAAAATAATTCTTGTATTTAATTATTCGTAAATAATTATTTTTGAGACTGCAAGTACCAGGAATCGAACTCATGCTCTGCCAAATTTGAAGCTTAGAGTCAGCACTTCTTAACCAACTTTTATGTTCGCACAATTTCTTGGAATTTTGTTACTTTGGTATGAAAGTTTTAGTAACAAATTCACTTGCTGTATTTATATTAGAACGAAATCATAAACCAGCTGTAGAATAATTGAATTAATTAAATTTATTTTTATTTTTAATTGTTAAATTTCAACACTATTCTGTTTGTAGAGACATTATTTGTTGCATGATTTATATATTCTTTCTTATGTATAGAACCTAACCTAGGAACGTAATGCCACGAGTCGCACGGGCGACCTATTCGAAACTCTGGTAAATACCAACATCGCTGCCATGCCGACACAATGTACTATTTTCCTCAATTTACCATCAAATTACTCGAACTCGCACATGGTTTAAAAAAGTAAAGTAAAACCGCAGAAACTACTGCAAATAACTTTAACATTAAGAACTCGTATTTATCCTAAGGTTTTGTTAAATGATTCAGTAATTTCTTAAAATAACTCGGTGAAGTATCTTGTTATGCATCTAGATTGTAGTCTTACGTGGAAAAACAATATAAAGGCAAAACAATAATATACATTAATTTAAAAGCGACCCGAATCATTCATAGATCAAATACTTCAAATAAAACTAAGCTTTGTCTTTACAAAACCATATTAGAGCTTAAGTCAACAACATATGTTATACGTTTGTTGAGTAATGGTAACAATAATAATATTAAAATTCTTTAGCATTAACAGACTAAAACACTGCGAATTGGGATTAATACTTTCATTCATACTACATCTTAACATTCCTTACCTAAAGAAAAGGAAGAGGTAGTTAGCGATAAATAAATGAACAAACTTTATAGTCATAATAACAGCTTTAGCTCTAAACCATATATATAACAGTTTTTTAATAAAAAGTCTTGAAAGAATTCATATAACTCGACCACACACAACATAAATAGCAGCTTTTTTTCTATTATGATAATTTCAACATTATTGACTAAATTCACTTATTGTTTTTAACTAAAAAGATTATAAGAACTTTTTGTTTTCTTCAACCAGCTTATCAAAATAAATATAATATGAATTATTGTTTTTATTTTTGCCATTATCATATACGAGTACATACTATCATCCCACGTGATATGCGAAGCGTGATTTGTCACTGATTATGCGTCAGTTCTATAAAGTTCGGGCCCTATACCTATACCTATCTCTTATGATTTTAAAAAATCGATTCAACTTCAGAGAAATTGATTATATTCCAATTATATTTAGTTTAGCGAAACTTTTATCAAAATATTTGCAATGCGTATTATATATTTTAAAACATATAGCCAAGGACAAAAAACACATATTCACAAATTTAAAATCAGTCCACAGAAGTTTGTGGAGATGTGATAGTGGAAAAATCAGCGAAAAAATAAATTCAACGAGCAGATAAAAGTGCTGATATTTCTGGAAATGTGCAGTTGCCGGTTGGTGCTCTCGAATGTGTGACTAACCGTGACTGCAAAAGATAAATAAATCACACAAAATATTTTCAGTGTAAATAATAAAATACATAATTTTTTCATAATTATAATGAATTGAAAGGCTAAGAAAATTTTAGTAAATTTATATTTCGATCTGAAAATAAAGCATAAAATACACTATTGAGGGCAAAAAATAAACAGATTACAAGTGTATCAATACATTTCTCTTAGTCCCCAGTGTGAATAAGTCAATTCCCAGCTTTCATTTTTTCTTACAAAGTACGCTTTTAACCGGATATAACTGCTGATCAGTGTCTGCTTAGGAAAACTTTCACTATATAACTATAACTTCGAATCTAATCAAATCTAACGTTTGCTTAGCATAGCCTAAATGTACTGGTTCTGACTGCAACCATAATCGATTAAGATTAAAATAATAGCAGTTACAAAGCGATCATAACTGGTACTCGGATCACCATAATTTTTAGGTGCCTCCCAAAAACATATATAAATATAATTATAATATAATAATGTTATAATAAGTAATAATTTTAAATATATTTTCCAAAAATTTCTTTATATCTTGTAAAAGTTTGAAATTTTGACTTGGAGACCATTTATCGGTCTCCTGCGATTGTGACGGTGGAAAAGTTTAACCACCTTCCCCTCGATATAATGTTGTCTCAGTAGAATGTAATACATTATTTGGAGCCCAAAAAGATGAAATTAAATTTTATAAAAGTTTGAAACTTTGATTTGGAGACCATTTGATAGTCTCCTACCTTATACCATAATGTTGTCTTAGTGGAATGCAATACATTATTCAGAACTTCAAAAGATAAAACCAATCAAAGGTCAGATCATATATAAATAGCTCCAATAAAAATCATCGACATTTCAACACATTTTACATTAAACGTATTTCATTGAACGCATACACAAACACCTGGCGTAAACTGGATGGATGTAGTTCATTTGATTAGCGCGCATAACAGGAAAATAGCTTCTATATATACACTAGAAACACTTATATGTAAACTTTTGATGATGATGACAAACATTTGCCATTATGGTATACAATTTCTAATTTTCCCGTTCTTCTATATATAGCATATACTTCGAACACAGTTACATGAAACGCATTTTAAGTGAGTACATACGCAGACATCTGCCCTAAACTAGCTGGTTGTAGTTATGCGATTAGTATAAAAAAAAAAACAGCTCAATATATATATTAGTAGCACTTATTTGTGAACCTTTGATGATGATGACAACTCTCTTCTCATTCCTTTGTATATAGCATATACTTTTAACCTATTTTATACGAATTTTATATCAGCGCATCTAGCGACATCTGGTGTAAACTCAATATAGGTAGATCATGAGGTCAGTATAATAGGAAAATAACATATATATAAATATAATAGAAGCATTTCTTTGTGAGATTTTGATGATGATGATAACTCTATTGAGATTATGGTGTGCAATTTAATCTACTTATTCCACCATATATAGCAAATATTTAAAACATAGTTATATTAAATGCATTTTTTATCAGCGAATACAGTAATATTTGTCGTACACTGGTTGAATGTAGGTCATGAGATTAATATAATCGGAAAATAATAGCTCTATGTATATACACATATATGGTATTAGTAATACGCTCAAATATACTGCAATCTGTAGTGCACTGAATAGATGTACTATAATTTATGAGTTTGGTGTAATAGGAACATTTATATATTTATTAGAAATATTCATTCGTGAGGTGGTGATGATTATGACAACTGTCTTCCCATTTCTTTGTATAGGTATATCATATACTTTTAACACAGTGTAAACGAATTTTATGACAGCGTATATAGCGACATCTGTCTTAAACTGGATATATGTTGTTTATGAGGTCAGTATAATAGGAAAATAAATGATGAACGATAATAACAACTATTGAGATTTTGGTACATAATTTAATCTACTGTTTTCTCAATATATATTCAATATTTAAAGATAGTTACATTAAATGTATTTTTTATATACTAATATACTAATATCTGTCGTAAACTGGTGGGATGTAGGTTATGAAATAAGTACAATAGAAAATAACAGATCTATGTATATATATATACCTTCTTCTCAAAAAGTAACCGGATTTTGTTGTTTGTTAACTACTCCTTAAGTAATAGACCTTTTTCAAACATTTTTTTGTTAAGTTGGTACACCTTTTCTTGACATATGGTACAAATTTGAGCGCCATCTGTCAATTAGTTTGTTTACAGCAGCTGTTAATGTGACTACCTCAAGTGCATTGAGCGATTTTTACTATGGAAAATTCTTGTTGAACGCGATTTTTTGACCAAACACGGCATCACTGTCAACGCTCAGGCACCGTATTCGCCAGTTCTGGATTCGTGCGACTTTTTCCTGTTCCCGAAACTCAAATTGCCCTTTCGTGGTAAGCTTTTTGAGTCGATTGAATCGGTAAAAGAGAATTCACCGAATGAACTAAAAGCCATACCAGCACGGGCCGTACTTGCATATGTGTATCGCCTCAGAAGGAGCTTATTTTGAAGGATATAAAGTAAATTTGGAATAAAATTTAAATTTGTGTGTTTTATTTACAAAATCCGAATACTTTTTGAGCAGAAGGTATATATATATATAAATATATATATGTATGTATGTATTAGAAATACTTATTTATGATTCATGACCCTTTGATGATGTTGAATTTATGGTATATAATTTAACCTTTCTATTTCTCAGTAATTACCATACACTGTAAACATCGGTTTGGTATAATATTATGTATTGCAGCATGTACTGCTTTTTGAATTACAAATTTTATAAATTTTATTTCTCGAAACACAATCTAGAATATATTTCTTTTTCCATTAATTCCTCCGTAGATTGAACAATTATTTATTGGGATATATATTAATTATGTCAAACCAAATAAACAAATTTTTTATTCCAACATTATTATACACATTTATCATAGTCCAACATTTCTTCAGTTTGTTAGCCATAATAAGTACTTTATGACGTAAATGTCGCCCAAGAGCTCTAAATATGACGTGTTTTTTATAAACTAGAGAAAACAATCTATTTTTGAGTTGCTATGTTTTCAGTGAAATTTTGTAGACATTCACACATGAGCATATAGTTCTGTAAAATATGTGCATATATGTTAATCACATTCATATCTTCATACAAAATCAATTTGTAATGAAAACAAAAATAAACAATAATAAAATTTAAAAATAATCAATAAATTCGCATTTAATTGCATTTATTTGTTTGGGATTTTAATAATTACCAGATATATAGAGTCGAGCACTGTCTTCCAATAAATTTACATAAGGGAGCTTAATTTAAAAATTATGATGGAGCCCTGCATTCCATCTCAGAGCTTTTTAATTAAAAATTGTAAATATTTTTAGAGTCGTCAAGTAAACTATGACGTTATGAAAAAAAATAAAAAAAAATAAAAAAAAAAATAAAGAAACCGAAATTGAGAGTAATAAAATTATATGTATGTGATTTTAACAACTTCCATGTAAGGCTTTCAATACTCAACTCATAAGATATCGTATTATAAGTATCTACACTAGCATTATGTATAAGTGTAGATACTTATATTTAAGTAGAAATATTTTAACACAGTATTACCGCATATATGAAAGATGATTATTTTGCATTTTTCTGTATTTATTGGTTATTAGCACTTGGAAAAAAACAAACTAATTTCAAACAAATTTTGGACAGAACACAATATGTATTTAGCTTAGAGACAGGAACGTACGCAACCCTTTTATGAAACGGCAAAAATGCTCCCAAAGTGTTTTTGATACTTCGAATGTTTCACAATCTACAATCGCCAATGGAAAATTTTTCTCTCGTATGCATGGCACATTCTAAGGAAACTACACTTTGCAGATGTCAGCAAATTGCTTATGTGTGGCACAAACAAATCCATCAGAAAAGATGTATTTTGGTTGCATGAACGGCTTTAAAGTTCTATCCAATCGGCTGTTAATCAATATTTCGCTTCAATAATTCACATTCTGCGGTAGGTAAGTTTATTGTTTTCTTGAGCATGATATATAGTACATATATTCAGTACTGAATTAGGAAAGGTAGAAAAATCTGTTGCGTGTAAGGTTTTTTCACCTACACCTGCAAAGTAGGTTTTTTATATTTTCTATATTTAAAACCAAACAAATGAGTATTATCAGTTCGAATATGTAACATTAAAAATATTATCTGATATGAAGTGCAAATCTGAGACTCTAGATATAGCGCTCAATCATATAAACCACCCACCCTTTAGCATTGAATTGAGTTGCATTTTTACATTTCATGGTTTACAAGGGCGGCTTGATAAGTCTTTTTGAATTTCCCGCGCAGTTACTCTAAATGCAACAGTGCTGCCGTCAGCTGTAATCTATCAGTGGGCAACCTTCTAATTTTGAGCAAAGTTCGTATTTGCTTACCCATGAACGGCTCATTTCGGCTTATTTTGCTCACGGCTCATGAGCCGGCAAAAAACTCTTTTCATACGATGGCTCACGCTCACGAGCGAGCCCAACTACAGAGCTCTCGCTCACGAGCAAGAGTCGCCATTAAGTTATAAATGGGCTCACGCTCGTGAGCAAGAGTATGAGCTGCGGCTCATGAGATCTCATGCGCCCAATTTAGGATTTTGCTATTATTTTTTTTTTGTGAAAACATGTCATTAAAAGAGATTAAAAATATTAATAACCTTGAACTAACTAAAATATGGAAATAATCAAAGTTCCTAAAATAAACAATAAATATATTTTTATTGTTTATTTGTGGAAAATAATAATATTTTATAAATTTGTTTTTCAAATTCAAATTATTGTTTCATAATATTGTTTTAATATGAAATTATATATTTTCACATATAACGTTTATAAAAATAAGTAAAGCTAATAAACTAATATATCGCTTTTGATAAAACAGTTGAGCTCGTGAGCTCTCGACTTGTGAGACCTCATGAGCAGCTCTTCAATATGAGCAACTTGAAGGCTCTGGTGAATAGCTCTTCAATATGAGTCAATTATGGGCTTACGCTCATTTTCGCCAATTTTGGGCTCACATAAGAATTGGCTCTTGCTCATGAGCCTGAGCTGCTCATGAGTGAGCAAATACGAACCCTGATTTTAAGCAAGCTACGTCGTTTAGTTGGTTCAAAGCAGACAACCTCGTGAATTTTTACGAAAATGGAAAAAAGTAAATTTCGCCAAAGTTTATTACGAAATGAGTCTAAGATTTGTGCGATATAAGAATTTCTGAAATAATTGTGGTACAGTACGTTTTAGTAATTTCGGGGAGCTAATAGAAGCTAACATTAACGATCTTCAGAGATTCTTCAGATATTAAACCGCACGAACTACTTAGTTCAATCGAGTTTCCTACACAAATACTCAATTGGAGTCACTGAGTATGCTACCATTTTAACTGAACATAGTCATGAACGAAACTAAGTATATAAGAGATAAATTTCAGAATTGGTTTGAGAAGAATGTTCAGTAAACTGATTTTATCAAAAGAGTTCTAAATTTATTTGCGTTTTCTTGTATTATATGAAAAGTTAAAATCATTGAATTTTCAGCTGATAGATATGAATCAGTCTCTTTGTAACTAGTATTACAAAACTCTGGTGCTTGACAAAATTCTGGTGCTTAATAAAAATCTGACATCGAATGAATTTTGTATTTTGTTAAACACTTGTTATCCAGTTTGATTTGAGCAAAAAAAGTTTTTGAAGTAAGTGTCTTTATATCTACTATAATTATTCTGGCATTGCGACTATCGGGTCTATTGTGCTACCTTCTGCGCTTAGAAAACATAGCCCACTACTACACAGAGTACATTCTCAGGAGTCTATTCCATGTGTGCATTCTAACAATACATGTGTGGTTGACTCATTATTCTCTTCGCAGAATCTATAGTTTGCATCCGCATAAATCCCCAGTTTCGTAAGGTGGTATTTTAGTTTATAGTGTCCTGTTAAGATTTCTGTGGTGATTCTAAGTTTTTCTTTTGATAAGTCCATACAATCCTGTAATTTTTATTGTCATAAGTCCAAGTAAATTATTTGTTCTGGTTCTCCTTCATTTTTATGAGAGAGAGAGAGAGAGAGAGAGAGAGAGAGTACTTTGTCTTAGTCCACAGAAAGCATTTGGCCTCATCAACGGTGTGGCTGTTCCTTTTCTGGCTAGTTTGTCTGCGTATTCGTTATGTCTGTATGTACCGGCACTCAGAGTATAGATACGCGATTGGATTTGCCAAGCAGATAGAGCTTTTCTATATTGTCTATTGGTATTAATAAATATTTTTTTTAGATGTACGTTGGCTTAAAGGAAAATTACTAGTGAAATAATAGAAGCTTTGTGATTACAGACAACCGAAACGAAATCGGTTTTGACTGCAGTTCAGCAATAATTTTAGTTTTATAATCCGTCATGTAACTGTCTCCGAAATTTGGAATTTTTATATACAAAATTGAACTTCAAATTATATATATCAAAGGTTACTATTAAAGTTATTTAATAGTATTCGCACCGATGTAGTAATAGAAATATTTCAAAATGAATCACATCGATATTTTGAAAATGAATACCACTGGCTCTAAGTGATTTTTATAGGCATAGATGTATGAAATTTGTTGTAAAATTAAATTACCACTAATGCAGGTCTATCAATTGTTTTATTACTAAATCTCGCTCCACATTTATTTTATGTTTTGTTACGATTTAATATTCTATATAGCTCTGTTTCTTTCGAATGTCGCTTATACATTTATAAGAGGCTAATGAAACCAATAAAGAAATGATCAAATTGTATCTTAAAGTTTATTAAATTGAATTTGATTAGAATCATTGTACTCGTATTAATCAAATCACTTTGTGTTCTAATATTTCAGCTTTGCAAAAACGGACATATTTTGAAAATACCGGTTTAACCGGTTCTGCATAAGAAGATGGTATGACGTATATGGTGCGGTACTTGTATATGGTACGTACGGTGGCAGAAGTACAAGAATTTCACTTGATATCGGTGTCAATAGTTCGACAAAATTTCCGAAATGAACTAGTTATGACAATTCTCAAGACGACAGCTGAAAAATATGGATTTTAAATGATTTAATTGAATTGGTGGCACTGTTTAACTGAATAAAATCAATTTTCATTTTATGATGTAGGAGTGTCAAACAAATTAAGAAATCACTTTCAGACTAAAGTGGCGAATAATTTGTTTCTAATGCAATTAAATTTTGTGAAAATACAATAAGATTAGAAGTTTTTTAATTAATGTAATTGTTTACATATATGAAATCTCGTACTTTGTATCATTACTCATTGCATTGTTTGTCTCCATATTTCCATATGACGCAACTTTTTCTCAAGATTCTAAAAGTAATTCTATTTATAGATTAAGACACCCAATGACGTTTGCAGATCGGCATAAAAAATGCGTCTAGTAACAGCACGAGGAATAACCAAAATAACAAATAAACAAATTTAATTATAAATATAATCTATATATACATAGTTATATATATAATTAATATAGTTTTCGCACAACACGCTGTCAGAGGTCTCGTTTTTAAAGTATGTACTTACAAACATTCTTAATCTAATCTAGGCCAAGTGGACATAAGAATCCTGATAAAGATATCAGTAGCACGTAATAAGTTGTATTGATTTTATTGGAATAAACCGGCCAAAACAATCTGGATAATATATTATTAATTGAATACTAACGTCATATATAGGTAAAGATAAGATCCATTAAGATTTTAAAGCTGATTATTAAACTTAAAGTAAATAATAAGTATAGGTACATTTATGTTTGAGTGACTATCTTTTTTAGTCTTTTAAACTTAATAAATTTGTTAAATTTGCCTTCGCAAAGCATTTGTGACAAAAACAATCTCATATCTGCTATATTTGAATGTAACTTATCTGAAGGCCAGAAAAATTTTTTTTTTATTACAGACTAACATTTATGTTATAAATATAATTAAGTTTTTTCTTAACAAACTATATTATGCATAGAATTGTCAATTATTTGTTGGGAATTTCTAATGTTTAAAAACACACAGGAGATACCAAAAAAAAAAAAAATCCACAATACCTTCACGTTATTGTCGATTTTTTAATTTTATAACACTTAGGAAAAATTGGCCAGTTGTGATACCATATAATCCCAATCACATAAATTTTAAAAATTTAAAAATTTACGCTAATATTTGTTATTTAAGGGTCCTGATACAATAATTGTTGCTATAACATTTTCTCTGATGAAGAAGTCAAAATAGATACATACATATATATATCATGATTCTAAGATTAGTTGCTATGACATTCCCTCTGATGAAGAAGTCAAAACACTTCAAAACGTTGTTTTATTTAGATAAAAAAGATCTACATAAATAAATATATATATATATACAACTGTTTTTATTTAAAAATGACACTCAGCTCTTAAAATATTAAATTTAACCCCCTTTTTCAATAAAAAAATGGTTTTGAAACAATCCAGTGATTATTGCTTATACTATAAACCAGTTTGCAATAGAGCTTCAAATATTATTCGAGATGTTTGAAGCTTTAAGCATATACTTGAATATTTATATAATTCTCAAATTTCAAAAGTCGAAATGATTCATGGAAATACATCTTTGATGATTCATATAACAGAGTTCCATTTCAATCAGTGGTTCCCAACTGCTGCTCCGCGAGATGATTAAAAATTGTATCAATACATAGTTTGTACTACTGAGACCTCATTTGTTAGAAAATTTTCGCTATTTTATAGCCTATTTAATATACCTATAGACTTTTACAATTTATTATACAATTTACCAGATATGCATAAAGCATATTAAAATAATCATATAGTTTATTATTCTTAAACTTTGTGGTCACTCCTACTAAAACCTAAAATACTATAGTGATTCTGGGTCATAAAAAGGTTGGAAATCATTGATTTCAACTGATAACAGATGCTCTAGACTAGGGCTGTTCAGAGCAGACACGATCGCGGGCCAATACAGGTCACTGTGCAGTTTGGAGGACCGCAGAAACAAGTACATACGTTAATGGTTTCTTTTGGAGAAAAATTAAAAAATGGTTAATAATTTAAATTTAGTGTTAATAATTTATTCAATTGGGTCTTTTTTTGGAAATACTATAAAAACAAAATAATATAACTTTATATTAGCTGGGGGCCATGCTTTAGACAGCTCTGCTCTAGACCATTTGATTTAGAGCTCTGCTCTAAATACTTGAATCTGAGTACACTAGAGGTGCTCTGGTAAATGTTCTTTAATTTGATGTTATATTTGCTATTCTACCGAAATAGATTTGTAAATTACTTTATTTAAAATTAATTTATTTTAAAAAATCTCATTAATTAATGCTCTTGGCATTGATACACACAACTCTTTTAGAATATCAAATAGTAATTTTATATTAGTAATATATAAAAACATAATTAGAGATTATTTTTTTAATATGGAAGTTTTATTTGTTTTGATAGCATTGATAAGTTTTATAGTTTTGGTGAATTTTTACGAATAGAAGAAGAAATTCAAACGTTGATTAATATATATATATAAATTAAAATATTTAAAAATTAATTATAAAAACATAAAATCAAAAAAATAATATATAACAAAATTAAAAAAATAATATATAAAAAATAAAAAAAATAATACATAAAAAAATAAAAAAAAATAATATATAAAAATAAAAAAATAATATATAAAAAATAAAAAAAATAATATATAAAAAAAATAATATATATAAAAAAAAATAGTAATATATAAAAAAATAAAAAAATAATATATAAAAAAATAAAAAAAATAATATATAAAAAAATAAAATAAAAAAAATAATATATAAAAAAATAAAATAAATAAAATATAACAAAATAAAAACATATAAAAAAAATAAAAATATATAAAAATAAAAATAAATAAGAAATATAAAAATAAATAATGAAAAATAAACAAAACGAAAAGAAATATTGACAAGAAATATAGAAACTCTGCGCCATTATATGAACTGATCCAAAAGTGTTCTACCCAGTGACATTATGGTAGTATAAGGAAACAACTCTGGATATGGTGGATAAAACTTATAATCTAATCATGGAAAATTATAGTGTAAGGGTGCTATGTAAAAATAAACAACTTTTAGTGAAAGAGTTCTTAAAATCTCAGCAGATCATTTTTTCTTATGAATATGTTATTAGCAAGATAGTATTACGATTACTCACAGTAGATCAAAATTGTACCTGTTTTATCGTATTACGATTACTCACAATAGATCAAAAATGCACCCGTCTTATCGTTTGTAAACAGTAAATGTAAATATTTCAGCATAATTTTCAGTTTCTACATAGATAGTTACATAGATGTGTAACTATAGATGACACATGGATGTATTACTATGTTCTCAGAAAATGAAAAAGCAATCGAAATAGTGGACTTGTGATAATTCGTATTTAAAAGTAGGCCCAGATAATTATGGTACACTAGCCGGATAGTTTTAATTAGAAATAGATTACCTTAAAAAGAGCAATAAGAATACAACTACTAAACAATACTATGCGATAGTTTCAAGTTCCTTAGACGATACAATTGAGAAAAAAAAGACAGTATTTGTGCGAAAGAAAAACATTTCTTTATCTATGGATAGAATAATACTATGAAGTGCTACCGCGCATTGGTTTCATTTAATTTCCATTTATTTTCCAGGGTTTGTTGGGAATAAATTTTATTCTAATTATTTAAACTAAGAAGAATATTATTTTTAATAGTAAAGAAGACTATATTAAGAAAAAAACTTAAAACTAAGCAAAAGTTCAAATTATTTTTTAATTTATCAGTGACATATCAAAGAGCCCTCGTATTGTGCACAACAGAGCTGTTACAGATTAAAAAATTTCAAAATAAACATTCTTTGTCTCAAGATATTGAATATCATTAACCACAGATACAATTATAAACAAAGTAACTACAGTTTGAAAGAATTTTAAGAAAACATTTTTAAAATAAATATTTTTATAGTCTTATGTTATATTAGTGAATGTATTCAACATTGTCACTCATGGCTTCCATCATAAGTGAACGTCAATTTGCGTAATATGCATAATTTGTATCTAATAAAAACATTTGACTTAGTACGCAAAATTTTAACTTCTCATAAAGAGTATTAGAGTATAACTTCGATTAAAGGAACTATACTACTATATCAATTTTCATAAAAATACACATTGTTAAGCATATATGTATCAAGATTTATATAAAAGATCAAGATTTTACTTTGTGTAATAAAGATTAAACTGATAAGGTGTAATCAAATTTAAATCTATTAAATAAAAATTATATCAGATAATTTTACAATACTTTATTTAATATTACATATTTAAAAAAAACCTTGTGTTTCAGAATAAAACTCATCTCATGACAGCCGTGTTTTCGTAAAGAATTGCTCTAGAATGAGACAATCTCTGTTGGGTATTGCTCTAACTAATTCAGTTATTACCAGTTGAACTGCAGATTTATGCGATTGATCATAATCTACAATCAAATATTAAACAAAAATAGAATTTCTTATCAACATCGTTGGCACAAGTAGAATTTCATGGAAACGAAGAGTAAACTTTTTTGCCGCAGCTCAATAACCAGTACACAGATTTTCGTTCATTTGTATCGCATCTACTCATTTGTATAACTAAATCTAACCGATATTTTAAATTAATCATTTAAATGTGAGAAAAAAAAACTCATTAACACATAAAAGTTTTCACACAAATACATTTTTCTGAAATAACACCTATTATTGGACAGGTAATCTTTTTTGTTTAAAAAACATCCTTTATTGGATATGAATAGTACAATCTTAACTGTTTGTTAATTTAGTACTATTGCTGAATTGTACTTAATAGATATTAATTACTATGTAAACAATCGCGAGCACCTAAACAATCGTTGACATCATGCAAATTGGTACTGAGTTCTTCCTGTGCCGAACATTTAATAAAAGATGGGAGGACTCAACGATATGCATGCATCTGTATGCAATTTGGCCACGCACCAATAAAAGAAAATCAAACTCTCTCAACGAGATGCTCTGTGGAGATATCAATTTTACAGTAGGTTTACTTACAGGTCATTGTATTTTAAGTATAAATACGCTAGGAGACTAAATCTCCCTTTCAACCATATCTGCCGCAGTTGTGGTAAAGACGGTGAAAGTGCCTCACATACTTTAGGTGCTTTCTTTTTTGAGGATCTTAGCAAACTTCAGAACCTCCCTCTCAATAGCATCATAGGCTTTGCCAAAGGTTCTAAATGATTTTAGCCTTTTGGGTTTTAATAATATGGTAGCACAATGGGCGTACAGGTCTAAGTAGATCCCTTGGGATCGCCAGTATAATCTAACCTATTATTACTGCTCATAAATTTATTAGATTCGTTAACATTTTTTGTAGCAATTGAAATCGTAAACACTATAAAGCGTTGTTAAAATCATATTAAGTTAATGGGTATCATTTTTGAACAGCTTGCTGTGCTTAAGCCAAGTATTCGAATACAAATATATAAGAATATTAAAATACTCGTAGCTTTGAACAGATCGAATAACAATTAAAGCTGCAGTTTAAACATTATAAGTTCAGTCTATTATATTTTTAACTATTGATTATTATCAATATCCATTAAGTTTATATGTTCATTTTTGAAAACTTTACATATATTTTTACCAGTTTAAAGTAGTTCGCATGAAAACAAGTAAACACTTTCAGACAGTGCCTAATAAAACAATGCTTTTATCTTTGCAGACGACAAGTCATACCATATAAAACTTAACGATATTATCTACAAATTCGACACTTTCACAAAATTTTATTTAAAGCAATATGCTCACATTTTGCAAATATAGTTTATATGTATAGAGTTTCTTATTAGCGCATGGGTTATGTATTTTATTTCAAAAGTTTAGTCATCTCCAACATCAACAACTAACTGCATACATACATACATACATAAATTTTGGTATCACTAATTCGTTGGACTTCCGAGCAAGTGTTATCAGAGTTAAGTATATATCTAACTATCAGCTAATATATAAAAACAACCTTCCTTGTGCAAACAAATTCAAGCTGTATAGGTATATCTTCGGAAAATAAATATGCACACCTGATGAACTTATCAGCAGAATAAAAAATAAGCAAGGCAAAAACACAGCATGTACTTCAGAGATACATAAATATCTCCGATGTCTTAATATCACCACATTTATGACGAATGTAATGATAAAATAATAATAACAGAATATGTAATAAAAGCAGTCAAATAAAAAAATACTTCAAAAAACTTTTTTTATTAAATTAAAAGCCTTTGTTTTAACAAACTTAAATAATAATATTTGAATAGTTTGACATTTAGCAAACTATTCCCGATACTAAAAAAAGTAGTCTCTCTACTTTTTATTTATTTCATATAGAAATAATGGAGTATGTACAGTGTTGTGCGAAATATGGGTTATGATGGTTGATAAACGACTAAAATTTGTGGATTATGTTGGTGCTAACAATCTCTGACAATTAGCTTATGTTTATAATTATGTACGAGGGTTTATTTCAGGCAAAGTCTCGTCCCAACGTCTTTGTTCTGTTTCTGTATTTTGTGCGATCAACGTTTTTATAGTGCGATTTGCCCGTTCAATGGGGTTGCCTTGCGGGGAGTAAGAGGCGGTGGTCTGGTGCCAAATTATTTGTTACACTTCCCCGGTTTTCCTCATAGTTGACGAACTCTGATTACCTCGTAGAATAATTTCTTGTTCGTTTCCTTGGATTTTTGAAAATTTTAAAGAACTCGTCTGGACTACGATCATGTGTATGCTAGAAGAATTCTGAATTCCAAGACAACATTCTCTAGTTTGATTCGGAACATTGTTTACTTTGTCATTCTGGTGAGTCCAACTAACTTTTCCTTGATGTGGCTGTGGTAGCTGTTCTGGTGGAGTGATGCGTTTTTTCAAGACCTTATCTGTAAGAGTTTGTAATGGTTGATGCGATGATTGGCTAGTGCTCAACGTTTTTCCAATCATCTTAACTTGTTTTGTAGTGGTTTCTATAATTATATCATTTTTCTGTCCTTGTTGCGCTGGAAAATCTTGTTTCTGCGAGTGTAGTTGTAGCGCTGGTGATCATTTCCTACGGTCTCAATTTACAAACGACTTTTATTTAATTCAATTTGTTCTTTTCCTTTATTGATTGTATGATTATTAAATTATTTAATTATATCTTAATTCAGAAACTAGCAATAATTTATAAACTATTATATTATATACCGAATAACTAAGGTAACAATAATAATAAAAAAAATACAATATCTGTCTTAATTCAACGCACAGGGTAAAATTTTAAACGCAGCATAGGTTCGCAATATATATTCGCATAGCACAATATAATAATATCAACGTAGTATGGATTCGATGTACCACAAAAATTTTCAGCCGGATCTATATAATTTCAAAACACAGTATTATATTTTCAACGTAACGTGAATTCGATGCACCATAAGGATTTTCAGCTGGAGCTATGTAATTTCAAATCACAGTATTATATTTTCAACGTAAGAGAGAGAGAAGTCGCTACTGGCGCGACAGTCGAGGTAACCGTCAGGCTAAAGAGCTGGTTCTCCCTTATAGTTACAATAAGATATCCTCCTTCAGCAGAACAGAGTTGAGGTTGCTAGTGGGATATCTAACGGGTCACCATGGGCTACGTTACCATCTCAACAAAATGGGCCTATCTGAAGAGATAGATTATAGACTCTGCTTAGAGGCAGAGGAGACAACCAGCCACATTCTATGTGACTGCCCAGCTTTGACCTGGGCCAGGAGAAAATCACTGGGTCGGGAATTGCTTTCACCTTCCGACATTAGGAAGTCCTCAACAACCGACATTTTGATCTTCGTTCGAAAGGCGGAATGTCTTTTGTTCAGTTAGGGTCTGTTGTAGCACAAAAGATCAATCATGGTCGCAGTGCTCTGCTCAAATGGGAGCTAGTACCCTGTTATTTCCTATTCCTATTTTCAACGTAGCATGGATTCGATGCACTCTTATGATTTTCAGCCGGAGCTATATAATTTCAACGCACAATATTATATTTTCAACGTAACGTGGATTCGATGCACCATAAGGATTTTCAGCCGGAGCTATGTAATTTCGAAGCACAGTATTTTATTTTCAACGCAGCCTGCCTCCGCTACACTATAATGATTTGCAACCGGAGGAGTATTTTGGTTTCTTAAGCTTCAGGTGATACTATATTCGTGTGTAAGTGCGTACCTTTTGTGCAGGATGTCCATAGAGTACTTGTAGAAGCCCTCTATGTACTTCCTTCATCTGACAACTGTTAAAGCTCTCAGACCGGTACGCTACACCGCACCTATAGTTTACACCGATCCCACGTTGAAAGGCATCACGAGTGACTTGTTGTCCAACTATGTCATCCACCACTCCGTCACCAGAACCCGATCTGTACTGTCCAACGATGATCAAAAGAAGAGAACGATTTCAGAAAAACATGCCTTTGCTGGTTATTTACACAAATAAGTTAGGGACGCGTAGTATTATCTAACCCTAATTTTTGTCAGGAAATATTGGGTCGTTACAGGAGGTGTCTAAATCGGAGTGGAAGAAGTGCTTTGACAATTGGTTCGAGCGCATGTAGAAGTATATAAATCAGGCTGGAGAATACTTTGAAAAACAATAAAACAATTTTTGATGATAAATATTCGCATTTTCATTATTAGGCCAGAAATATACATAGCAGCCCTCGTATGTATATAAATAAATGAAATTTTTTGAAATATTGCATTAATAAAAATCAACTATTGAAAATGTGCTTAATTAAGTATTTACATTGTATTTAACATTGAATATTTTAATACCGAATGGATTTCGAATGGAATGAATGCTTACGCCCAGTAGCGAGTGTGCAAAAAACATAGCGCAAATGACATGATTACAAATACGCATACATAATAAGTAACTTACTACATATCTATGTGACATATACGTATTATATATAAAATAATTTATAAAAAAAATTATTAAATAGATGACAAAAAGTTTTATTTTATTTTTTACATTTTTTTGATGTCATTTATTGAATAAATATGAATAATTTATGAATAATAATTAATATAAATAATAGTATAATAATATGAATAAATATATTGAGAATTTAACAGAATATTTTAAAAAATTTGTCTCTAATTTTTATATATAATTTTTTTTTATTTTTGTTTTAATTTTATTTTTTTTTTTTAATTTCATTTTATTTTTTATTGTATTTTTTATTTTAATTTTTTTATTATGATTTAAACGCGTTTATCGATTTAATCAGTGAAATGGGTTAAACGATCCATAGCACAATTAACTAATAATATTGTATGAAACTATAAAAGAAACATTTCACTTTTATTAGAGCCACTAATTATTTACTAAGCATTGGATTAAATTTAATTAAAAAATTTGACATTTTTGATCACTATAATACGATTTCTGATATGGATTCTCGAAACAAGAGTACATAGATAAATGCACTAACATTTTTGGCGATGAAGACACAACCTTTGCGACTTCATAACTGTGTCAAAAAAAGTAAATGCTGTGTAAAAATCTATAATGAAAGATTCTCAAATGACAACTTTGATTCTTTTTGATTAAGACAAATTTAGGAATTATTTTCATCAGAATATATAAAATAATCCATAGAATTAAGCCGTAAATTAGTTCTTGTTGAATTCTAAATAATTTGACAAAAGCTCGAAAAGTGATTTGACAAAATACAATGTCAGTGATTCAAAATTCTAAAAGTGAATAAAATTGTAATAGATGACGAATCATGGATCTGGTATAGACAGCTATTGAATATATGGTATTTCATGATAAACCAAATTAAACAAAACATGTTCTTTGCGTAAAGATATATATGAATACCAGTATTTTTCTGAAAAGTTGGTCTATACCGTTAGATCAGCATAGAATGGTCGACTCTGAATAATACATATATGTTGAGGTTAGTTGAGTTGAGTCAGTGCACCTGAGCACTTTTACTCTTTATTAACTGCGAGGTTTCTACAAAACCCCTCTTTGCGCCTTGACTGGATTATTGTTTATCACTTCATTAGACTAGGCAATAATTGACCTAAGATCTGCATATCTCCCCGAGAAGCCTGTAACCATTCTGAGATTTGATAACGTGGTGTTAGTAAGTCTGTCAGATTTCGCAAATAATTTCAGGGCTCTATCCTTTATGTATTTTTTGATGGGATCAATCTTGAGGTCCCTGAGGATGTCTTCGTCCTAATGTACCAAGGAACTTTGAAAAGTCTTCTCAGAGCCTGGCTTTGTGCAATTTCTAATTTCTTTTGTAGAAAGAAATTCCTTATTTGAAGAAATAAGGAAAACTAATAATTCATGACATTTTGAGAACTTATAGTATTAAATTAATAAGTCAATGCCTACTTATTCCTACACATCAAAGACATACTTTGTCGGCAAAAAAAAAAATTGATGCGTTCAAGAACAAAGTCTTGGAGCTGCTTGAAGGGAAATTAAAAAAGACTATGTATGATATATGGTTTAAATGCATGTAAGTATGTATATATCATAGTAGAGAATATTTTGCAAAACAATAAAGCCACTTTCAATGCCAAAATGCATAGTGTACCTCCCCCATACCCTAGATTTTGTTTCTCAAGTAATTCTTATTGATTTAAATTTTAAGTAATATTTTTCACATAATTTTTGGGATATAATGAGTAAAAATTCTCTTATCTAGAATTAGTTCTTCTTCTATTAGTACGTTTGGAACGTTAATTTTTATGGATACCAAAATGACACTCTAATTAAGTAATTTGTGCAACAACAAAATTTATAGTTTTTTTATAAGATAGTCAGATGTGTTACTTAAATGTGAATGTACTATTTAACATATTGTAATATTATTGTAATATTGTAAATTCCTAGTATTTCTGCGAGTCAGACAATGTTATACTTCAACAAATTGCCTGTTAACTGGAAATCCAATTATAATATATAAATCCAATTATATATAAAAATAAATAGCAATATTAAATGATATAGTTTGGAATAGGTACGAATATGCAAAAACAAAAAAATGAAGTAGCATTAAATGCTTATGAAAGTCTAACTTAAATTTTAATTGCTAAAGCAATTAATTGGAAATATTTTGCGAATATCTGAGCGCATATAACAGCAAAAATTTGATTTCTCTTTAAGGTCATCAATAAAATTTTATTAAAATTTTTATTCACTACGTATTATCTGTTCAAATGCAAATAAATTCCTTTGAATGAGAATAAATTTTATTGGAACTATTTAGTACTGAATTTAAATAACAGAAATTCTACGTTCTTGATTTATTATGCAGCTCATATAAAAGCTATAAGACGTACACAGTTGATTTAAAATTTTTAAAAGCAATGTTTTTTATACTACATACAAAAGTTCTTAAAAGGACTGTGAGACCGTCCTTCATTGAACTGACCTTATTAACCATTTAGGAACATTATGCCTATGTACGTTTTTGATACCCAACTACTTTTTGATCAGCTTTTAAATTTAGAACACTCTAGAGTATATACTCAACGACCGAGCGTACTTATTGAAAACGAAGTGTACTTGGGGAATACATTATACATAATCTTTAGTAACAACTCCTGATTGCTTAAAAAAACTCATAATCGGAGTCAACGTTTCAAATTTGACTAGTTTCAAAATTTCTCGCGGTTCAAAAAATATATACGAATTAAAACCAACTTATATACATATATATATACACCATTAATGCTGGCTATTTGATAATTTCCGAAAGAGCTGTAGGATCAACTTAAAAACTCAATTAATTAAAAATAAATGTTTATTATTAAAAATTTCTTCACTATAAACCATTTAATCATTTAATCAATGAATCATTTAATTATTTGAATATCAATTTAAAATTTTGTAGTATAAAAATTATTTCATTTGTTGTTTTTATATTTGTCATAATTTGAATTTTATTTATCTACAACATATGAAATTAAATAGATGAGCAATGAAGAAGATAGACAAACGATTCTGTGAAATCTATAAATTTCATAGCTGTTAACTGGGAAACTTAATCAGTCACACAACACTTTAAGATAATCAAACAATAAAAATGGCATTGTGATAAAAAAGTATTAAACTAATACTCGTAATTCGTATTAGGATAATGAAATATCTTTTTTGATAATTATAAAGCAAATCAACTTTTATAGTTCCAAAAAGTGTGTCATAAACATTATAGAGAAGTATATATAGAAAAATATTGGTCAGCAATAATCCGCGGCAGTTATAAAAAATAAAGAATTATAGTTAAATATATTTCAAATTTAATAATTTTACCTTCTGCTCAAAAAGTATCCGGATTTTGTTGTTTGTTAACTACTTCTTAAGTTATGTTGGTACACCCTTTCTTGACATATGGTACAAATTTGAGCGCTATCTGTCAATTAGTTTGTTCATAGCAGCTGTTAATGTGAGACTACCTCAAGTGCATTTAGCGATTTTTACTATGGAAAATTCTTGTTGAACGCGATTTTTTGACCAAACACGGCACCACTGTCAACGGTCAGGCACCGTATTCGCCAGATTTGGAACCGTGCGACTTTTTCCTGTTCCCGAAACTCAAATTGCCCCTTCGTGGTAAGCAAATAAGGTTTTGAGTCGATTGAATCGTTAAAAGAGAATTCGCCGAAGGAACTAAAAGCCATACCTTCACGTGCCTACGAAAAGTGTATGGAAGATTGGGTTAAGCGTTGGCATATGTGTATCGCTTCAGAAGGAGCATATTTTGAAGGAGATAAAATTAATTTGGAATAATATTTTAATTTGTGTGTTTTATTTACAAAATCCGAGTACTTTTTGAGAAGAAGGTATTTCATTCAATGATTTTGAAGCAATCAAAAATAACAAACAATACCAGTAGTATTTAAGTTAAGTAAATACTTCTTAATGTTAATTTTTTTTTTTGTCGAAAGTGACGCATCTTATGACGGAAAGAAACTTTTTAAAAGTTAAAAGGGTTCGAATATAAATGAAAAGACAACAACAAACATTTTAGTTAATTTATTGAAATTTGACTGACCGTACAACGCTGTTTCGAGTATTGCCAAGTTTTCATAATCAGTGGCTTTAGGAAATATTTTAATTTTTTAATTAGTTTATAGTCCGTATATAATTTATTTCGACTGCAAGTGCCCAAACAAACTTCTTTGTTTTTGTAAATTCGCACCATATGTTTTTACAAACAAAAATATATCTGAATACATTAAGACCGAAAAGTTTTCGGAAATTCTCATTTAAAATTCGCGCGCTGTATATTTTTCGATATTTTAAGTTTATGTAGTTTGGCAGCAATTAAGGACAATTACTATGCAAAAAATGAGAGCGATCTGTCAGACAGTTCGTTTACGGCAGCTGTTGAAACCAGTTCACCTCAGTAGTGCGTTGCGAAAAAAACAATGGAAAAAAATATTGAACAAAGAGTTTGCATCAAATTTTGTGTTTCGAACGAAATTTCGTGTGCAGAATCGTTGCGAATGCTACAAAAGGCTTATGGGGAATCAGTTTTATCGAAAACTCAAGTTTATGAGTGGTACAAAGCCTTTCAGGACGGTCGTACGACCGTCGAAGACATTTCGCAACGCACTACTGAGGTGAACTGGTTTCAACAGCTGCCGTAAACGAACTGTCTGACAGATCGCGCTCATTTTTGGCATAGTAATTAAGAACAGTGCTGCCAAACTACATAAACTTAAAATATCGAAAAATATACAGCGCGCGAATTTTAAATGAGAATTTCCGAAAACTTTTCAGTCTTAATGTATATAGATTTTACCCGTATATATGTAAATATGGTAATCTAATCAATAGTTGTGAACACATTTATTCTAATAAGACCGTGTGGCTGAATTTCTAATGAGTAAAATGCATTACTTTGGAACTAGAATATTTAATTTTTTCATCAGAAAAAGATTAGGAGAGGACACCATTCGATTATGTGTGCTTTCGTGTCTCAAATTAGAACTTATGTATGACAATGTTTATAACAATTTAACGATAATATACACCTACAGTACAATAAAGCTATCTTGAGATGACAAAATACTAGATCATACTAGATAGTAGATCAAGAGGCGCTTTGTAATAAAGCAAATAGATTTTTGTAAGAGGAAAATTTTACAATTTTGGTAACTAGTTCTATTTTTTTTTCCTATTTTAAAAATATTTGTTTATCATTCGTTTAGTATAAAATATATAGGGTTATGAGTAGAGTAGTTATGTATGATGATGGGAGAGTATAAAAGGACTGAAATGAATATTGAAATAAAAAAATACATATATAAGTTAAAATTAAACATATTTATGGGTTGTTTCATAAGAGTCTATACGTAAACCTTGTATACCTAGTTTAGGCTTGTATAGCCACATTGTATACCAGTACTTTTTAATAATAATAATATATATGCTTTTTTAATGATTACTGGGCTTAGGTCGTTAATTTAACACTTAAAAATATAAATAATAAATAAATATATAATTTAAGTATATATATATACATATATAGGTATATATATATACTTTATAAGTTCTTTGAGATATTGGTTGTTTTTAAATATTCACATTTCAAAATACGTAAATGTAGTAGAATAGAAATTTCTTTTTTGCAGATTAATGTTTTTGCAGTAATTATTGTGTAATAATTAAATATTAAATATTAATTTTAATGTTGTAGTAATACCACAGGTAGTTCCTTCATTTTTGGGAAAATAAGCTTAATTAACTTTTCATAGGAAAGATAAAAGAGTTCGAGTCATAAGCATCAAATGATTGTTAATAATGAGTTGTCTCTGGAATGTAAGTTTGATTGTTTCTGGAACCTATAATTATTTATAATTATTTATTATTATATTAATTACAAATGCAACGTTGACATCAAAAACATATTAAAAGTTTTAAAACTATTGATCTTAGTATGATAAAATAAAGATCATTTACCGCAACTGTTTATAATTCTTTTTATCTAATCTGTAATCTAAAAATAATATAAGAACAGCAGTACGTTCAGTAAGAAAGCGCTGACTGTTTTACTTACTAACTGTATCACAATTAGGTGTGCTAGTTGTGTGAATGTGATATATATAATGGCTATCATAGGATTATAATAAATGTAATTGATATTGTAATCACTACACAAGAGTTTACAGATCTCTAATCCTATTAAGACACAAAATGCATACTATACTATGCTTAAAAACATAAAATTTTCTCTTACCGAAGATTTTTATTACTACTATATTGATAAATTGTACAATAAAATATATAAAACTAATAATGAAATATTAGTTTTATATATTTAATTAGATCCGATAGATTCATTGTGAGGATCTATTTTATAAGGCTTGAGTGAATCTAATTTTCGTGGGGTTGATTTGCAACTGGTATCTAACATTTACCATAGATAATAAAAACAAGTAAAAAATGGTTCAAAGTGAAGCATAACTGATTGATAAATTATATAGGAATGGCAAGGTCCTGAAAGAATATACTTACTACTGATTAAATACTATTCTATTATAACTGAAATATATGAAGCCATTAGTATATATTATTATACGGTGAAATCATTTAATTCAAAAGGCTTTATTAATATCTTTAAGACATTTGTAAATAAAGAGATCACTACTTTCGTCCATCAAAAAAAAGAATTAATATTTCTCTGAAATTATATAAAAAAGTAGTGTAATAGACATAAATAAAGTGATATATTTGGTTATTTTTTAACCAAAGCAAATTTTATTATAGTCTTTTATGTAAACATTCAAAAAAGCTGATATAATGTTTACTCATAACTTTATGGCTAACAAAATAAACAAGACAAAGTTATGTGATTCACACATTTTTGTACAGCAGAGCAAAATGTGTGGTTCTCACTAAACTATTTTTCACGATTTGGAGATACATAAACTCTTTAAATTATGCAATATACAATGTATAGTAAATACACAATATCAATTCTACAAAAAAATAAAAACAAATAATTAATTGCAATTTAATTGACAGAAAATGTCAAAATTCTTATTTTCAAGGCATTTTAAAAATTGATGACTTTGAGATTCTTTAAAGGTTTAGGAACAAAGTTTCGAATTTTGTGTGGTCTCCTTCGTAACAATTTAATTTGGAACCTGAGTAAACTGAAACTAAATGTTTATTCCGCAAACATAAACAAATGAATAACATTGATGAAAATAACGACGATAACTCCATATTAGAGGCAACTACTGCATAAAATGATTAGCACAAAAAAAGAGTAAATAAAGTGAATGCTTCACTAAAATAAAATTGTTTATAATATTTATATTTATTTATTTTTATTTATTTATTTATATTTTGCAAGTTTGCCAAAAAGACCGGTGCATGGAAAAAAAAATAATATTTGGAATGACAAGTTACGTATCACTTGTGAATGACAAGTGAATGATTAAGTGTCATCATCATCAAAAGTAATAAATACTTAGAGGTCTGGTCTAATACACATAAAAAATAATGAATTTGTATAGTACACATATGTACTTCAACCCTGGAACGGGCATACCGCAATACCAGTGTCACACATACAATGTAGCTAGGAAGGTTATACAGGCAATCCCAAGTGATCCACATAGGCTCATTGTTTTATTGTATAATTAAAAACTGAAGGGTTAGAACCACTTAGAACCTTTGGTAAAGCCTATAAGAGTTCTTACAGTTCGCTAAGATCCTCAAAAAAGAAAGCCCTTAAAGTGATACGACGGCGCCGCTCTCTTTAAGATCTTAAGTTACATTAACAGTGCATTTCATTAATTATATTAAGAACAGTGCCGTTAATAAGACAGGTCTGATTATGTGGCACTCATATCGCATACAATATCTTTTGATAAAAGATATCACAATGAATTAAAACACACGAACAGAGTGAGAGATAAAACTAACTATGCAGTACTGCAGAAGAAAACTTATGAATAAAGTGAGAGTTGGATTAACCTGAAGTTATCACTGCAGTATTTTCCAAGCTAAAGTCTAGGTAGATAGCCACGAAGTTATAAGGCTATAACCTTGTATTGTACTATATCTAAAAATATTTTAAAAACAGAAAAGTCATAGGAAGATTAACCGCGAATATTTATTGTGTTAATCGGCACATAAATCTATTAAAGGAGACAAAATAGTATATGCGATAGCCGAAATCGCTGTTTGGCAGCAACAACACGGTACACAAAAACTTCTCAAAAATTCAGACAACGAAATTGATGAGACTTGAACTCACTAAAATCACTACTTGAAGGCCTCAGCCATTAAAATTAAAATACATCTGACTAAGATTTCATTCCCATAATCGATCGGAAAAGATATAAGAACATTATTAGATGAGCCACGACATACTTATATATTAAATTATATATATTAGATTGGCGACATACTCATATATGATAGCAATAGTAATGACGAACGCAGGATGTCCAGAGGACTAGATTGAAAATAGACTTTGGAACAATTCTTATGTTTATGTTCTATATTGAAAATAGACTTCTGAAGTACATTAATATTGTACAACATAACATGTTTAAAATGTTTGAGGGCACCATCAGCACCAAAATATGGGAAGTTGAAGGAAAACACAGGAACGGAATTTCAGGCACTACTTCGATATGCAAGAAGTGTCATTATTCTACATGATATATTATACAAATCTACATAGAAGATTCATCTAATATTGTTACGAGATTAACTTAACCTAACCTGAAAAAACTTATTAAATATAATATTAGAGATAACCTTTTTAAGGCTCCTTTCATAACCTACCTACACTTAAGAATTTTGAAATAATGACTTTTTTATTGTTATTATTTGTAATCTCATATATTTTTTTTTGTTTTTTTACTAAATTTACAGAACTATGCAATGACTACTGTTGCAATTAATTTTTCACTTGTATTGTGATTCATGATTTACTCTTTTCATTCATTAAAAATGGCAAAAGAAAACGTCGGAATATATTTATCAAAAAATTTAATAGTAAATGATATAAGGTATGTAGAGTTTTCAGTCATATAATACAACAAAAAAAGAATTTTAACATTATACAAAATACTAATGTTAAGCCAGTTAGCATAATAAGGACTTGAGAGCGTTTTTCTCTGAACTTTATACCTTGTATTCAATTTTTCTTATTATTTTGGGATGCAATTTGTTAGTTAAATATATTTAATTTATCTCTAAAATAAAAATCAAGAATCTATACTATGCCAAAACATTAGATACTACATGACCATGAAGTGAAATACATCGAAAACGGGCATTTGAAGCATTTTATGACGATGACAGCATAACACAGAAACTGGAACTTCAGTATAAAAGAAAAAGATATTGGATCAGATGACATTGTCCGATAAAAACGATAAGACTTAACCTATCAATGTACATAACGCGCGATCTTGTAATTATAATTATATTTTTGTATATAAGTTACTAAAACACCGTGGTAAATAGATCACCATGGTGTCCAAACACAGTTTTCACTGTAATCCGGACAAAGCGAAGACAACATTACTTCCATAATTCGCATATAAAACTTTTTACATCTTTATTTTATTTTTGTAATTCTCATCTATTTCATATGTACAGTCAATTTCGCCATATTTTATTTTACCTTGGTCTTTCGTAATACATTTTTTTAAAGTTCATTTTGGATTGTTAGATATCATGTATAAACAGACACAAAAAATGGATATATAACATTAACCATTTTTTAGTTTATAACATTATTAGTAAAAATAAAAATCTTTCGGTAATTCTGATATATAAGTATTCTGAACAATCTTTGGAAGATAATTGAGATCGGTTGATTGATAGTATCTGTAACTGTAATAATTTATTATTATTATGCTGAGCCTTATCCGAGTTAGTGCATTTGGGCACTTTTACTCTTTGATAGCTGGGGGGTTTCTGTACCCACCCATCTTACTGACTAATTTGTGTATTCCTCATAAGCTTCGTAATTATTCGATGACTGATCTAAGATCTACGTACCGCCCCGTGCGGTTAGCGATTACTCTGAAATTAGATAGTGCTAAGGAGGCAGCCTGTAGGTTTTCGCATATAACTTCAGGATTCTGTCCCTTATGTATTATTTGATTGGATCCACTCTAAGATCTCTTAGCATATCACTGACTTTAAACAACTTATAGCTTCTGGATAGTAGAGCTGCTGAATCTATGCTATACGCGACATACCCATAAAGTAGTGCTGGTCTAATTATCTGGCTGTAGATCAGCTTTCTGTGCTAAAGTTGTTGTGTTTAAACAGTGGTTTTAAGCATTACAGTAAGAAACAGAAAACTACTACAGTCATACACAGAGAGTGTTTACAATAATTAAAAATTATGATATAGTGGACTATGTCTATTGGATCTGTTGTGCAGTATCTTCTGGATGGCTTTTGAATTATTTAAAGATTTTTTTGTTATTTTTTTAAATTAAAATAATTTTTGTTGTTGTACAGTTTACTACTTTTCAAAATCTGTCTACTAAAGACATAAAGAAATGTTAGCAACTCAGATAATAAAGATAATCACATCAATACACATGATTTATGTCAGATGTTATTGTTGTTATCTATCAGTATATGAAGCTTATGTTAATTTTAAATAAATTGAATATTAAAAACTTTAATTTAATTAACACATATTAAGTGCTAAAAAATATTAACCAGTTCTGAAAAAGAAAATTTATGAACATATTTTTTTGTTTCAAATCAAGTTTCAATCATAGTCTATATGAAAGTCAGATGTAGTATTAATATTGATAATGTGCACAATATTAGAGAATTAAATACATAATTGGAATATATATATTTACAAACGAGATTGATTGCAACAATACACATACATGCGGACTAATCTTATTTATTATATTTATGGAGTTAGTTATATCTTTACTATAGGTTTTCGAATGAAGTTATATAAAAGTGTTCCCATAATGGAATATTTCCTTTCCTCTGAACTTTCACTGAAACCAGTGCTTTAAGTGAAATTTATATTTTCAACAATGATATAATATTAATAGTAATATCTTTCAGTATTTTATATTTTATTGAAGATATTCAAGTGCATAATAAGTATGTATATATGGAGCGAATTTAACTGATAAGACTAGTCTTATAAATAAAATATATTTATGCTATGCAAAATTGTATGGTACAGTAATTGTATAGTACTCAACAAGCATTTGTTTTAACCTAGGATACATTTTAGCCTGTGAAGAAATACCTTAATTGGTCGTACTGCAGGGATTTACAGGAGTTTGAGCTGAGAATGTAGGGGACTTTTTAGTCCGTAGGCATGATTGACTCAATTGGGTCGTGCATGAATCGGGCATGCAAATGGTACGGGCCATTTGTATCTTTAGAAGATTTTTCGCCCAGGTTCGATACCAAAAAAATGATACCTTCTAGCAAAAGACATTGACGTTGTCTTTTGAAATATTACACATTGTAAAAACTATTAGATAAACTATTGTACAATTCCCAGGATAACAGAAAATGAAGTTATCCGAGAACAATATGGAAAAAACCATAGAATGCGATACCCAAAACAAGTTGGAATAAATGAAGAGAACTGTTACGAGATCATGATAGATGAAGAAGTTTTGTAGAGTGCAGTGAACAAAAAATTCAAAATTGGGGTTAAGTACTCTTTATCTAAGAATTTCTAAATATAAAAGGAAATATAATAAATATTTAAAAAACTAAAAAAATTTAATAGGTATAACAAATTTATCAAGAATTTCATTGCAAAAATATATCAATTTATACAGTCCACGTTCCAGTAATGCGCGAGTATGAGAGAGAAAATTATTTAATGATACAAACGTTTACTATCAACATCATCATTACCATCATTTTTGGCGCCAAATCATATTTAAACAATATAATCGTAAAACGAAATTGATAATGATAACAATATAAACTCTTATCACTGAGGTGCAGAATATCTTTTCTTGCACTGCACAGAGTCTACATAATTGAGGTTTATTTACATGATTATAGCAAATACATAAGAGTGTATCTATATACACACGATATATGTATGCATACATATATTTGCGTAAGCATAAACATCTACATAAATATAAATAATATATGCAAAATAAAAATGATATGCAAAGTATATTGAAATTTCAAATTTTTGTTCTGGCAGACACATTAAATTCTCAGAATATGAGTTATAGACGTAAAATGAAACTATAAACAATATATAAAAATGTTTATATGTTAATAATTTATATTAAGTATGTGTTTACAATAAAAATATCTTAAAAATATAACTATTATCGGAAAGTAAGAGCACTTACACTCAATGGAAGTGATGAGAAAATCGAAGAATTCTGAATCCAGCAGACACGTTAAATTCTCAGAACATGAGTTATAGACGTAACATGAAACTATAAACAATGTATAAAAATGTTTAAAAGACCCAATATTAAGAATGTGTTTATAATTAAAAACTTCTTAAAAATATAACTATTATCGAAGAGCAAAAACACAAAATCGGAGGAATTTATGGGATAATCGAAGAGTTCCCAATCCAGCAGACACATGAAACTCTCAGAATGTGAATTATAGACGTAAAATGAAACTATAAACAATGTTTAAAAATATTTATAAAAACTTATATTAGGTATTTATAACTATTATTGAAAAGCAAGAGTACGCAGTCTATGGTATGGATGAAAAAAAAAAAAAAAAACAAAGTACAGATTACAGATTAAAGAAGTCAAGAATTAAAGCAAGAAATTTAGAATGAGTTTTTTTTCAAGTTTTAAGTTCAATTAACTTAATTTGCTCATATATTGGCATTATTTGTATAATAATTTTTTTTAAAATAGATGATATCGATAATTATACAATTGGAGATCAATGAAAAATTATTTTACTGAAACACAAAAATTGAACTCTTAAGATATTGATATAACATATCGAATTCACAAGTGATAAAACTCGAGGAGTCTATCATGTTCCGAGTGTCACTCAAAAAATGGTTTCCAAAGCGAGTATATTTTATATATTTTAATATTATACAATACATATTATAATATTATATAGTATAATATATAGTATAATGATATTAAGTATAATAATATTAAGTATAATAATTTATAGTATAATATATAGCACAATAATATATAGTATAATATATAGTATAATGATATTAAGTATAATAAATTATAGTATAATATATAGCATAATAATATATAGTATAATATATAGTATAATGATATTAAGTATAATAATATATAGTATAATATATATTATAATAGTATATAGTATAATATATTATTTATTTGTGAGTTAACACTAAAATTAATTTGAAAGTTAACTTAGAATAAGGAATTTAGTCCCGATTAGAATAATATATGATAGTGTATAATATATACACATAATAATTATTACAATATATATATACATATATATAAGATATATATATAATAGTTATTATAATATATAGCAATATGATAAATCATTTTGCCCACTTAATAGTTCAGTAGAAATGAGTTTTGGAAGAAATTGACATTTTTTTAGAATGTATTTCTATTGGAAAGAGATAAGACTACATTATACTTAATGGGAATTTAGGCAAAATATTTTTGGATCCGTAAAAGAATGTTAGTTGCAACAAAAAAAAAGAAGGGTGTTGAGTTAAATTAATTATAGTTTATAAAGACATAATTTAATGGTTTTAGTTCTATACAGAGGTAAATTAATATGATTATAAACCATGTAGAATAATGTTATAGACCTGTACACATGTTTAAATAATATTTAAAATTTAATTTAACCGGGCTTAAGGTCGGTTATTTAACAACTCAAATTATTAATAAGTAACACTTATTAAGTTGTTAAAATTTTTATTTATATGTACACTGAAGATGGCCTAGAAGTAGTCCGAAGTATCTTTTTTTTAAATACTAACAGAAATTTTAACAATATCTTAGTAAGTGTTACTTATTAATAATTTAAGCTGTTAAATTAATCTCAGTTGAATTAAATTTTATTGAAATGTAGGTTGAAAAGGTTAATTAATAATCAATTATAATAATTAAAAGAAGACTTTATTAAGCCATATACATATAAGACCTCTGACTTAAGAGGTTTCCAAAATATTGTATCTACTTCGTTATTTATCCAATTAGGATGTAATTAGAAATTCAGATGTAGAATGGAAAAAGAGAAAAGGTGTGTGATTAAGTCCAATTAGTGACATTCTAATTGGACAAAATAAACCATCGTTATTAGTGCTTTCAAGTGATAAAATATCTGACAGATATCAAAATATTATTGAATTGAATTAATTGTATACTGAAATTATCATTTGAATATAATTTAAATTAAAACTAAACACATTATCGCTAATTATTTTTGGAAAGCATAATTCCGTCAATACCAAAACTGAATGGTACTTGAAGTTATATATAATTTTCGTAATATATAATCAAATATGCTTTTTTAAACTAAATATAACTGGAAATAACTGATAGTGACTAAAATTATAAATAAATTGGTAATATCAATGCGGTCATCCTACGAACCGTACGTCGTATTTCGTAAGATATGCAAAACAAATAAATGAAAAATATTACATCGTTTATGTTTCAAATTCGATTTTCAATAAATTTTACTTAGAAATCATAAAATTATATTGAGGATAATGTATCATGAGACCAATAGATAAGTCTATTATTTTTTTAGTAAATAAAAATTTGGTTAACAAAAATTTTAAAAAATATAATTTTGTTAAGATTATCTGTGGCCTTTGTTAACAGATACTATATGTCCTTAGCTATATATCGCCATATCATCAAATACCGGTAAAAATTTACTATACACTATTTAATACTATACACCAATGTAAACAAAGGATTTCTGCTTTGAGAGAACGAGGCGGGAGAAATAGTGAAATGGAAAATGTGACAATATGTGATAATAAACATTCAAGTAAGATGACTTAATTTCTGATAGCCTTTTTGCACTTATTCCCATAGTACTTAATTTCCTTGCTAAAATGACTAAGTGACAAAGATCACGTCATTGACAATGAGATGTACACCACAAGCTGAACCAGATAATATATTAGTCTGTCTGTCACTACATTTTTCACAAATAAACATATAACGGTTCAATAATAAAAGGCGGCAGAAGAGGAGGTAATGTTCGCGCACATGAAAACATTTGGCCAAATATTTCACTTTTGATTTCGATATAAACAGAACACAATTTTGTGTCTATACAAGCGAGGCGTATGCATTAATAACAATTTTTTGAATTAACTTTCGCTTACAATATTGGGTATATTTTTATTATATTTATATTTTTACCTTGCTTGCACGGATTCCGATGCAGGATTATGCTCTTCGACGTTGGCCACATTTCCTTCGTTGCGATTTTGTGGTAAAGTTTTATCTAAGCTTTTAAATGAATCACTCGTTTTCTGTACCGTAGAATTTCCGAAATTAACGCAATTAAAAAATATAAGTAAAATCATTGGAATTAATGCCACTGAAGGGGTGTAGGAACTGCGTTGTGCTGCTCTTGAACACATTGGGTAACGGGAAATTGATTTTCCGTTTTTCACGTAAGCTCCTACATTCAATATTTGGTCTTTAGGTGCATTTGGAATTAAGTTTATTAAAACACTAGTCCGTTTTTGGCATTTCACTGATTGCGACAAGTTTTCTTCCATAATAAATGTTTCTTATCACTTTCCTATGAACCAATAAAAAAAATCACTTGTTTTTTTCCTTAACACACTTATTAATATTCGCCTTTCCCTCCGTTGGGTTATTATTTTCGTTCAACTATTATTGCTCTTGCCGCACTTGTGCACCGATTGGCTGTTTCTTTTCGTTTGACTTGTCTATTGTATTTTGAGTTAACATATATGACAGGGTTCTTACAGGTTTTTTGAGCACAAGTGTAGCCTGCCTTTCAATACGTTTTCAATGTTGACACTAGAAAGTACTTAAAGTAGGTATCTCTTCAAAATGGTATGTTCAGTCTTTGTTAGTAATGGTTTTAAAATAAAATATTAACAAAATTTCAATATATGCTTTTAGTTTAGTGCTAAAATTCTTTTTAGCGCTAAAGTTTTAAAATAAAATATTAACAAAATTTTAATATATAGTATTAGTTTGGTTCCAAAGTTCTAAGAATTTTATTCGAATTTATCTAATTTAAACTAATTTATCAATTTTTTTGTAATACAACCAATTTAAAATTGAAGTAATAAACAAAGCTAATACTACTAGATAACTTTTTTATTGCGTATTTTTTAACACTATTTTTGAGAAAATATGATACATATATTAATATGCACACTATTACAAATTATTTATTGTGATTTTATTTGCTTGAAATTTTGCTTGAATATATGCAGATTTATACAATTAACATTTTTTTAAAATGTATTTATTCACAAGAAATACAATAACTAGTTTTTGCTTTTTTTAGACACCTACAATTTTACATATATTTTACTATATGATGCAGTTTATTTAAATATATGTACGAAACACTGAAATTCATCACCACCACAATTGATAAAATTTAAGAGAACGTAAAAAAAAATGTAAATTCATTGGTAAGTATTGCAAAACACACATTTTTTGACAAGTTTTGCAGAATTTGATTACATGTCAAACTATTTCGACGTTAAAGTAACATGACACGTTAAAGTTTGACATTTTCTCACATATTCAATGAATTTGCCAAATCATGAAAAGTTCTCTATCGCACTTTTTTTAACAAATATATACCAATATTCAAACAACTATTATTTAAAATGTTTGATGTTTGTAATTGTGACATATTTACAAAGAAAGGGAAACAAATGTTTGGTGGTTGCATTTCCTTGAAAACGATGCACTTCTTTTTAGAACTTCTACTTCCCAAAAAGTATTTAATCGAAGTTAAAATTATGTTTCCAGCTTATATTGTAAGGTTTAAAGGTATATTTAAACTTTATGCAACATTTTTTTGGCTGAGGCCAAAAATCAAATCAACAGGCAAGTTGAAAAATCAGCTGCTTGAAATGAGAACAAATGAATTACAACGAATGTAAACACTTTTAAAAGGCTCATCCGAAATGAGTCAAAGTTTGGCGCGTCAAGTTTTGACATAAAAAATAACTAAAAATTATGCACATCAACATTTAGCACAAGTATAGCATGCTAAATAAAATTCTTGAAAAGTCCTATTATTATTTATGGAACTGATATTTTCAAAAATGAGGCTATTATGTAAATATATAAATATTGTATTTATTATTTAAATTTATGTAAATTATATATACTATTATTTTATATTATATAAAATTAAAATTAATAAAATATACAAAAATAATATGTTAAATAAAACTAATATTAATATTACAGGTATATAATATTAACAAGGTAATTAAAATATAATTATTATATATTATATATAATATATATAATGTATATAATATATATAATATATAAAATAATCCTTTGAAAAATAAAATTTATATTACGATTATTTAATTAAATATAAGCAATATTTTTATTTTGATATATATTCATTCCGTTATATCAAATTGTATAGTAGTATTTAAAAACACTGTTATAATTAAGCATATCGTTGCTGTTTGTTATATTAACGTAATTAGGATATTAATGCAACAAATGGTTAGATTATATTATGACAGTGTGCGAGTTCGAGTAAAATGATGGTAAATTGATGGAAATAGTTAATTATTTCGGTACGGAAGAGAATGTTGGTATTTACCAGAATTTCGAGTGGGGTAAATTAGATAAAAATTAGGTAAATTAGGTGTTAATATTGTGCAAATTTTATTAGATGTTTAATAAATAAAAAAATAAATTTGAAAACTTTTAACTAAATATAATAAATAAGCACAATAAACAAATAAATAAATATTTACATAAGTGCAGTGCAAAAAAACCCTAGAAAATTTTAATTTACTTTACCTCAATTTTCTCGAGCTCGCACACGTTCTATATCGGATGGACAGACGGACGCATGCTTTACTTATATCATTAATATATGGTATTGCAAACTATTGCTTATATCATTACACTTTAATATTGTATTTGATATTATACTAAATGTTTTATTAAGTTTATACTATCGCATTTAATGCATTTCTCATTTATTGTGTGTATAAACTGCAGTTACAGTGGATGCAAATTTTTTTCTTGCGTTCACAAATATTTATTTTTTCGTTCGAACGTGTCGCTCGCGTCGGTTACATTCCTTGCAAGTAGATAGTTTTGCTTTGCTTGTTTTGAAAGTAGCATGAACAATGATAACGAAATATATTTAGCAGAAAATCTAATATTAAATTATCTTTTGGCGAAGTAGAATAAGATGAGTACAATTTTTTGAATACAACAGGATGTAAAAGTTTTTCTTAGATCTGTCGTACAATAATTTATTTATAGTTTCAGATATAGTTTTTATAAAGATAAAAGATTTTAAGTAATAATATCAAAATTAAAGTATGAAGTTAATAAAAATTTAATGTAACATAACTTATTATTAAAAATTAATGAAATTAATTCTAAAAGTAACATATGTTTTTAAATACATTTCCATTAATAAAACTAAAATTATATCAAAACAATAAACACGTTTTAAATTAACTGCTACCTTCAATTTTGTGGGAACAAATGAATTTCAAACATAATCAATATTATTATGTGCATTTGATTTTTTCTTATGATCATTCTTATGAATGAATTCGCTTACAATGTAACCGCAGTCTTAAGTGAATAATATTGGTTTGTGTACATGATACAAAAAAGGAATTTTAGAACAATAACGCGAAACTTCTTTTCAGAATATATCAAGTATGTTTGAGCAATGACACTAGTTGCTTCCCGACTTTAATAAATGTCAGAATTTTATATGCAGATGGCTTTGTTATCACAAACATCGCGATTTAAGTTTATCGCTATCATTATAAATCAGCTGTTATTATTGTTGTCAAGTGCTATGGAAAAGGAAATTCTTTCGCTTATATTTTTTAGGGATGTGTTGCGCGAGCAATAATACGAGCAATTAATATCTCTTCATATTTAGCATCTTAAAAATCTTGACATTTTTGGGTTCAATTCCTTGTAGCTGCAATTACCATGTTCCCAATGTATCAATTTATCAATTTATAATAATTAAATTTAGATTTGGTTGTTTCCATTAATATAAGCTGATTTAAGAAAGAGCTTTTAAGTGTAAGACAGTTCAGTGAAAGTTCTAGGATAGCTTTTGTTTGTTTTCATTAAATTGTTAGTAGATAATAGTAAATTTGTATTGTTAGCAGAAATTTATTAATTGAAAATGGAAAATTCAGAAAATGCAAAAATTTTGTGTATAATGTTTATTTATAAAAAACAAACATTTTAAAAAACGTACCTTTTGTTCCTTTGATTTGTTTGCTTTTTGTTTATTTATCATTTGTCTTTTGGAAAATATATTTTGCAATCTTGCATTCAACACTTTTGGTGTTATTTCACTTAATTTATTCTTATCTAAGTTGGAAAGCTCTTTGTAAGGTTAATTAACTACATTAGCAATCTAAATTAAATAAACTGCTTTAATGTAGGCAATAGGAATATACTATTAAAGTGGTTGTGATTTGTGAATAATTAATTGTTTTGTGTAAGTTTCAGAAAGTTCTAGAAAATCAAAAAATAATTAAGATTAATGTAATTTAAAGTAATAATTAAACTAATATAATTAATTAAAGTGAACTGAATTTACATTACAGCAGAAACAGATGCATATATTTACAACGGTATATATATTTTATGTAATACGCTGGTTTGTGTTAATATGGCACTCTTTATGTTATATATATATTTTTTGTATATTATTTTTGAGAAAATGGTTTAAAATAAAATTATGCCCTTAGTATTAAAATGTATTGTATACGCAGTGTTATATCAAAGTTATGTGCGAAATAATTGTACCGGTTTGTGTGATATCGCAAAAGAATCCCTGTTATCTATATACCATATCAGAATAATCAAATATTAAAATCGGTGTGGCTGAATGTTTATTACCACATGATTCTAGTTACGAATTTTTAATGTCAAAAAACCAAATGAAATTACTCAGAAAATACTCCTATTTTAGCAAACACCGTAGTGGTTAAGGACCGGGTGGGCAAAATAGTAAAATCGTGTGAGAAAAATTATTAAGCGCCATTGTGTGATATTAGGCTTTGTGTTTTTGTACTGCGTGATACTTTCATCGTATTACACAAAATTTTAAATATTTTAGAAAATTTTATATATATTTTTTCGAGTAACTTTTAGTTTCTTTTCTTTATCTTCTTTGATTTGAACAGTGCATTTACAAATATTCGAACACATCGCGAAATGTTTTGGCAACTGAACGTACCCCGCTATTTGTCATCGTTTGCCGACAGATAAAGAAGGTTTATTAAAAATATATATATATTAAATGCATATTTGTTCATTAATTCAATACAATTAAATACATTTGAATTAATAGTGACCAAGATGGAGGACTCTGACGGGTTGAGACCAATTGACTTTTTGTCTGAGAACTCTGATCGTTTGGAGAAGAGGTTTATGGAGTTTGAAGACAATCAAGAAGCTCAAGATGAATTAATATGTAATTATTTAGATGACTGGCCAGCTGAACAAGGTTTAAGTGTTTTGGATGAAATGAAAATTGAGTTCGAACCAGGTTTTTATTAAAAATTTTAATACGCATTTTATGTGTGCTGAAGTTCGTATCGTTTTAGATTTGGAATGGTTTAATGTAACGCAACCGTTAACAATGGAAGATTTAAATGGCAAAGTGGTTATACTTGATTTTTTTACATACTGTTGCATTAATTGTATGCATATATTGCCAGATTTGCATGATTTAGAAGAAATGTATCCGCCAGATCGGGGTTTAGTTATAATTGGAGTACATACTCCGAAATTCGATAATGAGAAAAGTGATTCAAATATTGTAGCGGCAACGAAACGATACAACATTACGCACCCAATTGTAAATGACGCGCAGTCGACTTTATGGCGTCAACTAGGTATACAATGTTGGCCAACGTTGATAGTATGCAGTCCAAATGGTTTACCTATTCTACTACTTATGGGGGAAGGACATGGTTTCTTCCTAAAACGCTTTATAGGGGAAGCGTTGCGATTTTATGAAGACGCTGATGATATATCAGACTCCTCTTTGCCAATTGTGCACTCAACAGAACCATTGCCCGCATCTAATTTGCGTTTTCCAGCAAAGATGGCGAGGAGTGATCGAGGGTTATATGCTTTAGCAGATGCTGGTAATAATAGAGTGTTGGTCATTGATAGCATGGGAAATGTCTTGCATAAAGTTGGAGGCACTGAATCTGGTTATGCTGATGGTGATTTTGCAACTGCACGTTTTAATGCACCACATGGCGTTGTCTTCTTTAATAACGATACGATAGTGGTGGCTGATACAAAAAATCATCTCTTGCGAGAAATTTCTATAAGCAACGACAGGGTTATTACCTTAGCTGGTACCAGATGGCAAGGTACAGATCGTGAAGGTGGCAATTTAGGCAACGTGCAACCAATATCGTCTCCATGGGATGTTGCAGTTTATAGAACTCGGGATATGGATATGTCATTTCATATAGATGACCAAAGCGTAGAAGAGAAACCAATCGTTTTAGTAGCTATGGCAGGTTTACACCAAATATGGGCCTATTTCCCAGAAGGCATGATTTGGTGGAAATATCGAAAGTTCGAACCTTGTACATGCAATGCTCTTGTTGGCAATGGCGCTGAAGAGAATAGAAATAATTCATATCCACAAAATGCAGCCTTTGCGCAACCTTCTGGGCTTGCAGTTGGTGACAATTTTCTTTTTGTAGCCGACAGCGAAAGTTCCAGTATACGAAAAGTGTCTTTGATTGATGGGAAAGTAATGCCGGTAGTAGGCGGCGATCGCGATCCCTTGGTAAGGAATATATAATCTAATTTCTTAAATATGACAATAATAATATTGTAATATTATATTTTAGAACTTATTTGCTTATGGCGACGTTGATGGAAAGTTGTTCAGTGCGAAACTTCAGCATCCATTGGGTGTGGCATATAATCATATAAGCGAAAAAGTTTATATAGCTGATACATATAATCACAAAATCAAAATGGTTGATCCAATTGCAAGTACAATAGAATCATTGGTTGTTTATAATGAACAAGGGGCACTGCATCGTTTTAGCGAACCAGCCAGTGTGTGTGTTGATACCAGCGGCGAATTTTTATTTGTGAGTGATACAAACAATCACAACATACAATATGTAAATTTGCAAACAATGGTCACAAAAACTTTTCATTTGAACTTTAATTATGCTCCTATGCCCAGTGAGTTAGATATAATACCAAGCTGTAAATATTTATGGCATAGTCTCCCTCTACGGAGCTACAAAGAATTACTACTACATGTACTTTTTGTGTTTGATGCTGGCATGAAATTTAATGCTGAAGCGCCACAAAAATGGACACTTACAACAACAGAAACAGCTCTAGTTGCTCCTTATACAACTGGAACATTGAACGTAGATGGAAAACTGGTCATAGAATTTAAACGGTTGCCTACAACGCAAACATTTTTGAGAGAATCACTTACATTGGAGTTCTGCTTGGCCCTATGTAATGACAATAGCTGCCTTATGAAAAGATTTGCTATACTCATCAATGATGACATAAATTCAGCCTATTTGCCGTCTATGTCTGCTGTTGGTGAAACTATAACTATAAAATTAAGCAGTAAAAACGTCGTAATATGTGACTGATAGTAAGTTTCAATTTTGTTTATTAATTATTTAAAACTGGCAATTCAAACTTAAGATATTAAATAGTTGTTACCGTTTAGTGGTTAAGCAAAACTCTAAAAAAAAATTCCTTCATGGATAGTTCGTTTGTAATTTTTTGTGAGTGACTTCAATTTATTTTATTTATTTTTATATATTGAGTCATTTGTTAAATGATTAAATGATCTTATTGTAAGCCACTGAGAACTCAAAGTACTGATACAATAAAATAAAACTGATTGATATCCACACTAATTCAGTTGTTCCATAACTGGTTGCTTGATACTGAATATATCGAGACATCGACATATTGTGTAGTGAAAAAAGTTGTTTAGAGTAACCGATTTTAACAAAATCAGTTGCTAAATTTTGGAGCCCTAAAATTGTAATCCTGTCGGATAATCCAATTTATGTGTGCATTTTTAACAGAAGTTAATTGTATTATTAATTTTTATTTATTTGTTTGGAACATTTTATTTTATTTTGTTGACACTTTTTTTTTCTTGATTTTTCAAAATCAATTCTTATTATATACTTAACGTTATAATTTTAAATCGTCTTAATTATGGATTAATTGGAGAGTATACATTTGATAAGTATTTTGTTGTAAATGAGATTTTATTGTGAATGGAATTTTATTGTAAATGAGATTTTGTTGTAAATGAGATTTTGTTGTAAATGAGATTTTATTGTAAATGAGATTTTGTTGTAAATGAGATTTCGTTGTTAATGAGATTTTGTTGTAAATGAGATTTTGTTGCAAATGAGATTTTGTTGTAAATGAGATTTCGTTGTTAATGAGATTTTGTTGTAAATGAGATTTCGTTGTTAATGTATTTTATATGACCATACCTTCCTTATGCCCATTTTTAAGGCTTATCCATCGATAACGTAGATAGATAATTCATACTGGAGTCATGCAGTAGAAAATAAGGCAAAATACTTACCATATAATGATAAGCTCGCTTATTTAATATTAGTTTTAGAATAACATTTTAATGAAATTGGGTAATAGTAAAGGATTGCAAATTTTTAATTTTTTCTACAAACAATAGTGTTAATGTTTAAACAACAACAATATGCAATGATAAAGTTAATTTATTATACTGTGGTTTATGCGTTAGTTGTAATTAATAACAGTGCAAGTTCAATTTGAATAACGCTGTGTGTGTTAATACTAGAGTCCACGATTTGAATTTGGCACGATTCAGTTCCTGATACTTGTTCTCGAAAAATTATATGCGGACAAATAAATTAATAGATATTTTCAAAGTCCATTGATGATGGATACTTGGAGATTTACGATTACTTGATTAAAAATTAAATTTTTGAATTTAGACTATTCTCACTATTGCCATCTCTTCTATATGATATGTAAAGTTCTTATCATAGATAATAGAAATTCTAGTTAAAAATTTGACCAAGAGATTCTTTCTGTTCCTTTTTGTTGCACTAAAGCTACTTTAGAATCCAATAAAGTGTTAATAGTTTTTATTTTTTCTATAAAAAAAATCATTAGCATGTATTTTTGTGACAACGATTTATTTTTGTGACAACGATTTTGTGACAACGATTTATAGACTTGTGCCGAAATTTCTTTAATTCAAAAAATATTACCACTAATTTAGAGGAATTTGAGGAATTTAGAGGAAATCTATTAGAATTTTTTTTGTGTTAAATAATGAAATATTTTAATTATTTTTTTTTTTTAGATGTTCCGGAAGGAGTAGTAGATTATTGCCTGTTATTATCTACACTAATAGATTATGGACTTTTAACTGATGAAGGGTGTTATAATTTGTAATCGGATTGGGCGAATCGGACTAATTAAATTGATTTGATCGAAATTAAGAATTTTAATTATTTTATAAAAAATTATACAATTAAATAAAATGAATAAATAGTAATAAAAAAAAATTAAAATTAATAACAATAGAAACACCACAAATATTCAGAAAAGTATATATATGATATGTTAAGACATACTGTATAATAATATCAAAATTGTGTTAGAAATTTGTTTTAAAAAGAAAATATTTGAGAAAATGTGTAACGAATTTCAAAATATTTGTGGTGAATGTAAATTTTACTATTACTATGTTTACACTACAATTATAGAATGTCATTAGCACTTTTTTGTATGGATTTTGTAAGAAAAATGACACTTATTGGTGTTTATTTGTCGAAGTAATTGCAATAGTGTAAACGGGGTGTAATTTAGTTTGGTTTTAAAAGTATTTTAGAAGTTTTTGTGTTTATTTATTTCTAAAAAATTGTTGTTGTGTCGTTGTTAACATTTAAAAGCTTTTATTATACGTAAATAACTAATCTATCAGTTTTGAAATGTTGTTAAAATAATTTGTAAACAAAAAAAAAAAGAAAATAAACTAACATACAATAAACCATATAAAATTGATTTTAATTATTGTTTGTTACTTAAAAATTGCATTAGATTATAAATTTATTAAAATATAATCTAATGTGATCATTTAATTTAAGAATATTTTTTTTTTCATTTCATGTTTTATTAAACCACTTTTAACATAAGAAATTTACAATAAACATTCAAATCTTAAACTAAATATAAAAAGTTAAAGCCTTAGCTTGTGGGTTACTTGTAATCTTTTTGAAGATAGAGAGGTAGTAAAATTATCTCCAAATATATTTTAAATATTAATAATAATGAATTCAAATTGAACTGAGCAGGTCAATAGTGGTTTCTTTTGCAGACGCGAAGTTCTAAGTGTTGGAAGCAACTCTCTGACATGTGGGTTGGGATGTACTTTAAGATTCGTAAGATATTTGCCTATATAATATGTGCTCGGGCAACATCCTTCACTAGTGGAATGTTTAGATCCTCATGGATATTAGAGTTTTTTTCATACCACGGGCCTCCTATATTTTTCGTGCGATGAATTTTTGCACTTTTTGAATCTTTTCAATATTTGTAGAGCAAGCTGAGCACTCAAAATTAATTCCAATAAATATTGTTTATTTTCAGCCAACAAATAATCACATATAAACAAAATCTGATACATAAAAAATTCACAATTTTAAAAGTTCTGCTCTTAATTTTGAAGCTAGTCCAACTCTGGAAAATGTACCTAACTTTTCTCATTAGATGTCCATTAGACCAATCTGAGTTTACCACATCGAGGAAGGGAACCAACGCAGAAATGACAATATGAGACTTAAAAGGTGATCGAAAATGTGTGATCACACGGACCAGATTGTTCACCACATACTTGAAACTTTTTTATAAAGGCCTGGTGATCGATATAAAATCTTTATATATTAATACATTTTATACCAAACGATATATAAAAAAAGTGAATAATACTAGGTTGTTGTTGTTGCCCGATGGGACTAAGTGTCGAACGGCACTTGGTTCTCGCTGGCGACAAGTGGTTCCGGAGCGTAGACCCGGCTCTTCTTACAATCAATAATACCAGGTTATCTCCTTCAATCCTTCCATTGATTGTCCTTATTTTGGTCAGTAATTATATTTATTAAATGATATTCGTGCCAAAAGTGGTTCTTGCGCTGTAAAATAGTACATCAAGTTGATGTATTCTGGTGGCCTTTGTTTGAGATTTGAAGACGTGATCTTGGTACTAGATAAATTGAACTAATGTGGACTAATAAAAATCGATGATAGTGCATAGAAAATTTTGTAAATGTTACCTTTACATTAGTAATTTTTTGATAAGTGGAGAATGGCCATTAACAAAATCTGCTATAAGTCAGTGATGTAGGTAGCGTCTACAAAACAGAGGATATCTACGAAATTACTTTGTGAATGAATATACTGTCTATTCCAAACCTATATTTTATCATGCAAATTCCTTTAATTTTTAATAAAGACTACATATTTAAATAAATCAAACAAACGTTATGAGTTAATGTATATATACATATTAATTACTTTATTTATTAATATTAAAGCATTTCAATGAAATTAAAATTTAATTTTGTTTAAAAATACGTGAAGTCATTGTGACAGGCAAGAAATTCTTAGTCTAGTCTATAAAATTATATATAAGATAACTTACAAATATTTGCAAAGATTACTGATTAAGAGTTAAGCAATATTTGTTGCTTCTTTGCAATTATTTACCATCCTCTATCATTTATTAAAGTTTAAAGAATAAATAATAATGCTATAAATAAAGGAACAAAATTTTAAACTTATAGAAAAATAATATAAAAAAAAATTTATAATTTCGTAAATACTCTACTTATTTACTTCTTCTTGCTTGGCTTTCATGGCAACGTCAATGCATTTTTGCATTACATCGATTTGTGCTGATTTACTTAATGTGTCTATCGCTGTAGTGATAAGTTCTCCAAAATGGATCACTTCATCACTCTTTCGTTTGTTTTTCATCCTAATTTCACATATTTTATGATATTTCTTGAGTGCATCGACTAATAAAACGTCCACTTCATCTTTTTTAGCTTCTGAAGCTTTGTTAGTATTTGATCTTTTTTGCGGTAATGATGAAGATGTATCAGAATCAGCATCAGAATCAGAATCTTTATCTGAATCATTGCGTGACGCACAAGTTTTACGTGGCCGTACTCTGGAAAAAAACTTAATTTATTAAATCAATTTTGATTAAAAAAGCCAATCTTTGTTTACCGTCGCTGCAGAATGTGGTCTTTTAAAAACAGAAGACTGTCATACGTGGGCCATTCTCTGCGCTTTCGATTAATTTGTTTTTGTTTATAGCGATTTTCTCGGCTAAAACGTTCTCTCAAAACCACCCACCTTTTTGCTACAGCCTTTTCTGCAATTAGATAAATAGATAACCTTAGTGTTATATACTTTTTTACCTGAACTTAGAATAATCTGGTAATTACCTTCCATTTCCAATTCCTCCGCAATGCGTTTCCAAACCAAGCGTTTTTGATCATTATTTTTATATGACGGATGACTTTTATCATACAACATACGATGCATACGCACCATGTCAGCAAGGGCTTTATCATTCATTTTTCTGTTAATGAATATATAAACATATTTGAAAAATCTATTATGAAATATTTTTAAATTTATACTAACTTTATTTTATATATAATATGCAATGTATATTAATGTAAAAATTCACAAATAAATTTGCAGGCGCAAATATTTAAGTCTTTAACGATAAAACGATAACTTTATAACAGCTGATATAAAATTTCTGTCGTTAGTGCGAAAATTTTGTGTTACGGCACGACTAATAACTTCACATAAGCAAAGAATACATGTAAAAGACAGTATCAGTTCATTTCACATTAAATTATATTTCAAATTATTTGATTTTTAATTATTTAATATTATTAAGTTTATTATTTAATGTTAAGTTTTTTTTTGATATTTTTCTATTTTCTATTTTTTAATTGATTGATAAGTTGTCGTAGTGTGAACTATTGTGCAATTATAGTTGTGTACAGTGGTGAAGTGTATTAACGTTGTATTTTATTATGTTCATACTCACAATAATCAAACAAAATCCATAAATTTTTGTGTTGATTTTGCAATAACCGCATATTTGCGAATTATTCAAATTTACATTGCATTATTAATATTGGATTTACACGAGATTTTTGTTCATAATTTCAGCTGTCATGTTTGTAATTTTAGTTGTCATATTTGTAATTTTAGCTGACAATTTTTGTTGCTAAACTTACAAACAAAACTCTTGTGTGAATCCAGTTCAAGACAAGTTTGTCTGTATTTATAATCAACACTATTTACACTACGTATTAGAGATATTTTAAAGTTTAAATTTATTCCGAAATATTTATGTACAAAATATTAGTAACAATAAAGCGCCAAAAATATGTCTGATGAAGATATTATTTTAATGCTTCAAATATAAAAATTTCTAATGAGAAGATGATTACTTTTATGTAAAAATTTAAAAATTTATAGAAACTGTAAAAATTTGTATATATGTATATGTTGATCCTTTTTTCGAGTCAGCGCAACTGGGCACTTTTACTCTTTGATAGCTGGAGGTACTACAGGGTCTCACCCATCTCATTGACTAATTTATGTATTCCCTATCAGTGATTGATTATATTTAATTTTCAAGTTTAAATATTTGCAGTTATGGATTATTTTATGGGCAATATGATCATACATAGTTTCTGTGTAAACTATGATCTTTCAGTATAAAAAGAAACATTACATTTCGTTATTTTAATTGTTATTCATACATTGTATATGGGGTACAGCAAAAATTTATTACTAATTGGTTATGTGTTTTATTCAATCGACTTTTCATCAATGTGTTTTAAGCAGTAATTTCAATTGTAGACACTACGATGACATCAGTTTTTTAGCTTCATTAAATATAAATTCCTAGTAGGAAAAGTGGTCTTCGAAGACATTGGCTTTGAGACGGTCTTTGATACTGCGTCCGCAAGTTTAATTATATGCTTTCAATCATTAACTGGCGTGACAAATAAGTTAGCTAAAGTATTTATACTCTAGAAGGTACGAAATGAGCAGATTATCGTTATCTTCTCCCCACTATGGATTAAAAAAAAAAAATTAAAAAGGAATCAAACTTTTAAATTGAAACTCGAAAAACTAATTTACATAAAAATTACATATCACGTAAATTCAAAGATGGCCAAATAAAAAGTAAAATCGATCAATTTAAATTAAATACAAGCTTATTACAATACTGACAATATCATATTTAAAATTTGTTTACTTACCCTGATGTCTCGCTGTGTTTTTGACATTCCATCTTCTAATATTGTAAACAAATTTACGATATTAGAACATTTGTAGTGTTGTATATGGTGTTTTCGATTGGTAAATCTGGATTCAATCTAGATTTAATCTACATCTGTGAAACTTCGTTGTCCAATCGAACATTTTTAGAGTAATCTAAAATTTTTGTAAATGTGTTTTTGTAAATTTTTGTAAATAAATCAATTGAATCAAAATGTGCACATTTAAGTCTTCATCTGTGTAAAATACACAACATTTACCATAAAATCTTCAAACAATACTTTTTCCGTATTTGCAAATGGTGTCAAGTTGGAATATATATCTTCGTCTGCATCTGCATCACACCTTTTTATCTGTCAAATCATACAAAACAGCTGTTAATTTTAGGATAATTTTGCTACTTTGGCAAAATGTCTGGAGTATTATAAATTAATTTTGAGTACTATACAGATTTATCAATGGAAAATGAAAATTGTACTAAAATTAAATTTCGATTAAAAATGTTACGCCAGATTTACCAATCGAAAACGTTTATAACTTTAAACGATATTTCAAATAAATTTCGAGCAAAAGGTTTAATTTTTTGTATGATAAATCGTACACTAGAAATCGTAAGAAAGTATCACGATTAAAGTAATATTTAAATATTATTTAAAGCAAGCTTTCAATATTATTTTCGTGCTAATTTCTTTTCGAAACCAAAGTGCTAGAAAAATATCAAGCAAGTTTAAATGCTTATTAATGACGTTTCCGCTTTAAATCAATTTTTTTTTCTTTTATTACTATGGACTGCTATATACTCCAAAATTTATCGCATTAATCTAAAATAGATCTCATCTAACAATGGACTTAATAATGTTTTTATTAATTATTGGTGAAAATTTTACTGCTAGCGCCGACTAAGTGGCGTCCGACTTCTCCAAAAAGGATTTCACAAGCAGTTCCCAGCGGTTACAACAACAACAACAAAAGATTTTCGTTCGCTACTTATACTTATATATAAAGACCAAGCCAGGATTTGAATTACTGTGACTATTTTCAGCACCCAGTAGACCCTTTATTACAAAATGTATCAGAAAACATTGATCTCGGTGTCAGTAATAGTGATATATTAACGCAAGATTTAAACAAATTAGCATTAGAAGAACCATTAACCAGAATTGAAGAATCTGTGAAAAAAATTTCTCAAAATCATACTCAAGGATACTCAAGGAACTGAAATTAGTAAAAGGTGTAATGACACTTTGGGTGACGTTCAAAAATTTTTAGTTTTTGCTGGGGTATCCTCAGCCGTCGTCCAGAGTCGAGACAATTTATTTATAGTTTCGCTGAGACGCTGTTTTAGAAGAAAGAACGTTATTTATATATATATAAATCATATATTTTTATTTATTTCATAAAAAAAAAGACTTATTATTAACAAAGTATATAATAAGTTATTATTCACTTAAAGCATTCTTTTGTTTTTTTTTTTCTAAATTAAAAAAAAATGTATGGATCGCCGTTGACGACAGAAATTATTATTCCCCAGTGTGTTACTCGTTAAAAGATTTCTGGCAGGACAGTGTGACGTTCTAGGTCCTCTCCTCTGTTGTTATAAAAAAAACAATGAATACCTTTGTTATGTGGATTTATTCCACATATTTGTCAAATTAAGTTTTGTCTTATTTTGTATCAAGACAAATAAAAGACAAAGCGCAATATCACAGTTTTGTTTAGGAATTTATCCTACACACAAAGTAACGTTTCCTGTTTACTTTATTTCAAGGGCATTGAAGCTTACTTACTGTTTATGCTGATTCAGCCATGATCACTGTAGTCAAGCTGCACACAGTATTCTTTGTTTTCTTTATGAACAATGTTGCGCTTATGGTTTCTCTTATAGGAATCAACTTACATACGACAAACACCACCGCACTTATCTTAAGAATGCAAATCTCAGCATAATTGATTTGGTTTGGGTAGCTTTTGTTTGATTCTATTAGTTCAGTTCGAGTCAAGCCAACGAAATATCAACACGTTGTTTAAGTTCATAACACCTTGTACTGTAAAAGAAATCATTTGGACGAATGAGCCATGTTAAAAAGTAATATACATAAGACTACGTTTGGCTGAAAGATCCAGGTTTTTGGCAAAATGTGCCAGGTGACCAATAGGCCAGTGTACTTGTCTTGGATAAGTAAAATTTCAAGTCTTTGGTAAAATTTACCAGAAGGCTCAATGAGCCAGAGTACTTGTTCCTTTACTTGTCAAAAACCAAGTCCCCTATTACATGAAATGTTCCTCCTTTTATATCGAGCATACCGGAGCTTTTTGGTGTAGCGCACCGGTATTACTTGCTGTAGTTCACTTCGCCGTGAAGTTGAACTTTTATGTTCTACTGTGTACTGCTTGTGTCTTTTCGTGTTTGCTTGTTTTCCTCTTCCTTTACTTCGCCGCGACTTTGAGTATTTACTAGGCGTAGTGTTTTTTTTTTTATTTCGTGTGTTTTTTTCCTCTTTAATTTATATTTTATTATTAAAAATAAAGTGTATTAATAATTCAAAACAAGGTATGAAATATACATATATAATTTGTGAATTTAATATTATTCAAATCTAAATGTGAAAAGAAAAGAAATAAATTAGAAATAATACAAAAAAACTAGTGTTGATGTGCTTAGGTGCTGCCGGAGTTTGTTTTGTTTACGTGTATAAAAATAAAATCGTACAAGCATGAGTGTTAAATTATTTTGTGTATTATTTTATTTATATATATTTTAAATAGATATTTGTTAAATAATTAAACGTGTTTTCGGTAATAATTGTTTAGTGTTGTTGTGTTCAAAATTTCTTTACACGTTTTTTTGTTTTCATCCATAAAATTTGTAACAAACAAATTAAATTTTTTTCGTATATTTTTAGATTCTGCACATGTATCGATGCTCGCGGCACGTTGGAATCGGGGATCGCAGGTAATGTTTATGATATTTTAAATAAACATTTTAATTCAATTTCATATTTTTTTAGATAACTCCGCTGGTAGTTAGTTTACGAACAGACTTTATTTTTTTCTTCTTCTAGCTAATATGTAGCACAAAAATTTATTGTAAAAATTTATGTCGTTATAAAGGTAACATTTCATTTAAATAAAACTAAATAAAATAAAATTATTTATGAGAATCCCTTTCTTTTTACAGAAAGTAACATTGACGTTGTAGCAAAGTTCCATACAATTATAAACATGATGGAAAAGAAAAATGCTACAGCAGCTCCTGATAACTGTTTCCCAATCAAGACGTTTGATGAATTGGGGAATGTGGACGCATTTTGTGCCACTAAAAGTGCTCAATATGTAAGTGCAATTGCATACAACCAAAAACTGAACATATAAAATTTTTCATTATATTTTAATTTAATTACTTCGTTCGATTTATAACTTTTTATGTTTCTGAAACCATTTAGGCTAATTTAATAAAATCCATTATTCAACCGGAAGGGATCAAGAAGAACTTACATCGAATTATCGATCGAACGTTAGTTCTGGACTTAAATTATGATGAAATAAACAGCAAAAAAGCATTTAAGGACTTTAAATTCTTAAATGTTTCAATATTCGGTATAAAAAAATTGATATATATATATATATATATATATATATATATATATATATTTAAATAAAACTAACAACATATTTTTCTTTACAGAAGCCTTGCAAAAAGATGGTTACAACGTAAAAGAGAATATTTGAGATATACGAATAGCCATTAAAAATGTCAAAGGAATTTATTATAAACAGCAGTGCAACGACCGGAAGAAGCACAAAATGGAAGAAAGCAGCATATAATTTTTGAACACTATATTGTTTTTGTAATTTTAATTATTTATATAAAAACAAAAAATCAAAAAAAAAAAAATATTTATTTATATTCAAAAAAAAAATTAAAACAAAAAAGTTTATAATCTATAATTAAATATTGCTTTTGTAATTTTCATTTATTTATATTAAAAAAAAAATTAAAACAACAAGAATTTATAATCTATAATTAAATATTGTTTTTGTAATTTTCATTTATTTATATTAAAAAAAAAAATTAAAACACAAAAAATTTATAATCTATATTTAAATATTGTTTTTGAAATTTTATTTATTTATATTAAAAAAAAAATTATAATAATTTAAATATTGTTTTTGTAAATTTCATTTATTTATATTAAAAAAAAAATTAAAACAATAAAAATTTATAATCTGTAATCAAATATTGTTTTTGTAATTTTATTTATTTATATTGAAAAAAAAAACTAAAACAAAAAAAATTTATAATTTATAATTAAATATTGTTTTTGTATTTTTCATTTATTTATATTAAAAAAAAAATTAAAACAAAAAAATTTATAATCTATAATTAAATATTGTTTTTGTGATTTTTATTTATGTTTCTAATAAATTAAAACAATATATTTTATTGATTTTTAATTTTTTTTATAAAAATTTATTTTACAATAAATAAATGTAAAATGCAGAAGCATGCATTCAAAACAGAAACAACCTTATAACCTACTGATATCGTAAGCTACAGAAGGTGACTTTAGAAGCAGGTCGTAAGGCAGAAAATGATCACCCTCATAATTTGCGTGCACAAGCATCACTCATGAAGAGATTAGTTTACATTGTCATGCTTACCACATGCTTCCATCGTAAAGTGCATTTTGATTCGTAAACGAAGTTTGACGAATGTCAATTCCGCATTGCATGCCACATACCTTTTGCACTTTATCAAATCATGCATGATTCTGAAAAGCCATTGGAATTCTGAAAGGAACTCGTCATGATGACCACCTGAAAAATACGTATGATGCAAGGGAAGATAGCAGCTTGACGGTGGCTACTGGCTAGCAGCATGTCGGTCCTTACTGGGTAGTTAATGAAAATATTTTGTGTTTTTGTCGTTGTGTTTGCATTTTGCTTATTTTATTTTCGTAGTCTGGTTCAAGCTATTTATAATTTTTTTTCAAATAAAACTAGTAATTAAATTGATTTATATTTTCTATTTACTTGCATCAGGTTTTCATTATCATCGCAGTCAATAAGTATTTAACTTATGGAAAGTCCGATTGAATTTTTAATAATTTAAATTTTATTTAAAACAAGAAAAATACATTTATCTTTTGTATATATTTAGTTTTCATCTTTGTACGCACAAGTCGTAGGAAGTTAACAGTTATAATTACATCATTAATAATATATATAAAAAATTTAATTTAAATATTTAAATAAATGCTTAGACAATTTATGCTTTAAACATTTTACAAAACGTTATAACAAAAAATTATAGTACAAATAGTGACTAAACTATACAAAGTTTCAATATCATAAAGAATATTTATATAAATACATGATTAGTGCGTTTGTATCAAGTGTCGTGATGATAATACATAGCTAATGTCTTTACGATTTAAAAAATTTTCATAAATAGGACAAATAAATCAAATTTATTAATAAACTGTTCAGATAGATGTGTGTCAATTATATTAATATACAGACAATAAAAATAGTTTGCAGTATGAAAAAATATTAAATATTAAATTTGATTTACTTTCACCTTAAAAGAAAACTTTCATGAAATATGAGGAATTATCTTTTAAGAACTTGCACTGTTCACAATTAGTTTTAATTATTTTATGTTAACAAATACTGCAACTGATAAATAAAACAATTATAGTTTAAAATGGAACAGTTTGCATCATTCATCATTCTTGGATTTGTTACTATAATTACCACAGCACCTTTCATATAGAAGGTGCATATTGGCTGTATAATTTGACTTAATAAAAATAGCAATCAATCTTTTTTGCTCTTTGCATTTTTGTGTTATTTTTGACTTTAAAAATGAATACCTAAGCTCAGACATTGTTACACAATTCTTTACCTTGGTCTGTATCGGCAGCAATTTTACAGACCTCACCTTGCAAATTCTTAAGTATAGATGCTTGACGACCTATTGAGCCATCCAACGTTATGGTAGGAATGAATGTAACAGGTGGGCGTAACGCATGTGTAGCGTCACCATTCAATTTTAACAGTTCTCCGCCATTGGTACTGTCGTAGCATTTTAAAATGAGATCAATGTTGTCTATATTATGCTGCTTGGCACACTAATCGTAAATATATAGAGAATTTTCAATTTTTTGTATATTAAAATTAATATTAAATTGAATTCATTTTGTGTGTAGCAAAACACATGATCTGGTCAAATATTGATTGAATGATCTATATACTTACCCTGTGCAAAGCTTCTTTTGGCAAACGATTGTCACGTATCATGCATGCAACAACATCAAGACGCGCCTGCGCGTCTTCAATTACTTCGATAGCGCAGGAATGGTACGTATTTGCTTGACACTCAACGGGTCCATGCTGGCAGTCGAAACGATAAGTGCCATCTGCATTTGTAAATGTCTGTGCTTTACCATATGGCACTAATAGTATTTCCATAAGTGGAGCAATGGCTTTATATGTGGGTACCAACTGTTTTGTTATGAAATGTTTTGAATCCGGACAGAGCGCTTCATAATATACCATTACTAGTACAGGTGCTCCAAGTTCTCTTTGATAATTTGGCTGTGGCTATATTTTTTTTGAAAAATGACAAGAACTCATAGGTAAAATATAATATAAAAATTGTTGAACGGAAGTCATTAATTGGTGTCAATGTTAGTTATCTTAATTTATTGCTCAATACATACCGCAAGTAGTGCATCATGGAAAAGCATATAACGTATCAACACACATATCACTGCTATAATACATAAAATAATGAATATACGCTTCCGCGTTGATGAAATCATTTTTAATGAAAACTTGTAACTTTAAAGTTATCTTTACACTAAGCAACTAATTTTGCTAGATAAACATTTTTCAAGTGCTTAATTATTTATTGCGGAGGTAGACGTATATTGTTGACAAAGCAAATGTCACAACATCATGAATTACCAATTTACATTTTAAAAATAGTGTAGCCAATTCCGAGTAAATAAGTTTCAGTAAATTGTAAATTTGGAAATGCAAATATAAAAGCAAGGACGAATCTAAAGCAGAAGGAAAGCTAAAATACTTGTTTTGCAAGTGAGTGAAATAAAAAAAAAGATTGAGACCATCTGAGAGGACTTTAAATTTATTATATATAAATAATATTTACGTTTAAACAATTATCCTTTTTATAATTTTTATTGATAATTATGTGCATGTATCAATACATAAATTCAGCAAATTGTCAAATATAAACATAATAGGCGTTTTCGGCAAAAAACAGCAAGTTGCCTGCCTATATTGGTTAAAATGTACGTAAACAACAACATTATTTTCTCTATCTAGGCCAATAGTTGTATACTGGTCAAACACTTCGGCCAGTATAGGAAAAAGTGTTACCAACGCATTAAGTGAACTATTGTGAATCTTCATTGAAAATTCCAACGAATATTGCAATTGTATGTCAAACATCATATGTAAAAGAAAATTCACACCAAAATGAAAAATTTTTTATAAAATTAAAAATTTTACAAATTTTAAAATTTTATAAATTTGAAAAAAAAAGTAAAAATTTCAGTGTTTTATTTTGAAATTATTAATATTTGTATCATTCCTTTTAATTTTATATTCATTTTAATTTTCAATTTATATTAATTATTTATTTTTATATAAAATGTAATATGATTGCATTGTGTTATTTTTGGTATTTGCCTAAACATAACTCTTGACCGATTGCAACAGTGATGATAATGTATTGCTTAGCGAATATAGGTCAGTATGCATCTTTTCCCAACTTGCAAATCACCGGAAACGCCTAATACTAAATATAAAGCCTACTGTATTTTAATGACTGCCTCTCTACTGGAATTAGGTTTCACCTTTGTTTTTCTCTGTTCAATAGCTAAAATTTAAACATTTTGTATTTCTATGAGGCGGTTTTAGTGTGCTTAATTTTCATAGTGTGGTTTTTAATGCTCTTAATCTCCCGAAAAAAAATAAAAAACATAACCGTGATTTTTGTCTTTCAGAGTTGTTAAAAAATAGCACTAAATCTGTTTGCAATAAACTGGCACCATTTTTAATATATATTAAATGATTTTTTTTTGACATGTTTTTTGTGTTGTATACAATATGATATATAAAAATTGTAAACACTAAAAATTAATTAATTTAAATAGAAGAAAACAAAATGAATATTATAAGGGCAATGGTTAGCATTTTTATGCTATATATTGAAATAAGTTTATTTACTTATACATTTGAATTTATTTTCTGATGAAATGTTCATATGCTTTTAACGGAAAACTGAAATTTTGCAACATACATTGTGACCGAAAGGTTTTCGGAAGTTCTCATTTAAAATTCGCGCGCTGTATATTTTTCGATATTTTAAGTTTATGTAGTTTGGCAGCACTGTCCTTAATTACTATGCCAAAAATGAGCGCGATCTGTCAGACAGTTCGTTTACGGCAGCTGTTGAAACCAGTTCCCCTCAGTAGTGCGTTGCGAAAAAACAATGGAAAAAAATATTGAACAAAGAGTTTGCATCAAATTTTGTGTTTCGAACGAAATTTCGTGTGCAGAATCGTTGCGAATGCTACAAAAGGCTTATGGGTAATCAGTTTTATCGAAAACTCAAGTTTATGAGTGGTACAAAGCCTTTCAGGACGGTCGTACGACCGTCGAAGACATGCCGCGTTCTGGACGACCTTCGGCCTCTACCACCGACGAAAACATTGAAAAGGCAAAGGAAATCGTGTTCCAAAATCCTCATGTGAGTGTTAGAGAGATAGCACGAGAGCTAGGCATCGGTCGTGAGAGCTATCCGCCGTAAACGGCCTCAATTGTGGAAGGATAATTCATGGATTTTTCATGACGATAATGCTCCCTCGCACCGAGCCAACATTATCAACGATTTTAAGGCCAAACATTCAATAAATACCATCAAACAGCCACCGTATTCACCTGATCTTGCACCGTGTGACTTTTTCCTGTTTCCCAAACTCAAATTACCACTCAGAGGAACGCGTTTTGAATCCATAGAAGACGAAAAACAGAATTCGCAGAGGGAACTCAAAGCCATACCGGAAAGCGCCTATAAAAAATGTTTTGATGATTGGAAGAAACGTTGGCATTTGTGTATCGCTTCTAATGGAGCATATTTTGAAGGAGATAAAATAAATATTGATGAAGATTAAGAATTTTGCGTTTGTACATTGTGACCGGAAACTTTTCGGTCACAATGTATTTCCAGTAAACATTCACAATAGACTAATTTTTGAGTTTGGCCGCACTGAAAGATACGACGTAAAATTTTTTGAGTTAATCCTAACTCTGAAGATTTGAAAAGCATTGTTGTTGCTTCACATGTTTTCTTTCGTAAGTTGCGAGTATTTCTTTGTATTCTGAAACAGAAATTAACGATTAATATAGTGTATATGTATAGTAAAATGGCACATGTTTTTTACGTGAGTTGCGAGTATATTTTTGCTTTTCTGAAAGAGAAAATCACGGCTAATATATTCTATATATATACTAAAAAGACACATTCACACTGTCTTATTTAGGCGGTTTTGCTCTTTAACGCCGCTTATGAGGATAATGTACCATACAAATAGCTTTCATATATATAAGTTCATTATCAATAAATCAACTCATTGAGGCAAAAAATGTTGAATGCAATACTTAAAATAAATTTCCCACGAGGGAAATTACCAAAATTTGAAATATTTGGCATATGTTTTATATGTAAAATGTAAACAAACAACAGTTGAACTGTAAACAAAGGCACTGAGGAAGTAAGTATTTAAAAAATCTTTGTTGTTATTAATTGAATATTTAAATATATATAACTGATATATTAAATCATTTATATACATTTTCTATATCAATTAAATATTCAAATATCGAAAATTGTTTAGTAATTATTATGCATATAAAATAATTTATACAACGGCAATTTTAAAAGACAATTGCCTACATACTTACAAAAATTAAAACAAGAACGCAATTTAATGAAATAATATTTAAAAATCATTTATTTTAGTCATGTAATGATTGCAGTCACGTTAATGCAAAATAAAGTGATCTGTAAGTGTCAAAGCAACAACATTTACCGTCACTAGACCGCAATCATAATATGCAGTTAGGTGATTTTTATGAGTTAAATGATATGACCCAATTATATAATCCATTAGCTCTTAAGGAATTCTACATTTTGTGCTTAATTATTTATTACACAATAGTTTCAAAAAAAAATAGCTTAGCTATTACATTTTATGGTGATGACGTCATAAACGTAACTTTTTTTAATAGATCTAGAAATTTATTATATAGTTTTGTGCTAATCTAATTCGACGTCATATTTCTGTTCTCCTAATTAAAGCCAATTATATATTATTTGTTTTATTTTGCTCACTTTGCCATTATTGTAAAGAAAATCAATTACGTACCACACATAAATTTGGTTAATTGGGGAAAGCCTTGATTGTAAACTCTGTGTAGTTGTTGCGTATTGCCAACGCCGATAATAATAGAACAGCTGTTTGTTTGCTCATACATACATACAAACTTGAATTTCTCTCCCACTGAACGACCTTTTCGTTTTTGACATTACAGCACGCGTAAATATTGTCCAAAAGAGCAATGAATTATTAGTAAATATGGCTGATATTAGGTTAAAAAAACATGCTAATTATACTCTAAAAGAGTTAGAAGAATATCTGAATTCACCTAATTCGTGTGTACATAAAATCAACACCAATTTTCATATATCAATATTACCGTACAGCATGGAGAACTTCAAGCGGCACTTACTGCTTTATATTATACGGAAAAAGGTGAGCTTCTACGATGCACAAGTTGAAGGAATTGTTTTGGATGTGAGAAATATAAAGTTACTGAACTCTGCAGCAGCTCTACGTGCCAACGATCCACATTTGCACATAGATTTAAATGCTGATTTTTACGTGTTTCGCCCAGCAGCAGGAGCTTTGGTAAATGGTTTAGTCAAATATGTGGGTGATAAAATTGTTGGTGTAACAATATATAAAGTTTTTAGTGCTCAGATACGATTCAATGTTAAAATTGATAAAAGTCAAGTATGCTTGGATCAGGAACTTCAGTTTCGAATAAAAGATTTTGATTTGCAAAACATCTTTCCTTACATAGTTGGTGAATTGCCAAATCATATTGAAACTCAAACCATTAAAAAGGTAAGTAGGATATGGCAATATGTGAAAAAACCTAAATATTTGTTTATATTTTTAGGAGCGTGTCAAAAAAATTACATTTGAAGAAAATGTTAGTTCAAAAGATGATGAAATCAGAAATGGGACTCAAGATTTAGATGAATTAGTGGCTTTAATTAATGAGCAAACTGCTATTGCAAATAGTAAAAAACGCAAGAATATGTTAAATACGACACCAAGGAATGGAAAACGTAAATTGTCGGCCTCATCTATAGAAACGACAGATTTTAAAATCAAAGCAGAGGAAGATAGTTTCAGCATATCTGGTAGTGATTCTATAACTAGCGAAAAAATCAAAAAACGGAAAATAAAGTATGAAAACTTGGATGAAAGTATAGATATTACTAGCGAAAATATTAAAAAACGGAAAACAAAACATAAAAACTTGAATGAAAGTATAGTTATAGAAGCAGAAACGGAGGAAACGCCAAATGCTTCCAGCACAATTGTGGAGACCAGTAACGAACATAAAGTGAAACATAAAAAATTGGAAACATCAGTTACCAAAAAGCAGAAAAAAAATAAAAGTGCTTCATTGGATGACAGTGTAGATACTAGCATAGACTTAACTACATCAAAATGCGTGTCTATAAATGTAGACAGTGGCGAGGATTGCTCCACACATGAAAATAATTCTTTTCAAATAAAATTAAAAACTAAAAAAGCAAAGAAAAAATCTAAAAAGGAATCATTGACAAATGGTACAGCACAAAACGATTCCAAACTTAAAGTAAATGGGAACACAGATTGTATATATATAGACTAGAAGTTATAAATAGAGATTTGATGTCAATACTAGATAAACAATAACATTAAGCAAATGTATTATTTGTGTGTGCACTCAATATATATGCAATAAGATGACAAGTTGGCATGTAACCCTGCATCTGCAACAATATATTCTAGTAAGTCATGCCTGCTGGTGAAAAACATACCACACATCCTCTGCAAAGTCACATAACTCGAAGTTCTACCTTTTCGAGTTTATATGCTGAATGAATTAAGATTAATTAATCTTTACTATCTATAGAACTACTATCTTTCAAGTTATCGTGAGCACTAATGCAAATTGCCTGCAAATTTTAAAACTGTATATAAAATTCAATAAGTGGATTTGTGTCTCTTTTGTAGAAAGTATGCGATATATTTTAATAGAAATCTTATAGATTTTATTTTACATATGAACGATATATTTGTTTTAAAATTCTTATGTAATTTATTTAAGCTTATTTTAATATATATACATATATATGTTTGATAATTTGTTTTATTTATATATTGTGAACTTGGCAGTTCATATGATTGTATATAAAATATTAATTTTATTAAAATTAAAATTAATGCAAATGTTTCAGTAAATTTCAACCTGCGTTTATTTCTGTAGTGTTGTTGTGTTGTGCTTCACACAGATGCAGTATCTTTTACAAGACCTAGGTTATCAGACAACAAGGTTCTTAATAGGCCTCCGCCTGAAATCTCCCCGGAAGAACGTGTTTACCCCTGTGCAGCAAGAACTGTCCTAGCTCAATTGAGATCAAAAAATAGCCGAGTGTTAAACAGTTACTTGTCACGCATAAACACATCCATCACCAATGTGTGCGCTAACTGTGGCTCTTCTCCCCGTGACGTCGCCCAACTGTTCGCCTGTTCTTCGTTCAATTAGCCTTGGGAGTCATCCTATTGCAGTGGCCAGGTTTCTCTGCCTATATCCGTGATAATATTCAGTATAAACCTTTCACCCAATTTCTCCACATCCTCCTCTTCCTCTCCCTTCATCTCCCCTAACCTCTACCCACCCACTTCCCTATTCATGTAATTGTCGTGTGTGTCCTTTCATGTTATCTGCTTACAGGTCCCAGCGGGTCACAACTACAACATGGCTCCGCAAGCAGAAGTTCAGTATAGTTTTGTCTGCCAAGGTAACTGGACAACATTAGAAGATGTAAAACTACAGTTCATGCATACATTGTAAATAGACTGGCTTATTTGTGATAAGTCTTTATATAGTACATGACTATATCCTGACATAATTGGGGACAGAACAATTTTTATTATCTTAGGTAATCGTTTTGATGTTTGAGACCTAACACTATCAAGTTAAGATTTTGAAGAGGTTACTGTGGTAGTGTGCAACCTTTGTGAGCAACCAATGTCAGAAATTATTTCCTTTTTATCGTAATTTTCGTATCCATGATGGAAAGATATGGACTGATAGTTGTATTAGAATACGTCACTTTCTGACACATAATAAGAAGATATGGAATAATAGTCACAATAGAATATATCACTAAGGAAATGCTTGGATATTTGCTGATAGTTTTATTTTACAAGCAGCATCACAGATTTCGCCTAAAATCTTCAGATGGGATCAAAATAGTGGAAATCCTAAAAATGTCTTTCTATATGACATTGTTTAGCTGCGGAGTTTATAGAGGTAAAATTATTGGAAAGAAAAATTCTATCTTTCTTAAATAATTAATTTTATTTAGAATAAGATGAAGTTTTGACGCTAGTTTGCTATCCAATTCACTGTTGTGTTGGTAGCAATTATCTAAATATACTTTCTTTTTTACATGACGATGGTTATCAATAAGCATTGATAACCATTGACCGGGAAACTTTTGCCAAAGAACCATTAATTCACCAAGAACTGTTGTGTCACCTGAAAAAATTATAATAGGTTCACATACTTTCTTTGTCTGGTTAGCATTAAAAAGTAAATTTAAATTACAAAGGTCCCATTTAGACAAGCCACGGAATAGATCCCTGTTCACCTTTTGAAAATTACGGTAGGAGTTTTTATTAGCCTCGATGTGAGTACGATCTGAGCTTTTTAATATATAACTACAGTTTATCCTGGCTTGAGGTATCATGTTAGTTTGAACGTGACTTAAATCCATGATAAGCGCAAAAATGATGCGGTTATTTGGATCCGGATTGAAAACTAGATTTGGGACGCTTTCAGATTACGCTGTACAAAAAGCGGGACGCAAGTAAATAGAGCTTATTTGATGACTATAGATTTCGGGAAGTGAAAGGAACGTTAGAATAATGTCAGATTATTTAGAACGATGAACAGCATTTTTACATGTATGAGTCCATTGAAATGTTTGTTACTTAACAAAAGAATGATATCCTGGTAATAGGGACTGGAATTACGCAACATAAAAGCATCGACTACTTCAGATTTTTGTGAGAATAAGATGATAGGTGTTAGTTTAATATTCTGCAGTGCATCAACATCTTTTTGCAACAAGATTTTTACAACTTTCTTCTAAGACTGTTGAAATTGAATTGTAGGATTTTACTAGTCCTAATTACGATGTTAAATGGACTTTAAACTCCATATGCGATGGAAGTATCACCAACTGCAATGCATATGTGTAATTAATTTTTATGGAGTAATTTTCCAAAAACAAACTAATTAGTTCATTTTTCATTTAAGTTAAGTTTGTTTCCGAAATTTCCGAAGGAGTTTTTATGAAAATATTCGGAATTTTATGAGGACGGACAGACAATTGCCCAAAGTTATTTATATAACTTTCTTTTCTCAAATATTAATTAAAATAGCTACTGACTCTTAAAAGGACTTCTTTAAAAATCATTTTAAATTAGATTAAACAGCAAGTATATTATGACTACAAATGCATATAAGGAGTAGAAAGAGTATTATAAGTCAGTTTCCTCAAAATACGAGTTTAATGATGTTTTCTAGAGTCTGGAAGTTGTCATGTAACTTTTAAACAAAGAATATTTAAAACGTTTACTTAGTTTGGATCAAGTATATCACAATAATGATTAAAAGGAACCGATAAAAAAAATAGTTTTTATATCAACTAATGATACTAACTTACTGAATATGTTCTTATAGTATTGAATCACTATTGTGGTACCATTTGCTTTAGTAATGTTCTCATATTTACAAAACAAAAACATATAACACTTAAGCAACTATCAAAATTTATCTAATAATGCTGTCATCCCAGACAGCTTGGATCACATGATCCAAAACATAAAACGAAGATTTAAGTTAGAATCAAATTAGAATCTGGATACACCCATATATGAAAGCTTTCAGATTAAGCAACAATTGGATTGAAAAATGGATTCAAAGTGAAATTTTAAAAGTTTTGAAAATATTTCACTGATGTTTAAAATAAAATTAGATTTAATAGAGTGAAGGAAAGTTGCGCCTAAAAGAATGCATTCAATTGCTGCATATCGCCTTCTCCAGAAGAAAAAGGAAAAATGTCAAAATGGAGTAATTCGTTAACAAACAAAACGATAGACTTTACTTATCAAGAGGACGTTTGAAAATTTAGATACTTTAATATCTATAACAAAATAAGCATCAGTGTTTGTGATGGTTTGGCATGCAAAAAAGTTTTGGAATTTGTGCTTTTAAGTTATTTGCAACCCACTATTTTGTTATAAGAGAATGAACATTTCAACAGAATCATGTACAATCCTAAAAAGCTCACGTCTACTAAGAATGGCACATGTGACGATCCAATTCACGATCTGTATTTAATTTCGATAACACTAGTGGTCACTAGGTCACATTCGGTTTCTCGGTATGGAGCTCCTCTATAGTCAACTAATTTTCCAATTTGTCACTATAATTGCGTGAACTCACTAAAATATTTTCACAAAAGATAATTTAATTGACTTAAAAACTGAGGCGATTTTTGATCGTTGACGATGAAACATATGTCGATGGTTTACCCGCAGAGTTGTTTAAAGCTGATAGCGAAGAGCTAAAGTCCGATGAATGCATGCCCAACGATTTGAATTTAAATGTGTTTTGTGCAATTCACAAGAAAGTTGATTTTGCAAACTCCGCCAATTATTGAGGGATCAGTCTTTTAAATATCGCATATAAGGTTTTGTCAAACGTGCTGTGTAAAAGACTGAAGTCAATCGTCAACCAACTGATTGGACCTTATAAGTGTGGCTTCAAACCACATCATCCACCCTAAACTAGATATTCACAGTGCGTTAAATCTAGAAAAAGACCCAAGAACAACAAATCAACACAGATCATCTATTTGTCATTTTCAAAGACGCTTTTAACACTACCACTAAAAGCACTCTTTATGCCGATATGTTAGAATTTGGTATATCAGTAAAACTTATATGGCTATGTAAAATGACGTTGAGCAACACTATCAGATCCGTTAGGGTTAAGAAGAACCTCTTTGAACTATTTTACACCAATCGAGGGCTTAGATAGCGTGACTCCTTGTCATGTGACACCCTCAATCAAATGTTGGAAACGATCATCTGGGCAACAGATTTGAACCGTACTGTTACAATATTTTACAACAATATGATGCTTATTGCTTATGTCAATGATGTTTATATTGTAGGCCTAAACGCCCATGCTGACTACGCCCAGACTACAGAAAAAACGAGGAATTTCTTTTGCCAACAGATGTTACTTCGGGCTAAGTAGGCAATTGAGAAATAAAACCCCCTTTTAATACACAAATATCATGCTCTACAAGCAGAAGCTTGGATAATTACCAACATTGACGAGATGGCATAAGAAGCATTCAAGAGAAAAATTCTTTGGAAGACCTATGATCCTTTACGCGTTGGCAACGAGTATTGAATTAGATGGAATGATAAGCTGTATAAGCTATATACCGTGTCATTGACATAGTTGAGTGCACAATAATTCAGCGGCTATGCTGATTTGGTCATGTCGGGCGAATGGATGAATTGGTCTGTTTGGAAAAATGTTTGATTCGGTACTCGCAGGTGGAAAGCGCAGTAGAGGACGTCGTCATCTTTGGTAGAAGTACCAGGTAATCAATCTTTTAGGGTCACTCGTAACTACCAACTGGCAACAGCAAGCCACTGATCGGGTTAACTGGGAAAGGGTACTATACACGATCAAGAACGACTCACGGCTGTTATGATCAACTAAGCAAGTATATATATATTGAACCGTTGTGTTCATTAACACAATAAGTTAACCAAATATCTTTAATATTTTTACTAGAAATTATAAGTTGTAACTATTTAATATAATATGGCTGAGGATGTAAAAGTTAAAACTATGTGAAGTGAACGTTATTAACTTAAAATTTTACTTAATATTCATAATTTGAAAAAAATTATTATAAAATATTTACTATATAGAATTTAATTTTTATTACAATATTTTTGGTTCAAATATGATTTCCTTCAAAATACCTTATTATTCGGAACCAATTGCTTAACTAATTAGAGTATCTACTTTATATTAAAATTTTAATTTTTTTTGTTAATTATGACGTTTTCATTTGCGGATTCAGGTAAGAAAATCTCTGCAAACTTTAACACATTTTTATCAAATACGTCAATATTAAATTACGCCAATAATATTTGGTACCGCTAAAGAGAGATAATCATTAACGCAAATAATAATTTAATTATGAAATAATAAGAAAAATAAAATATATAAAATGATTGCTTAGCCAGCAAATAGGTCAAATTGTTCACATAGTCTAGAAACGGAACTTCCTCAGCACTAATGTACCTGTACTGAAGGGTCACTGCGAAATAGGAAGGTATGTTATGAGACTCGCTTTATGCTATAATGACTTTTGTCGCGGCTGTGACTTTGAGGATGAGGAGGAGACCATACTCCATCTCATATATTAGTTAGAAGAAGTTAGAAGTTAGAAGAAGCTACAAGAAGATTAAAAACTTTCGGGGCTTGACCGAGTTGTTGTCTTGTAATATTAGGAATTTGGCCAAATTTATAAAATTGTCGGAGTGGTTTTCCTTTACCTAATGGAGGAGTCGTTACCTTTTCCAACGTTGATTGTATACTGATCTTTCAATCTATGTACGTACCAATGTTATTCTTGTGGGTCCACAATGGCTCATTTTGCCTTCTTATTAAGCAGCTAGACACGACCAACACGTCCCGATCACGTTCGTAATGGCCAACTAAGTAAGTAAATAGTGAAAAATGAGCCATAACTTTCCAAATAAAAAAAAAGATTTAGTGAAAAATACAGGGTTATCCATTTTGTGCTTCGAAAGTAAATGTCAAGTAAACAAAAAAGATAAAATGAAATACAACTCCATTATGTGAATTGAACAACTTACACGTAGCTGACAATACCTCGGCTATAAATTGTTTCGGATCGCCCACATAAACACAAACCTTTATGTAATGGGACAAATTAAAATTCAGCCGTGAAATTACTATACAAGATCTAGGTAATTTCTCGCGCAATAAAGCTTATATATCCCGTGCTATGTGGCTGGTGGCAGCTTCCTTCTTGAACCAAATTTCTTCTACAACTATATCTTAGTCTAAAAGGCTTTTGACATCTCTTTTACTGCACTTCGCACTTCTTGTAAATTGGTTCGTTTCATTATCCTCAACAGAAATAATGTAGATATTATGGGCATAGTCAATGATATGTACTCGAAGTAATATTTCATAATAAAGAGAGGTTCATGTCCTGCCTAAATAGTGGCGAATGTGTGGGTACTTATTTTTGTTTTATGATTTATGTTTTTTATTTTTTTTCAGGATTTAATGATAAATAATCATTGATTATAATTATTTCAATTTTTTTAAAAACTGATTATTGTATCCTTCTCGGCTCTTCTTTGTTATGATTCATAGTTTATAAGGTTTGCGACATATCTTCTATTATATTTCGAACATCTTGAGAAGTGAAGAGTATAAATCATTATTAATACTCTCAGTTGTATGTATGAGTCAAGTGGAGTCAAATGTACGAATAAGAGAGTCAGTATGCGTGAAATACAGCAGTGGAGTATGGCTTGAGTGTTGAGTACTCATAGCAGTTCAATGGCACAGATCAGCTACACCGTTTGACCGATTGATTTTATGTGTAAAGGACATAAATAAATGATGAGTCGAAATGTAGTAAAATTCCAAATGTTTTAATACTTTGGAACCAACAATAAATATAAATTTATTAGTATCCAAAAAAATGTTTAATCTGAATCTGCTTACACATACATTAATATAGTCACCATATACCTACTATATAAATAATAATAATAATTACATTTGTATGTATGTATGTAAATCTTCCAGTAATTTTACAATAAAATTTAAACATCATTATTAGTAATACAATAATAATAATAATTATAATAATAATAATAATTATTACACTTTACAATAATACAGTACAATATATGATAATTTATAATGCTAAATAACAAGCAATAGAATTAATTGAATTTATTAACTGAGGATTTTTACATTAATCGTATAATATAGTATATATATATATATATATATATGTATATATATATAATATATAGTTGTACACATAGAACACATTTACATAATATACACACTCGAATTGTCTATAAAAAATATGACTATAAAATTAGAACTTAACTACGAACGAGTGGAACACAGGAATTCACTAAGGACTTTTGAGAAATGATACTAATTAAACTAGAACTAAACTAAATCCATATTTGATTCCAATCAGACAGAAATTTCCTGAATATGTACACGTTTTTTGCTGCCAGTTGTTGAGATAGAGCTTGACCCTGATTGACGCAATATACCTGCCTGCTGTTGTTGTTGTAATTGGATATTTTGAAATGATTTTGGCGGCGGAGGTGGTTCTGGTATATCATCATCCATATCATGAACCATGTCCTCCGATGCAGCTTTTACAGCATTTTCAATTTCTTTGAATGATAATTGATCCGAAGATTGTACTGCATAATCAAACTGACTCAGATGATTGGAAGTATCGACAAAAGAACCGCGCTTATTTTGTAACGATGTCGTATCGATAACAGTGGTTATTGGTATTGCATTATAGGTAACCATTTCCATGTTATTAATAGGATGCAAATGGAGATCGGTCTGTTCAGTAGTTATTGTAAATCCACTAACATCGACGGTGTTATGATGTTTGGTTTTCAATAAATCCAAAGTACTCGTCGAACAGGCCCAATTATTTGCATCTAATAAGTGTGCACTCTGTGGTGGTAAGTCTACAATTAGTTTCTCATCTTTAGATTGTTTTGTTTTCTCATCGTAGCAATTGTATTCTCCAAATACGACTGTCGTTTTTCCACTGCTGAAAGATTCACTATCGCCAATTGCGATGCCTGCTGCATTAAGCTTTAGTATACTAGAATTTTTGCTATTATCATTGTCTTGCAATTCTTCTTTTGTTTTAGCGTCACGCGCTCTCTTTTCGCGTTGATGATAGATACCCGCAAAAATCAATACATTAAGAATAAGTAGAAAACATCCCACTGCCACGGTAGCTATGAGAGCAGTCGTGTAGCTTTGAAACTGTTTGCCGCTTAGACGACGCAACACCTCTAAGTTGCCTATAATTCCAGTGGATGCTGTCGCTAAGTCTTTTTGTGTTTCAACCAATGAGCGATTGTCGGTTGGCGATTGTGTTGTGGGCTCTGACATATAAAGTACACCATCGATACCACATTCTGGAAAAAATGCATTTTACCATATACACTTTTTTCTAAGTGAAAAGATTCAATTTACCTGTGGTTACCATAGCTATTAGCTCATTGTTTAAATGTGGCTTAGTTGTTACATTAGCTACTTTAGGCGCTGGTGTTGTTTTTGTTGCTTTAATTACCACAGTATCTTCATCATCTGCAGGCTTTGTTTGCAGTTGTGGACGCACCACGCCTACAAAGAAATTGATTTTTTTGAGTCCATGTATGAGTTAGCAAAGCAAAGAGTTTAGTAAATACAAATCTTATAGTTGTGGTTAGTTTTAAAAGAAATTCTCACCATCATATAAATCTCGACTATTTATATCATCTGGAAACTGATGATGTCGCATAGACTGATCATTTATATTTGAGTGTGTGTGTAACTGTGGTATTAAATTTAGCCACATTGAAAGTTTGTGTCCTCTGTAATGGCTTTGTACTTCCGCCTTATTACCTATGGAAATAATGGAAATATTAGTAATATATGACATAAAGACTAATGCAGTTAATCTAATATTCAATCAATATTTAATTGTGAGGTATATGGTAGGTATATGGAATTTTATATGGCAAATTTAGATATTTAAATGTCTATAAGAAGAATTTTTAAGGTGTGCTCTAAAGCCATTGGCAAACAAATATTTCTTTATAAGAAAGCGGACGTTTCAACAGAATTCTGTATTATCACAAAGAGCTCATGTCAACTAAGAAAGGCACATTCAATCATCCAATCTACAATCTACATTCAATTTGTATTGCACAGTAGTTATTAGGAACCATTTGACTTCTCGATGTGGAGTATTTTGCAAGCTGAGCTTAACAAAACTTAAACTATTTATTCAGATATCGTTCAGAATAGTTTTAGTTTTATTGAGGTCTTCTGTAGTCAATTAATTTTAAAACTTGTCACTATAATTTCGTGAGCTCACATTAAACATTTCTACAAAAGTTAAAATTGCTTAAAAACTCTTCCAAATAAAAAGAAAGGTTTTATAATAAATACAGGATTATTCATTCTATGGTTCCGGGAGAAAATGTTAAAAGAACTCATTTGTGAATCTATTACGGCTCTGAGAGAAAAAATGCAATGTGAATATTCTCCGTACACCAGATTTAAAGAGCTAACCAAAAAGTCGATGTCCTACACAACTAGTATACGAAAAAAATTCCCTTATACTCCTTATACTGAAAGAAGACAGCTCAAGCAGGTCAGTAAGAAAATGGGATTGAACAATTTTTAATATTCTTTTAGCCAATGATGGACATGAATATATCAGAAGGAGTACAGTTCTCTCCTCATCTGAAGGGGGAGAGTCCCGAGAAATCTTGTTAATAATAGTGCATACCCTCCTAATATTTAATGTTCTCTCAACACCAACACCGTTGCACTACATTGATTGAGGCAGCCGACTCAAGCCAACTGAATAAAGAAGATGAGTCTTGTGATCTGACAAGAATTTCATTCTCCCAGGTTTTTATTGAAAATACCAGAAATTTTCTTTTAACTGCTAGTTTAGCCATTAAAAGGTGGACTGCGACTGCGACTTTTGGAGAGAGTTAACTTTAGCAAGTTCTTCTTGCTTTATAGGTACCCGAGACGTCTTTTTGACCAGTTACCCGTATAAGTTGAATAAGCCCAGACAACTCTTTAAGAAAAGTTCAATATTTTTGCACTATAAGAAAAGCAGCTCTAATGTCTATCTGAAACTAAATAGCAGCTAAATGGCAACAATTTTGCTACTTAGTGAATTGTCACTACCTCTGCCTGAAAGCTATCGCAATGGTCAGGTAGTAGAGACACTAATACCCAATTTATTAGAAAACAATCCATTGCTGAATCTATCATTCTATTTAGTCATCAAACTAATCCCTTTTATTTTCAAACCTTTTTCATCATTGAAAATAAAAGATAAAATTAACTTGCAAAATTTGTTGGTTACGCAGTATAAGAGATGTGGGGGCTCTAATACCCTTAAATATTATTGAGAAGTATGATGAGATGCATCAATTAACCGATGTCGGTGGATCTAGACAAGTGTGCCCTTTTGTTGGTGTTTTATAAAATTTAATTTTATAAAAAATTTAATTTTAATTTAATATTGCAAAGATACGATTTTCGAGTCCAGGTGGTTCAAGTTAAGAATAAGGAAAAAGAACTGTCTGTGTACATGATAAAAAGAATATAATTGATTGAAATGTGTATATAGGATATGGATTTTTTGGCAAAGCCAATACCCAAATCTTATAATAGGGTAGGCATTGTTGCACTACACGAAGAAACATAGCAATGTCAATTGGGTTTCGGAAACAATAATTGAACATTCAACTTCGGTATACTTATGTCCTCAGTCTTCTTGTCTTAAGTACCTAATTCCAAATATAATTGATTGACAACATCATAAGCATCCCAAAAGGGCAGGTGATCCTGATCGATTTCACCAAAGTTATTTATTGAATTAAATAAGTTTGGATCTTCATTACTACGCATTCGCCGTTTATGGTTGATACGCTTATCTCTCATGCCATTGCTTCGGCGCTGATTGTAGAGTATGGCCAAATTGAAAGCTTCTCTTACAGCTGCGTTAATAGTTCGCTGATTTCGGGTAGCAGTCAAATTTAGGTATTTGTTAATTGAATCAGATTTTTGCGAGGAACGCTTCACTTTCATGTGATCTATACCAGCTGTGTACTCTTGTTGCAAATCCAGCTCACGCATACGCTCTGGTATTTGGCGACGTAAAGCAGCTGTGGACGTTGGCGTTGATAACACAGATGTTTGTGTAGAGTGGTTAGGATTTCTAAAAAAATATTAAAAATTAAGACATCCAAATTTAATCCAAACTTATTTTTTGGCATAAAAAAAAATATCTTACCCTGTTTTAGCGAAGTTCGCTAAATACCGCAGCATAAGACGGCTGATTTGTCTTTCCTGAGTTGTGTAATTATGTGGAAACAGTGGCGAAATAGGTAGTCCTAACCAGAAAGGCACATCTTCACCACGAACAGAACCGGTTCTCTGGAAAATAAATGAGTTCAGTTTTGAAGGTTATTTAAGAAGTTAAGCACTAACTTGTGGATACTCTTCCTCTATTGTTTTGTGCTTAAAATGTAAAAAATAACTACGACCGCCACGTAAACTATGCATATAGCCAAGCTTTATCAATGCTGAGGCAGTGTGGCCATCGCTAAGAAATGACAGAGTTGCATCTCTTGAGCTTAACGGATTACGTATCGCTTTTTCCCAGTCGGTGTACTCATTCTGAAAGAATACGATTTAATATGAAAATTGTGTTATTTCAACATCATATATGGGTACTTGCCTTAAGTACAGCAAAAATTTCATTTAAATGATAATGAAAATTATTACGAACAAAAGTTCTTAAAATACGATCACGTCTAGTTTCATTAAAGCCAAACTCCAAATCTTGTGCACTCAAATCCAAATATGATTCGATAGATGTGAGGCAGAATATGAGATCACGTTTCGGGAAGTTTGCATATTCAATTCCTGAAATACTAAAGTACGACAAAATGGATATTATGTTATTATATGTATATAATGACTTGAAATTTTTACCTAACAATGGCTGAGCCCAATGGCAGTGTTATTGCTCCAATTGGATCGGCATTTGGTGATATGACAGTACCATCTACAAATGGTGCAAATCCAGCTAAAAATCTATTTACAAAAATAGTTTATAGTAATAACCACAAATTATATAACTCATATAGCACCTTGGGTGGTCAATTTTAACAGCCAACAACTCATTGACGCTCTTTGTACGCAAGCACGGTGCTAAGTCATCGTAGAGCATATCACCATGGCAACCAGTCTGTTCGGCGACTCTTCGTTTAACGAATAATGGATTCTTTTGAATTGCCCAAGGTGAGAGCGCCGATCCACTAACCATGACTGTTCTTTGAACAAGATCTGGAATAAAGTAAAAAAGGTGTACTCATACTAATAGGCTTGTGTTGGTCAAAAAAATGTTTACAAAAGGAGGAAACAGTTGTGTGCGTATTTGTGCTCTTCATAAAACCAATACTGACTGTATAATATTTTAAAATAATGTTTTAGTTGTGCTAAAAGAGGGGTTATCCATTTCAATTATCATATACTTAGTGAAGGATTTTTCCTTTTACAATATGGATCGTTTAACAACCGCTGCATTATTAAAATTTCGAAGGTTACTTATCAAAACTACTACAAAAATGGTGATTCTATAGTAGATAGTAGATAGATAGATATATAGACACATTTCGCATCGAATTTTTGTCAGGAATGATGCTCTTTTTCCAATTGATGGATATTTCAATACACAAATTTGTCTTATTTAGAGCAGTAAGGGAGTGAAAATTAACAAGTAATTGCGAAAAGACTATTCCAAGTACAAAAAGTCACTGTAGAGTGTAGATCTCATCTAAAAGTGTGATAGCTCAGTGCTTTTTAAAAAATGATAGAAATGTCACATTAACGTCAATTCTAATCGCTACAACCAGATGATTGCCCTGAAACAAAATATATAGAATTGTAAGACATATATAATTTTATTGGTATCACCATTACCAATAGAAATTTTTTATGGAGTTAATCGATATTTTGTATCGACATCTCAATTACAAGTGTGGGTTGTGTTGTGAATGTGAATTTCAAGTTGGTACCCGGAGCTGCTTCACGCCATTATGTGTGTGAATTTGGTTATTGATACATTGGCAACATGACGAAAAGTTTTCAAATTGGTGTTGTAAGAATGTATGTGTATCTGCCACAAGTTGTTGATGTTGTTCTTCAGCAAATAGAGGGCAGTGGTGGAAAGCAAGCCGATGATACTTTGTCTTATGTGTATATAGCTAAACTCTTGATATGGGGATCTCTATGTAAGTTTGCAGACTTTATAAATAAATTCGTTTCCAGAATTCTTTTGAGCGCTTGGAGTTGGCATAATAGAACGCATGTAAGAGTAGTTATGGGAATCTTGCTATACCAACAAGATTTGAACTGCAACAATAATTCCCAATACTATATATTAAAACGTTATGAAATAAAAAAAATATTGAAAATGCTATATAGTCTTATGAAGATCTATGAGGTATATTTAAAAATTAAACTATATTCATCTAAATACTGTTGAGATATGCAGATATATTAGTAAATTTAAATGTATAAATAAAGCGTCCTGGGCCCGCAACGCATGTTAGAAATAAATAGAAAGTTCCGCACACGACCGTACAATTCAAAGACTTTTATTAAAGACAAAAAATAATAAACTTTCATTTTAGGTTCTCTCGAAATTTGGAATAATATATCTCTCTTGAAATGTAGAGCGTTTTTATTTAAATTACTCACCACTGGCAACTGGTGATACAACCAAAATGTTAGCTAAAGCAGCGCCAGATCCATGACCCAAAATTGTAATACTTTGTGGATCTCCACCAAATGCTTGAAGATTTTCTTTTAACCAATGCAAGCCAGCTACTAGATCCATAAGACCAAAGTTTCCCTGCGCACTTTCTTTGCCGCCGGTTTTGAGAAATCCAAAAATTCCTAAACGGAAATTTATGGTAACAACAATTACATTGCCGTGACCTGCCAAGTCAGAGCCATCGTATGGATTACCGGAGTTCCATTCATATGATTCACCATGTATGAAAAGAATCGTTGATAATTTAGGTTCATCGTTTCTCTCAGCGCTGTTAATCGTGGAACCTTTAAATGCATATACAAAATAAACATTCAAGCCGAAATAAATTTTTACAACAGACTTTATATTTTCTATAAAAATTTCTATCATATATTTATATATTGTTTTGTATTAATTATAAATATAACTGATGTTTGTCAACTGATAGGCATCACTTCCGCAATGCTTGCAGTAATAAATAATTGCAAACTGCAATGCACTACGGAATTGAGGACTTCCAATCAAATATTTAGGTTTCAATGAAAAATAAGTTCATTAAATACAATGCCTATAACTTACGGAGATGTCTTCGATTTTCATATGGAACATATATGTTTAAATATAAACAGTCTTCCGATTGATTTTTAAGCAATGGCAGCAGACGTCGAAGTTGTGCTAAACGAGCTCGTGGCACTTCCAATAACGCTTCAGGTCCATTCGGTGGAATTGGTACAGTCTGAGGACAAACTGGGGAAAACCTGTCGGCATTGCGTATATTTTTCCATGTTGACGGAGTTATGGGAGGCATAAATCTGAAAAGTAAGCGAATAAGTGCATTGTAAATAATTATCAATTTTTTTTTTAATTTATTATTATTTAATTATACATGCATTCGTTGTTTATTAATCAGTCAAAATCTCATTTAAAACATTTCAACCAAAAATAGTTTTATTGTTTATGGTTTTGGACTAATGCGATTTGTGGTTATAAAGTTAACGCTTAGATAATGTGTGTTTACTGATTAGGATATGGAAGCGCTTGACGAAAGCAGATATCATTAAGGCGACACAAGCACTGGATTACGTGTGTTGAGAAATACCTATAGCAGTAAACATAATTGAAGAGCCCATAAAAATATTACTAAAATTGAGCAAATCTTGACGTCAGTCGTACGAAATCGATTTTAATTTTATGGATTAATTTACTTTAAATTCAGTTCAATGGAAATAATAACACAGGCCCCTTTCCAAAACATGTGACCAAAAAGTATTTAGTTGGTGGGAATGATTCCTAAAGCAATCTGTTATGTTGTTAGACTAAATGATATACCATATGCTTGAAAATACTTCTCCACAGATTGATTTTGCTCAGTATAGAAGAAACAAAAATATATAGTATACTTATTTTTGCAATAAACCGAATTTATTTCGATATCGGGCATTTTTTTCTAAATTCGTTTAAATTAATTAACCTAACAATGAATTAAATAAAATTAAATTAGCTGAAGTATATGAAGTATATTTCAATTTATACTTATTATAAATCAGATGAGAAAGATTACTTTAATAAGTAACATAGGACTAGAGCGGAATTTCAAGAATATTGAATTTTGTATGCTGCATTATAATAATTATTTTCTGATTATTAAATATAGAATATATTTGTTTTGTTACTAATTAATGATAATACTTTAAATTTGCCTAAATATTTTATGATCCCTGAATTTCCTAGTACCTTTTTTTTAATCAAATAGAGCACTAATATGATCTAGTAACAATTGTACGGCAAAATAGTTATGTGATTTTTTTGGATGTACAGTCACTAATAGGACCAAAATTCTATGAATAATGTCTTCAACTTATATCGCTAAGAATTTGGAAGTATGAGAAAGGAGGTTGAGGCTATGAGTAACATTTAAATTCTAACACCAAAATTATGTATTATTATAATTACTTTACGAGTATTATTGAACTTTGTAACAGAAAAGTTATTAAGTTATCTATATATATAAAAGAAAGATGTGTTATTGTTACACCACTTATAACTCAAGAACGGCTGAACCGATTTAGCTGAAAATTGGCAGGGAGGTAGTTTAAGGCCAGGAGAAGGATATAGGCTGAACCGATTTAGCTGAAAATTGGCAGGGAGGTAGTTTAAGGCCAGGAGAAGGACATAGGATACCTGTTTATCCCGTTCACGACAAAGTAGGTTTTGAAATTATCAAATTTTTGATATAAGAAAATATTTTATTAAAATTTAACAGATAGAAATATAACTTAGTTAATGTGTTTTTAAAAGTTGTATTAGATCAATATAAGTTTGTGTTGCAATAAATATCGTTTTTAATCAATAAAACTACCTGGTTGTTGCAAACTCAACAAAATAAATAATTAACAATTATAATGTATGGTATGGTTGAACATTTGAGTTTTTAGTTTTTTAATAATGCCACGACCAAGACGATCGAATCTTTCCCGACAAAGCCGTAATGCAAGAAGAATACGAAATACTGCAAATTTAAGGACTGAAGGTCGAGCGAACAACAGAGGTCAACAAATAGATAATTTGCGATGTGTACTAAAATACACAAATAAATTATGAATGATTAATGTAGGTATTTTTTTTTTTTTGTATTTTTTCCAATTAAAAAAAAACTGCTTATTTATTGCCTTTAAGGCGGAACAGAGTTCGCCGGGTCATCTACTAGTTTTATATAAAATATATTAAAAGTTAGAGAGGTTTAAATAGCAAAGAAAAGACAAAATAAAAATTTAGATAATTTATTGAAATTTGGCTGACCATACAAAGCTGTTTCGAGTATTGTCAAGTACTCATCATTAGTGGTTTTAGGAAATAGAAAATTTTGTTTTTGGTGATACTGATAACAGATATAGTTTAAGATCACTATATTATATTATAATTGTTAAATGCTTTTTCCGAAATTTAAGATAAATGCGAGAAGCTTCTGGTAACCATATATGTGTGCTTTCTTTTTATATTTTAAGTCGGATTTATGTTAATCACTAATTAATGTATTTTGCAAAATGTGTGCTTAAAAGAGCTCATCTTTGTGAGTGGATAGGGATACATTCCTGTGTAACGTGTGATTCATTAGTCGACCAATACAGACTTATATATCGTACAGACTTATATTAGTTAAATACATTTAAAATTAAAATAAAAAAAATCATAAATCATGAAATCATGAAAATTGTGTATTTCAGTTAGGTCACCCTATATGCTATAATTATAGAAAAGGTAATTTCGAATGTTCGGTATACTTCGTTAAAGAAAGCTTTTTTACGCCATGATAAGTAGATAATGTACTGAGACCAACTGCAGAAGTGTTTTCGTTGAAGAGAGTAGGTTTTCTTAACATAGCTTTTTCATATAATAATAAATAAACAATTTTTGTTCCCTGTATTGTACAAAGCAGAGGTGTACACGTAGGAGTGTGATACAGAAGACAGTGTCTCGGAAGATACAGTCTGTATAAGCGAAGTTGGCTGTTATATACCATAATTGTATATGTAGATGATATTGACATAATATTCGTTGGGAAACTTATCGAGACAGTGTCTGAACTGATAAGGAATATTGCCAGAACTGTTCAAATATTGATACAAAATGCGTAACTACGATTAAATCCAAATAAAATTGAACTAGTGCTCTTCATTTAAAAATATTAACCAATGTTTACCAGTATAATTTCCTTAATAACTTAAAACTAAAATTAAGTAATAATTCGAAGTATTTTGGAATAATCGCGCACAGTAAATAAAATCAATTCCTATGGCAAAAGCATGCAAAATGTCACATACAGTTCTGAATTAAATATATAAATCAATAATTAGATATATCTTTTTAAATGGTGTATTGGTCAAGTACACATTTCCGGAATGAAAAAATGTAAGGAAACTTCTTGCAAAAATCCAACACGGCAATGGATAAAAGAGCATTTTTAAGAACCACAATATTAAATACTTTGGACTCCATCCTTTACATTCAACTAATTGACTACATAGTAGAAAATGTGCCACCTTATCGGTAATCCGTTTAAAAGAATTCAGACAGTGAATATGTCCATCAAAAAAAATTTTTTACCATTCTTAATTGGTATTTAATTCTTTAAAATCTGATTATTGCATACTACTATTACACATAACCCAGTTATTTTGAATCATTATTCCATATCGGCTGACAGGGTTAAAAAAATAAGTATCTGTCGATGCTATTAATTTTTATACAAACGTAGAAGTTTTATAACAATGTAGAAGGAATGCATATTTATGCAGAACAATTAAGAATAAACTCACATTTTCAACTTTCTGCTATAGTGTCTTATCAGTAGAAGGACTTCAAGAAATAATCAATAAATTGTAAAAAAATATGATCATAGTCACAGAACAATACATAATATTTATTCAGAGAATAAAGAAGCTACAAAAGCTTTAAACTAAATACCTTTAAATATATATTCAATCGACATTTGCCACAAATCTCTAAATGAGATGGTCCAGAAGGTCGATCTACACATTATTTAGGCAGGTGGGAGTGATGTACATTATGAAAGAATATTAAAGAAATGACACTGTAGAATACTTAATGAGAATAATCTTCAAGAACCGACTATTATATAGCAAGAGTGCAAATAACTAAATCAATTCATTCTATAACTTTATCTAGGCAGACATGGCTGAAAAAAATAATAAAATATTTTGATGGAATAAATGGGTCGAATTTAAACAATCAATAAGGACGTTTATTGGCGTTTATTTAAGAGGTTGCAAACTTTAAACCAGAAACATGTTTCTAAATAAAACGGATCATCAATGGAATCAAGGAAGAAAATAATTTTAAAAAGAATTTATCTGATTAAAAAAGTTGTAGAGGATTCTTGCAATACATATACATGAAGTCTTCCTCGGATATTTTTATATTTCCTGTAAGTGTCCTATAGATCGACTGCTACATGCATTGGTAATACAGTAAATCACAATTGCAGAAGGCGCGGTGATGAGAAGTGTGTGAAACCATCAAATATAAACTTTGTTTCTATCCAATGCATATTAGAAAAAGATTGATGGCAAGTATATGGGTTCAACAAGATATAATTTTATTTCGAGACCGTAATGGAATTATTTGACATAACATACCTGCAATTGATGAAGTCGACGACTACGTAAACCCACTAGGTAGATGGACTTATCTGAAAATTTCCTTTGATTTGTTAACCTAAGTATTGTATTGACGTTATTGGAAAAACCTTTTTTTTGTATATCTTACAATAGTAAAGAAAAGAATTTCTCAATTTGGATGAACTTTAATTTTATTAAAAATTTCTTAATTAAAATCATATCATCGAAAGTTCAAACGAAAATTAAAAGTGAAATTGAAATTGAAATTGGCTTGGCACAATAATAAATAAAGAACTGTTTCGAAGTGATGGGAAATCCTTTATGTGTATGACTTTTGTTTTCAATTTCCGTTTATCGAGAAAAACTATAGTGTGTAGGCAGAAGTTATTTTGCTACTCGTATAATTACTTATCAGCCTTGTACAACTTACTTGGTTTGTACTATACATAAGTATATCCTAGTGGCTTAAGTGAAGTATTTCAAAAGTTTTGTGTTATCGAATATTTTATTAAATTGTTTCCACACAATGAGATAGCAAAAGGATAGCAAGACAGCAACGGGATGGGAAAAGGATGGCAACAGTGTAAGGATGGAAATTTTTACCAATTTCCAACCTACATATAACTAGTGTGCAGTTAATACCTGAAATAAAAATTGATTAATTTTTATATAATATGTTAAAAGTAAATAACTTACCATAAACCCACCCCCGCATGCACGTAACTGCACCAGTTGAATAAAACCTGAGATTACATTGAAAATTTAAAAGAATGCAAAATATTATTCAAATAAATAAATATTGTACCTACCTTATTTATTTATTATTTAAACTTGTACTTTTAATATTTTTAATATTTATTTTATTTTAATAAATAAATATAAATATTTAAAGCCGCCACTACCGCCACTAAGCTAAACACGTTTCAAAACAAAACAAATGCACAACACAAGAAACGTCAAAAGAAAGCTTTTGTGCAAAGAGCTTTGTGTTAAAATAGATGCGCGCGCATATTAACTACGGCGAAAGCGCAAAACAGCAACGACGTCAAAAATCCAAGCCAGCTGTAAACTAAGCTTTGCGCTACGTTAAAGTTTGGTCTGATGCGTATATAAGAAGACGCATTTACTTAGAAGAAAGCAGTCAGTGATCAACACGCAAAGTGTTCAGAAGCAGACAGAGGCTCGTTATCAACTTTCGAAGACAAGAGAACGCACCAGGGACTTGGACAGTCAAACACAACATACAAAGTCGGTCGCAGAGCTAAGTATAAACAGAGACTTACATAACAAATATTCCTTTGATTTGTTATCCCTCCTACAGCCACCGTATATAAGCGTGAACACGTTTATATCCTTTCCCAGTAGCAAATATAAGCGTGAACACGTTCATATCCTGCTATTAAAACCTAATATAAAGCGTGAACACGTTTTATTCCTCCTATAGCCACCGTACATAAGCGTGAACACGTTTATATCCTTTCCCAGTAGCAAATATAAGCGTGAACACGTTCATATCCTGCTATTAAAACCTAATATAAAGCGTGAACACGTTTTAGATCCTTTCCAACTTACTAAGCCATATATATATATATAGGCGTGAACACGTCTATAGATAATAACATCTATAACCCATAAACTTTTCTTCCACAACAGGTATAATAATTTTTATACATATCAAATATAAATGAATAAACATTGTTAGTTTTAAGACAACTTAATAATAAATAAATATTGAAATTTAACACACAATCTTTTATTTGAGAAGTCTTGTTCTTGTGAATACAAATTTATTGTAACGACCCAGGACCAACCCCTGAGTATTACCCCGGCAAACAGAGCGACGAAAAAGTGTCGTTACAACAGGATGGCAGGAGAATAACACTACGCATTGAACTCGAATAATAATTCATAATTGTTTTAATTAAATTTCAAATTAAAACAGACATTTGGAAAAATTTGAAATTGAGGAAAACATTTGATTAATTTGAGTAGAGCATAAATTCAATTCGGTTGTGAAGTGCAGTTGCATTGAAATATTAAATTTCTATGCTAATTAAGAGGGGATTATTTACAAACTGCCCACATGTGAAAAGACTTGATGTAGGAATTTTTGTGAGTTTATAATGGAAGGTGAATGTTGTTTAAATTACTATCAAATTTTGAGTAATTTTGATTGACTATTCGCTATGACTTGAAGTTAAATGTAATCTCCATTTATGTATGTTGGTTCAGAAAATAATATAAAACAAATAACGAGTATTAAATTCTGTCATGCATAAGTTTTTCATAGGATTGATCCATACTGAACTACCGAAAACTCCGACTAACAAGTTTCGATGATAGATTTGTGCAAGCGGAAGGTCTTTGATGGATAATCGTAAAAACTGGAGAGTGCTGCTTTGCAAAAACTTGTTCAAAATGTCAAGCAAGAATACGTCAGGCAAATCAGTCATTATATTTGGTGTTGAAATATGATGTTTTGAATAAAATTTAATGACTACTGAATATGAGCGGAAAATGAAACATTTGGGGAAGAAGTCACTGCAAGAACTAAAGTTAAAATACTGCTTTGAGAAGAACAAAATCAAGGCAATGCTGGCCGCTTTCGTCGAAATAAATCAAATTGTACATGGTGAAATCATCTTAGAAAAGCAGAAAGTGAACCCAGAGTATTATCTATTAGTTCTACATCGATTTTGGACCAAAAGTTGATGAATTTAAAGGGAATATAGAGAGACGGATAATTGGTTTTCAGCATTGTTCTTATTGATTATCTACTCTATTCACTTGACTTGGTGGGGAAAGAAAATCGTTTCGATACCATTCCATACATGCGAAGGGTGTCGCCAAGCAACATTAAGACAATTTTGACCGATTAATATAGAAAATGTTTGGAAAACTCGTTACAAATTTTTAGTGATGTATTGATCTGGAATGAAATTATTTTGAATAAACCAAATTAATTATTGAAATAATGAATGCATTGTATTTGCTCTTCTTTTTTGAGAGTAGTTCCATCTGATCTGAGACAAACTGTGTATGTAATACCACAATAATAAGATTTTTAAATTGCGCTGAAAGTATACTTCTTCAAATTTATTTTGAGGCGTACTGCGTAGTGCAAAAATACGTAACAATTTTATTGCTGTCTGTCCTAACCGAATGCTGGTTCGCACTTTCCTTTGATAATTTAGCTGAAAGTCTTTTAAATAAGTGAATTATAGGAATAAGTACAAAATTGTGTTAATATAATTATTTTAAGAGTGTCACGGTTCTGTGAATTTTCAGCACGTCGAGCTATCTTTATTACATGCTCCATTATATGAAGAAATTCTGCAGTTCTGGTGCACAGTGCGTATGCGTATTTTTTTACATGAAATTAAATGGATGTCGCGTTGGATTTTTCGATTTTACTATTTACTGTAAAAAGAGTTTTACTTTACATTCAACTATTTTTTGATTATTTTAATTAGAGAATAATATTTCGAAGCTCAGAAGATGGAAATAAATTCCAATAATTATGCTGTATATTATTACGACAGTAGTGTTGTTGCGCGTTGCTTCTCACATTACCTGCAGTTGTGTTGGATAAAAATATGGGTACTCTCTGAGAAAATAAACATAATGGGTATATGAAGTGGATTAAATTTTAAGAATATGGAAAACTTAAACATTTTCAGGTTCAATTTAAAATTCAAATAGAACTTGTAATTTAAGTTCAATATCTGACTCTTAATGGTCTCTTAGTAGTCAGAAAATTCCTTATTACAAGAAAGCTATACTTAATGGTTTGATAGGGTTTTATTAGAATCACTTTAACTCTTTAAGTGAGCATACTAAGAAGCAAAAATAAATACATGTAAATAAAAGAATAAACACCAGGTAAGGATCAAGCCCCGACTGAGTTTCTTAAGAATGCTGTTTGTTGCTACCGAGAGCTTTTATTGAAAACAATAACTGATACATGGCTGAAGAAAGAACTACTAGGGTATAATTGAAAAGGAATTATATGTCTTATTCACGATAATAATTACAAACTATTGGTTTCTGTTCAAATATAACGCCACTTCTTGAAGAGATTAGAGAACTACATACGATGAATTATATGCATCACATTGTTAGTAAAATATCATTGCCTGCAGTGAAAATCGGAAATATATAGCATTCTAGCACAATATATATGATTGACGTATATATTGTGGTTTTAAAATTAATGAATTTTGTTTTTTTTTGGCTATGATATATTTTCTTACGTTATTGTTCACTTAAGCGTCGAACAAAATACCGAGCGTTGACAGGGCAATTTCAGTCATAAAAACCAAGAGATGTAATTGGTCATATTAGATTTTTTTTTTACATGGGTTTATTAATTAAATCTTTCTAAAAAGAAATTAACAATAATTTTGCAAATCTTAAAAAACTGACATGTATGCTACTGAGCTACGGTATTCATATTCATCAATGATTTTCTTTTAAGGTAATTTAGTGCAGTTGCAGAAGATAAGTGTCGAATAGGAGGATTTAGATGCGACTTGAGTCGCATCGACTCACTCGGAATTTAGATGTATATTGGCGAATAATTTCTTTAACAGCTGGTAAATTAAGGTCTTAGTGTAGGTTTTTGTTTTTGACATACCACAGAGCCTACGTAGCTGTCGAAGAATTTTATTTTGTACTCTCTAGATTTTTTCTATATTTGTGTTACACGCTGAACACCACAGTTCTATACAATATGTCCATATTGGTTTTAATATTGATTTACAAATTAACAATTTGTTAACGAGACTGAGTTTACATTTAAGATTTAATTGGTATCTTTTGGTTTCAATATGACTTGTCCACGTGAGTCTGCTATCTAGATGAATTCCCAGACAATTCAAAGAATATGATTGAACTATGTCCACACTAACTGCAGAGCATGTTTGTTTCCTTAGAGTAAAAGTTACTTAAACGCATTTAATTTTATTCATCTTGATTCTACATTTAGTAATCCACTCTTTAATCAAACCAAGATACCTGGATAAATTTTGTGATGCTATAGTTTGGTCACGGTCGGTACTGACTATAGCAGTGTCGTCAGCGAACGTCGTCAGCAAATTGTTTGGGTATTGTGGAATGTCAGCTGTATAGATTAAGTATAGAAGCGGCTCAAGGATACTACAGAGTTGATATAGTACTCTTGCAAAGTTAAAGATTTGTGTTTAACTCTATATTTTCGGTGAGTCACGTAGGATTTTAGTAGCTTATGAACATTTTTTGGAAGCGAGTGCGTTTATTAAATTGTACGTGTCTGATACAATTTTGTATCACAATGAACCAAATGAAGTGGTCGATCTCTTATAAGCGCCACCAAAATATCAGATTTTTTTTTTAATCTTGGTATTGATAAAAGTGAATTCTTTTGAAAAAGAACAGACAACAAGTTTCTAACATTTTTGACCACACTATCCGCTTATACTATACTACTGAGCAATGTGTACGTGCTATAGAAATTTTCGTAAGTGCTACTTATGTCTATAGATTCGCCATTGTAGATTATATTGTCTCAAGAATTTTCGGTCCGATTAATACACTTTTGTGTTCGAATTATTTCATGGAAAAAGCAATTGTCTTTAGGCGAAATATGGGCGTGGTGTTGTTAATAGTTCCTAAGTTATAACAATTTCTAATCAGTTGCCGTTTGATTGGGCCACCCTGTAGAAATCATCTTTTTGTCCAGAATGTAGTTATAATTTGTTTTAATTTAATTATTAATATTTCTGCATAACTAACTAATTAAATGATTTGAAAATCAATTAAAATTAGTTTTTGCTTTACTTGTGTTTATTGTGTTTTGTTTAAATACCGCAAATATTTATGTTAACAAAATTGAGTACATAATTTGCTCCAAATTTACTGTCTAGTTATAATGGGACAATAATCACAGCTCGAAGATATGTTGTGACATTGCAATACTGGCTTTTGTGGACAACAGGTGTTGATGGCAATGTGATTATTAATTAAATATGATTAAAATTTCATGCTCTCTAAGTACATGCATGAATATTTAATAGGATTGGCTTCGATTGAATCTATGGGTGGCCATACAATGTTTGATTCAGTTGGCACCATTTTCGTAAACGCAATCCTTTGTGGCCATAAATGAATCTGAATTTATATTTTAATTAACGCTCTCATATTTGAATGCAACAATGCAACAATACAACAATGCAGTAATTGTTAAGTGTATTTCGAATAATAAATTTATTTTTTTATTAAAAGTAGATTAAAATTAAAGCAGAAAACTAATAGTAACTTCATTTTAGGAATTAATTTGTAGCAGTAATTACATTTTAATTTAATGCAACCAAAAATAAAAAAAAAAAAAAATTCCAATATAAATGCTTACAAGCTGGAGCCCTAGATTATATTACATTTGTGACATTTATCCTTTGTTTAATTTCAAATTACAAATTTGAACTTAAACAACTTATAAAAACAAATTGTTTGTTTTGTTCAAGTAGCAGAAGACGACAACAAATTCCTTAGGTTAATCAGTGAAATATTTGCTCTGCAAAATAAGTAAAATGTGTCCTGCGGAGCTCAAAATATATTGCATACTTGCTCTGAAGTGTCTCTAGTATTCAAGAAATTTTGCCATGCGTGAATTGGTGCAGGATCTGTTGAAAGCTGTCTGTTTATCCTTGTTTGTCTTCGCAACGCTCGATAGGCAAACGACAGCCCACGCATTCAGCGCCGTTTCAGTGTCGAGTGCCGTTTTCTTCAAGTGAAAACTGTGAATGAGGAATTTAAAAACAAAAATGTTTTGATAAACATTTAATAGTAGAATTGTTTGTAGATACTTTTCAGAATATTGAAGCCAAGGAACTCTATTTGGTGAAAACGCTTATACTCGTATATTGCGTACTCGTATAAAGTACAAGTTATTTGCATTAGTTGGCTATGTCACCAGAGGTTGAACTTAACACAAGTTGGTATATTCAAATGACTGGCCTTCAAAGTTATAAGAGTTTAAATAAAAATTAATTTCGTTAAATATTTAAATAGAAATTTGCGTAATAAATGAAAGGAAGTGGTCAGGTCAAATAGGAAAAATTAATTAAAATTTCGTTTTAATTTCTTCAAAATATTTACAAGCCATTGGCAGATATTTTATTTTTGCATTAATCTGAAGTTGGTGCAGAGGAGCGCCAACTGGTGATTAAATTTGTAAATTTATTTCTTCATATCATCATTCAAAATTTTTGCAAGACATTGTTTATGGTATAACAATTGTATATACGTGAAAATAAAATAATCAAATACAATAAATACACATAATATCGAGTTTGTATGGAATTTTCGTAGTTCATCAGATGATAATAACACAAGAGACCAAAAGGAACTATAAGCGACCACAAGGAGCTACAAGAGACCAACGTTTTTAATATCAGGCATAAATTTCATATATATTATGAACAACCATGAAAAACTATATAATTTTTGAATAGTATACGTCATAACAATGGCAATGGATCGGGCACACTTTGAGAAAGGCACTAAATGAAATCTGCAAACAAGCATTAACATGGAATCCTCAAGGAAGCAGAAGACCTGGTAGGCCCAAGCAAACGTGGAAGCGAACACTGGAGAAAGAAATCCAAGCAAACGGAAAAACCTTTAGAGAAATTAAAACCCTGGCAAAAAATCGTGACAGTTGGAAAAAGTTCGTTATGGCCCAATGTTCCCCTGGGAACGTACTGGATTGATTGATTGATTGATACGTCATAACGTCAGTTATGACGAAAGAAACTTTATATATTCTAAAATGAATTATATTCTTAATATTAACTATTGCTTAGGAGCAGCCACACCGATAATGGGGCCGGAACCTTTTTGTGGACTAGGAAATAAAACGCTCCTTTAAAGGAGAACCAGAATAAAAGGGATTACTGAGATAATATACCAGGATTAAACAATCCAAATCACTTATTGGTACCTATAACAATAAGAGATACCAGGATTGTATGAACCTATCAAAAGAAAAACTTAGAATAATCACAGGAATCCTAACAGGGCACTGTAGACTAAAACACCACCTCACAAAACTGGGTATACTTACGGATGCAAACTGTAGATTCTGTAAAGAGAATGGGGAGTCGGCCACACATGTGCTGTTAGAATGCCCTGCTCTAATGCACATACGAAATAAACTCCTAGGAATGTAAATTCCTTTGGAAGAGGCAATAAAACTCTGTAAAGTAGATTCTATACTACTTTTTAATGATGCAATAGGGCTACTTAAAGACTTACTCTAAGCCCAGAAGGGGGCACAATAGACCCGACAGTTCCATATCCCCTAACAATAATAATAATAATAATAAACTATTGCTTTCAATAGACAGATTTTTGCAACAGTAGTGAATTGCAGCAATACAGTTTTTGGGCTGAACATATAGATTTTTGACAAATACCCATCATCAGTGGTCTTTTGAAATTATTCTTTATATTTAAATATTGATAATTTATTAATTATTAAATTATATAAAATACAATGTTTGGTGAAAGCTATAGTGCACTTCATAAAGGCGGTAATGTAGTGTTATTTATTTTATGGTTTCAAAAATAAATATAAATAGAATATATATGTATTTGAAATTTCAATTAAATTTTAATTATAATAAATTAAAATTTGCATGAGATAAAACATCATTTCAATATCCTCTACGTCCCATCTTGAAGTAATGAGCCTTTCAAATGTTCTCCATGGTACGTCTTACAGTAATGGATCTTTTTGAGGATAGTTTCAATAACTTGTCTATACATTGCTGTTAATAATTCCATTATAACTTGCTAGGTATTTGTTTTATAAACAACGATAGCTAAAAATTGTCCGCGTATGCATGAGTCTTTGTTAAACCTGACGAAAACAAGACCACTGTTGAAAAATCGCATGACCTTAGTGGACATATAACATTTTTAAAACGTCTAGTTAAACATTCATGAAATTTCTTGACCAATAAAGTCAAAACAAAACAAAATACATTGTGGAGTTTTTATTTGTGTCTATATCTCAATTTCATGCTAAAAAAGTTGGTAATGATGCGGCTGTAACAATTAGAATTGACAGTTTCTGCCACAGTATTTATTGTTACAAAAAGGTACAAGCCTATCATAACCCAGGCCAAAATGTACACAAAACATTTCTGGAATGAACATATGTAAAGAAACATCTTCCAACAATAAAAAGATTTAAGGTGTTAGATATAAGAGCATTTTTAAGAACCACAATATTAGATACTTTGGACTCCATCCTATGCATTCAACTAATTGACTATATAGTAGAAAATGTGCCATCTTATCGGTAATCCGTTTAAAAGAATTCAGACAGTGAATATGTCCATCAAAAATATATTTTACCATACTTATTTGGTATTTAATTCTTTAAAACCCGATTATTGCATACTACTATTACACAAAACCCAGTTATTTTGAAGCATTATTCCATATAGGCAGACAGGGTTAAAAAAAATAAGTATCTATCGATGCTATTAATTTTTATACAAACGTAGAAGTTTTATAACAATGTAGAAGGAATGCATATTTAAGCAGAACAATTAAGAATAAACTCACATTTTCACATTCTTATGAAAGAATATGAAAGAAATGACACTCTAAAATACTTAATGGGAATAATGTTATCCTTCAAGAACTGACTATTATATATCAAGAGTGCAAATAACTAAATCAGTTCATTCTATAACTCTATCTAGGCGCACATGGCTGAAAAAATAATAAAGTCTATCGATGGAATTAATGGGTCGAATTTAAACAATCAATTAGAATGTTTATTGGCGTTTTTTTAGGAGGTTGCAAACTTAAAACCAGAAACATGTTTCTAAATAAAACGGATCGTCAATGGAATCAAGGAAGAAAATATTTTTAAAAGGAATTTATCTGGTCAAAAAAGTTGTAGAGGATTCTTGCAATACATATACATGAAGTCTTCCTCGGATATTATTATATTTCTAGCAAGTGTCCTATAGATCGACTGATACATGCATTGGTAATACAGTAAATCACAATTGCAGAAGACGCGGTGATGAGAAGTGTGTGAAACCATCAAATATAAACTTTGTTTCTATCCAATGCATATTAGAAAAAGGTTGATGGCAAGTATAATGGTTCAACAAGATATAAATTTATTTCGAAACCCTAATGGAATTATTTGACATAACATAACTACAATTGATGAAGTCGACGACTACGTAAACCCACTAGGTAGATGGACTTATCTGAAAATTTCCTTTGATTTGTTAACCTAAGTATTGTATTGACGTTATTGCAGAAACTTTTTTTTGTATATCTTACAATAGTAAAGAAAAGGATTTCTCAATTTGGATGAATTTTAATTTTATTAAAAATTTCTTAATTAAAATCATATCATCGAAAGTTCAAACGAAAATTAAAAGTGAAATTGAAATTGAAATTGGCTTGGCACAATAATAAATAAAGAACTGTTTCGAAGTGATGGGAAATCCTTTATGTGTATGACTTTTGTTTTCAATTTCCGTTTATCGAGAAAAACTATAGTGTGTAGGCAGAAGTTATTTTGCTACTCGTATAATTACTTATCAGCCTTGTACAACTTACTTGGTTTGTACTATACATAAGTATATCCTAGTGGCTTAAGTGAAGTATTTCAAAAGTTTTGTGTTATCGAATATTTTATTAAATTGTTTCCACACAATGAGATAGCAAAAGGATAGCAAGACAGCAACGGGATGGGAAAAGGATGGCAGCAGGATGGCAGGAGAATACCACTACGCATTGAACTCGAATAATAATTCATAATTGTTTTAATTAAATTTCAAATTAAAACAGACATTTGGAAAAATTTGAAATTGAGGAAAACATTTGATTAATTTGAGTAGAGCATAAATTCAATTCGGTTGTGAAGTGCAGTTGCATTGAAATATTAAATTTCTATGCTAATTAAGAGGGGATTATTTACAAACTGCCCACATGTGAAAAGACTTGATGTAGGAATTTTTGTGAGTTTATAATGGAAGGTGAATGTTGTTTAAATTACTATCAAATTTTGAGTAATTTTGATTGACTATTTAAATTCAGTTATAAATACTGAAATATATGAATTGAAAGGAACGCATATTCTACGCATATGTTTTCTCTGCGTTTGGCCGTTTCAATGGTGACAACTTTGAAGACGATGTCCGCACTACGTCGGTCATATTCATCTGTATTTCAAAAAAGTCTGTATCTCATCTTTATGTCGCTCTAGTAATCAGAATTAACAGCTTCTGTCCCACAATTCATCACATTTTAGTAAAGTGCTGTTCTATTAAATCTCTGGAACAAAATTTACACAATACATTGAGTTGTTCTGGGTGTAATGATCTTTCGGCAATTATTAGTGGATTTTCACTGCCTCAAATGTAGTAATTTTGTATAATCACGTACCTACCACAGAAGACACACTATTTTTGTAGTTAGTTTTCATAATTTTGATATATTTAAACGTTATTTAAAAAAACATAATAAAATCGTAAACCCTAAAGTAAACATATGGATAATGGATAATAGTTTTATTAACCATTTAAGACCATAAAATGGATAACTTCTTAGTACAAATCCATTTTTAATTATTTATTTAATTTTCGTCATATATATATTTGAATTTATTTGGAATATTCTAGGAGTGTGTTTTTAAAATAAATGAAAAAAAAAAGATGAAAATTTGAAGCATATTTATTAGCTTATTTCAAAAAATTATTGGTACGTATGAGACATATCTAAAGAGATGCCTAGGGTGTGGTGAAGTCTACAGAAAGCTTGTCCCTAAATACAACCCATATTAATATTTATTAACTAATTCATATATATTATTGGTACATAATTTCTTAAACGAATTAGATGTGTGTTTTAAAACCATTTTAAGTGTTTAATAACTGACTTAAAGCCCAGTAAAAATAAAATATGTAGGTAGATATATATAATGGAATAATATTCCATCTATGGATACGAGTCAGTATATAAGAGACATTTTTTCATATTAAATTAATAAAATTTAAATTTTGTTTTAATTCATTCATTGGATATATTTTCCTCTTATAATTACTTGATTTTTTTAATTAAATTTAAAAAATTGGCATATTTTAATTTACCTTAGACTTCCAACAGGCGGTGATGCGTATGGTATGCCTAAGTAAGCTTCTACCAAAGGAGATGAACGCACTACAACCCCGCGTAGAGAACCGTATTTGGTCTTAACAGTATTCAAGCTTGGCTTGACGTTGCCGTGAAAACATTCTGAACCATGCCACAGCGACGATAACAATATCAATAGTATAAGATTTCGATGTAGAATTGGCAGATAGTACCTGCCAATATTGCACGGCTCGTTACTAATATTCAACAAACATTTCCTTAATACTAAAATTTGACTCGGATAAGAACATTTTGAAAGTCCTTTACTAAACGTTGGCAGCTGCTGTTGTCGCTGTTGGCGCTGTAGCCGCTGTTGGCGGTGTTGGCGCTGTTGGCGCTGTTGCCGCTGCCGTTTCTGACGGTGCTGCACAGCAGTAACTTCTACTTTGGAATCACGTATACTGTGGCTTTGATAATTTTGTGGTAATTCAAAGGATTGCGTAGTTACTTTCATAGGTTGTCTGCCAGCTGTTCCACCATTAACACATCCATTCCGGATGTGATGATTGTTTGAGTGAATTGCTGTACTTGTTGTGGAAGATGTGGAAGATGTGGAGAATGTAGGAAATGTCGAAAGTATACTTAAAAAATAATGTGGTGTTTGTTGTTTAAATAACGCCAATGATTGTTGTTGCTGTTGGGATATAGGAGTTTGAAGAAATCTCTTTAATGATATCAGTCTTATTATAATGCAAATTCCTTGTAGTCGAACAATTTTCTTCAGAATTTTTGTTGCAATTGCAGTTAAATTTATAACATATTTTTTATATAAGGAAGTACTAGGAATTGTTGTTGTCCTTATTGTTTTTATTAAATCATCTACTGCATCATAAATATATTTTTTGATATTCATAAAGCTACGAGTACGAATACGAATAAAAATATAATGAAACTTTTGAGCATAACCCAAGGGCTCTGGTTTTTTGATTACATCGATACAATCACTTTTCCTGCTATTAATATTAGTTGATTTATATTTTCTGCTTTCGATTTTATATTGAAATTTCTTATTTTTACTTTTATATGTGTAAATATTACAATAATAATGCTTATCGTAGAAGTGATTAGGATTATTGTTTAAAGCAAACGGAAAGGTTCTAACAGAAAATAATTTTCTAAGAATCTTGAAGATAGTAGTAAATTTGTGCGGATATTTAACATATTTTTTAACGCTGCCAAAATAGGTTAGTAGAAAATAGCATATAAGTCTAACGATTATAATTAATTTACTGATTTTCCTATATTTCTGATTTTGATTCTGATTCTGCTGCTGTTGCTGTTGCTGTTGCAGTTGCAGTTGCAGTTGCATTTTGTTTTGCTTGTGTTGTTGCCGATGCAATGGATGGCTATCGACGATACTTGGAATGCAGCGAGTTTTATAAAATTTTGATAATGTTGGTTTTGCTGTTGGCAATGATGGCATTGGTGGTGGCGACGGTGATTGCATTGTAGATGATAACAATGCTGGCAATGGTAACGGTGTTGCTGATAAATATGGCTCTGAGTATAATAATGTCGGAAAGCTGGCTGTTCTATTGTTCGAGATTTCATCTTGACAGATGTTGTCTTCATTTCTAGTTTTGTGTTGTCTTTGATTAACATTTCCTTTCAGTTGTGCTTTGATTTCAAATATTATATACAAAAATCGCTATTTATTTTATTAGAATTTTCTCAACTTGGATTTGAATTGTACGCGAGTAATTATGGAACACAGTTCCCGAAGCGCTATGGCAGCGAAGGCAAAAAGTGCTGAAAAGAGAATGAAAAATACTTTTAATTCTAATATAAATACTTTTCATTTGCATCTAAACTAGAATTTATAATAATGCTGAATTTTTAATTAGGTGCTGTTTTTATTTTGTTACCTAATTATTATTTGACACTTAACTTGTTGCATTAAGATTTTTGTAATGTAGTAGTTTAAATATATACTTTAAACTACTATATATAAAATATAGTTTACGTTTAAATAATAACATATTATGTATGCTCATACTCATATAAAACATATGTAAGTAATACAAAAAAACCCTCCCAAAACACGGGTTCCTATAAGATGGATTTGTATACCACATACTCAAAAATTTTGTTAAAAGAAATTATGATCCCCTATAAAAAATATGGTATGGTAAGAGATCAAATAATATGGTAATACGTCTATATTTCTTGTGAAAAGAATTGTTTATTATTTTACTATCATTTCTTATTAACTAAGAAGAGTTTTAAAGAAAGTTATATTATATATAAAAAGTAAGTGTATCGCTTTGGGCTGTAAATGTTTGATGACTATATATAATCTAAGTGACTTGTAGAATACTAATTCATATAACATGGAACTTAGCTACTATTTAATAAGGGGACTTACTGTGTTTAGAAAACATGCCTTGTTGAAACCATTAGCTTGCAGAAATGTAACAAAGTTAATGATTTAAGAGCCACATTTTTATATCTCCTCATTATAATGTAAGAATATATGGGTTATAATATATTATAATATATGTAGTGTATGTAAATAATCAAAGAAAGTCATATATCCTATATAAGTAAATTTTGAAACTAGATAGTATACTTAATAATTCTCAAGATTACAAACTCTCCAAAATAAATATCAGTTGGGTATATAAAATTAACTATCATATTAGTTAAACTGACAGCATCTTTAATAATACAACTTCACAACTTTACAACTTTTAATTAAAATTAGAAAATATTGCATTTTTTATAAAATTTTGATTGAGAATTTTAATTTAAAATATTGGGCTGCATTTGAATTGCTACTTTTACTTTAAGTCATTTTAATTCCGAAGTAAGCCACTTTATTTTAAACCCGCAAGCTTTATATAATGAAGTTAGCTTATATATTTACTCATATAGTAAAATAAAAAAAATCAGAGTTTTGGCTAAAAGTACCAAAAGCAAGCCAAAAAAATAGTAAAGACGAAAAAAAACACAATTTCGCAAAAATGGCATTAAAAATGAGCGAAAGTGCTGGATAATAGCACTGAAAGTGTACAGTAGAGAATTACAAACTAGCAAAAAATGGGGGCTTCAAATGGGTAAAACAAGAACAAACAATTTTATAGTTATAATTTAAAGAAAAGTGGAAGAAAACATTAAGGTTAATCTCTGTATGTAGATTTTGTTATAGGTATTTATGTGTATTTAGGGGCTGCTGAAAGTTCTATTTCTTAGATAGACCTTTCAAATATTCTTTTAATATATTTAAAAGCTTCATTATAGATCAAAACTTAATGGGTTATAGTTCTGTTATAAACCTGATAGTGTTATCAGATCTTTTCTTACATAGACACATTAAACATAATTTAAATATTTTTTAAAATTTATTTATTCAACAGAACCTTATGGTATTTATAGGTAGATCATGTATGCTGTACTTTTAGTACACACGCATTGTGTTATCAGGTCTATTCTTACGTAGCCATATATAATAGATCTATCAAATATTTTTTAAGAGTTTTTAAAATTTGTTTTTAGACTAGAACTTAATGGGATTTGAAACTGGATTCTGTATGCTATACTTCCAGTACACACTCTAGTACAAAAAGTTGTGTATACAATCAAATGATAACTAGTATCTGAGATCTCCGGTGAGCACTTCTTATGTTAAAATAAAAATAGAAAAGCACTACAGAAAACCACATTTAACCAAGATTTAAAGTAAACTGAAGAATCTTAAAATAAAAAGATTTTTAAGTAAAATTTTATTGGATACATTTTGCAGCAAGAAATAAAAATTAATTGGTTTTAAAATAACACTAAACTTTATTCGGGTTGGAAATATTTTTAATTGAAATGCACAAAATTATATTCAACTTCATTTCTTTTATTTTCAGTTACTAAATGCAACTGGTTTTCATTAAACCACAAAAATTTTCTATTTTTTTTAAATAATTTATATTTTCAGCAATTATTTTTTAGTGAATTTCTAAGAATTATTTTTAAAATAATTTCAACATAAAAATAATTAATTTGAAACGTTTTCAACAATATTTTATTTTCTACTGAGAGCAGCACCTGCACACTTTAGAATTCCGGACTGGACTGCGCTGAAATGTTTTCTTGCACACACTTAAGTAGCTTTTGCACAACATTTGTAGTCCTTGTACCGTAAAACGGATGCACTGTAACTGATGGTATTTGGGCTTCGCAGTAGAAACGAGAACAAGACAGATACATATAACACTTGCATACAAACAGATACATTTCAAGTTTTTCATTGGACTTTAGAAAGTATTTCAGGTTAATTAATTAGAGATAAAAAGTTAATTTAAACAAAATTATTTAGCTTTATTCCGAATGAATAGAATAGAATTATATTTTACAGTTGAAATCTTAATTAATAAATGAAAATCGAAAACTCTTTGTGGAAGAAAGTCTACACTATCACAATTAAATTGGTCAAATTCATAAGAATAAGTGCCATCTTTATGCCAAATCTATATAAGAATATGCTAATGTGTTTCAATGTATGCAATCGGAACTGGTATCTACCTAAATTAGATAGAATAGATAGGTGGGTAGATTTAATTGGCTGGCATCAAGCTGCTACATATCTATATGAGTCCTTATCACAATTAAATTGGTCAAATTCATAAGAATAAGTACATTTTTTTATACCAAATCTATATAAGAATATGCTAATGTGTTTCAATGTATGCAATCGGAACTGGTATCTACCTAAATTAGATAGAATAGATAGGTAGGTAGATTAAACTGGCTGCATCAAGCTACTACATATCTATATGAGTCCTTATCACAATTAAATTGGGCAAATTCATAAGAATAAGTGCATTTTTTTATGCCAAATCTATATAAGAATATGCTAATGTGTTTCAATGTATGCAATCGGAACTGGTATCTACCTAAATTAGATAGAATAGATAGGTGGGTAGATTTAATTGGCTGGCATCAAGCTGCTATATATCTATATGAATCCTTATCACAATTAAATTGGTCAAATTCATAAGAATAAGTACATTTTTTTATACCAAATCTATATAAGAATATGCTAATGTGGCTCAATGAATGCAATTGGAACTGGTATCTACCTAAATTAGATAGAATAGATAGGTGAGTAGATTTAATTGGCTGGCATCAAGCTGCTACATATCTGTATGAATTCCTATTGATGCCAGTTAGAGACATAGTAAGGTAGTAGTTTTACTTAGAGATTGCCAATAAATTTCTATAGTCCTGCGGTATTAATATTTTTACAAAATTTTTTTGGTTTGTACTCAGAACATTTTTGCGCATTTGAAAATTTTAACGGTTTCATATTTAGCTATTATCTTTAGGTTATGACACTGTATAATAACAACAGTTGCAAGCGTCTATTTGATAGGCCTTGGCATGTTTGCAGCATATGTTCTAGAATTTCCTTTGTTCCAACTATATTTCATTTCACACAATAATTATTTTCTGACAGGTTCATCTTATCACCGAAAGTACATCAATCATTACAACAAATCGATAACTAGATGGCCAAATTAATATTAAATTTGAAGATTAAACAAGAGATTTAATATATTAATACCGATATAGAAATAAATTATGGTACTTTGTTTTTTTAGGAATTTTTTTAATGTCAATTTTGTGGTTCACTTAAACATTACAGGACAAAATATATACTTTGGTATATTTAAAAATGTGTGGTAGAGTAAATAAAAGTTTTAATTATTAAAAACAAATCGTTTTCTTTTAGTTCGAATAGCCCCCTTTTGTTCTTACACAATACTTCCCACGGTCTAAAAACATATCAACTAAGTATTTTATATCGTTGGCTATTATTTTATTCAAGATGTAGGTGGGATTGTTTTGAATGGTCTCTAGCTCCACAAAATGTTTCCCTCACATCGGTAAGTACATTTTTCAGAATATATAAAAGTTGCACTGTATATAATGAGTTGAGTGCAAGAAATGCTTTATTGCCAATATGTTGCCTTATTACAGATATCTATTTCTAAACAGTTCTGTTTACTTTCAAATCCCCCTATAATATATATAAATGCAAAGAAAACATATTGAACATTTCAGTACACAGAGTTCCCGAAATTTTTTATTAATGTAATGTTATATGTCATGTTCGTGTTGTATTTTTACAAAATTTTTTCTCAAAATAATATTCAAATTTAAATAAAATTACAAATACTAGATGTTGGGAATAATTTTGTATTCCAACAGATTGCTTACTAACTCCTATTTACTTGCGAAATATTTTAATTTCTACATACAGTGTGGTCCAATTGAACTAAAATTTTTCAGAAAACTGTATTTTTCATATTAAATTTAAATTTAAAATCAAATTTTTTTTGAACCAACAAAAAAAAAATGTTGGAAACCAATTCCTTGAATTTATCTCGAGTTTCCAATATAACCGCCCTAAGTCGTATCTATCGATAAACGTGTCGCCTACTGCTCTAGTACAAACCTGCATTGCTTTCATCCATTTACAAATATATGTCAACATTAATATATTGGCTTTTAGTCAATATAACCATATTGACATTAAGTGAATATTAGGATGTTGATATTAGTCAATATTAACATTTTGACATTTAGCAATGCTACATTTCTGTAAAATTGCCCAAATTGTCGCAACTAAATGTACGAAATTTAAAACTGGAAATTTGTAGAGGTTGTGAAGTGTGAACCGTTGCCTCCCATTAACTTTGATTCCTATTCATAAAAATATTTGGCTATCCATGCTTTGAGATCACATTCAGGGTTTTCATGTTTCAGAAACACCAACCAAGAGCGATCATCGGCACTTATGATGGATACTTAAAATTAATAGAAATGTTGGTATTTTGATTATCTATAAATCATAATCATTCTAGAAATCTATTTTCATTAAAAATTAGAATATTACAAAAAATTTTAAATCCAAAAATTAATTCTTAATCAAGTGAAATTTATTGGCTAAAAATACAACTGTTTTGAATATTGCCAGATATCCATTATCTTGGATATATTCATTGATGTCATTATTAGTATATATTTTGAAACTGTAAATGTTTCATGAATGCATCAATCACTGTCAAAGACAAAGGAAGACCACGAAAAGCTAAGAAGACTATCACAATCTAAAATACTTTTAGGGACTCAAAACCTAAAACGTTTCCAGGATTGCATAGAATACATAAAAAATAACCTAAAAGTTATTACGAGATTACTAACTGGTCATTGTAGATTGAATAACTATCTAACAAAGTTAGGTATCGCATCCAACGCAGACTGCAGATACTATAGAGAAGATAGAGAAATCGCATACTAGGGGAGTGCCCGGCACTAGTGCACAAGCAGAAGAAACAATTTGTAGGGTATTTCATGGAACATTCGGATTTAAGATTAGGAAAGATAGGCCGATTCGTTAAGAGATTCGTTAAGATCATTAAAAATCTGCTGTTGTGCACAAAAACGTTGTTATGCAAGATTTTTAGGTGTCATTTTATAAAGTTGTGGCAACTTTATGAATTAGAATGATTAATATGTAAACTATTGCATAACCATCAAGGTTTTCGACAAAAGCTTAAACAGATATATAATGGCAGTGCTTTAAATGAAGTATATAAGAAAGTAATCGCGCTAGATATATTTTGGTTATATGATAACAATATGGAACGATCATCTCTAACATAATATTTTAAAGAACTAGAATATATAAGCGGTGTTATAAGTGATTTCATACAACTGTTTTGTATTAGAGATAAGATCAAAATTATAATTTCAGTTTATCAGCTTTTTGTGACAGTAATTTTTGATATTAAAAATATATTCCACATCATTTAGCTTGAGAACCTGATTCATAAGTACTGCCGATTCGTTATCTACAAGACACTTTCAAGTATTGTGTTGTGATATCTTTGTAGTAGAATCTTTTTCTGCTTAATCGATTTTTCTCTTTCTTGCGGCTGGCTTTCTTGTCGTATCTTGAACTCTATTCTTGGTCTCAGTTCCTAGATTATATTTAGTTTATTCACTTTTGACATTTTAACTGTTTTAAGTAATTTTATCAAATTTTTCCACTACAATACATCTGATTAGCTCAACATCTATTTAAGATTCCTTCTTCTATTTAGTTTACGTGGAAAATTAAAGTGAAATTCTCTCCAATGTACAACTTCATTCGTCACGTTAGATATGTCATCCCAAATCATTACTTTATGTATGTCCAACTCAAAAATCACTTTAATTATTTTTTATGATTTTTAATGCACTACCCCCATTCTTTCCGAGTTGAACCTATTAATCTCCTAAATAAATTTCAGTCTACTCCGATGAGATGCACTTTATTCCTTTTATCATCTACTTCCACATCTGCGCTTTTCATATTTTCAAGGCCATGGTTGATAAATTGAGTCTAATAATTTCCCTGTGATTCTTACAGTTATTGTCCCATTCTAGCTTTTTCACTATTCTCACGATACTATACCAGTATGCCAAATTCTATTTTTATCCTTGATTACTGGAATGAGGTTTTTAAAACTCTGATATTCACAATTCAAGGACTGAAATCTACATTGTTCATTTCTAAGAGGTAGTTTTAGATACCTAATTATATGAAATGTATTCAATTTTTCAATGTATACCTTTCTATTTGTGATTCTTACAATTATTGCGTCGCACATTTTCTTAGATAAATTTGATTGATATGTCTGTCAGCTTGATCACTTTTTTTTTTGATTGCTGAAATGAGAGTTTTAGCACTCTTATCTTCACAGATCAGTAGCTGGAATCTTCACTGTTCATTGTTCAAGAGCTACTTTTAGGTAGTTGATTGTTTAGAATATATCGGATTCCATTTTTTTAATTGTGTTTCTTACAGTGATTCTAACTGTTACTCCAATTTTCTTTTATCACCATCTTCCTTGCAGTTTTTCTTACATAAATTTGATTGAAAAGTCTGGCATTTTGATCCCTTTTTTCTTGACTACTGGAATGAGGTTCTTAGCACTCTGACAGCACTCTTAGCATTCCTCACAGTTCAATAACTCGGATCTTCATTGTGCATTACTAAAAGATGATTTTAGTGGACTCAGGTATAATATGATGCTATGAAGCTGATGAGAAGGAATAAATCCTAATATGCGTACTTTTCAATTGATTTGGTTAACGATTTCAGTTATTTGAATAATTGTTCCAAGTATTTATGTTTTGAAGAGTTTGCTTTTATGTTTCACGCAATTTGGAGTTTTTCAAATTTCAAAACGATTTCATTTTAGGGTTAAGAATACATACTGACCCAATGGCAAATAAGCATACTTGCTTACGGTATAAGTGCTTTCATATTTCCGGGCAAATATTTTTTCAGTTATTCATTCATTCATTCATTCATTCTCCTGTCCATTGTGAAATCTATAAAGACCGATAAAATTGCGTTTCATCAGTGAAATGTATATGCAGATGATGTGTTTGCACAGATTTACGAGCGCAAACATTTTTAAAGGCAAGCAATCGCGTGTCTGTACGTAAATCGGTAAATAGAAAAAATCACACTCCTAAGCACATACATACATAGTTCAAACAAAATCTTATGAGTATGCGCTTGTGTGAGTGTGTGTACTCGCACACTAGTTAAATGCAATGCACTTGTAAAGAAATTAAAATGCAGTTGCATGCCCTGTATGTGTAGTATGAGCAATAAACTTCCGCTCATACCCAGCGGCACCATTATGCCAGCGCTGAAAAAGTAAGCGAGGAGGTAATAGCTCTTCGTTTTTATTTTTCTTTGTTTTCGACATTTGTGTTTGACATAGGCAATTTCGGGGTTGAAATTATAAAAGAATGAAGAAGAAAAGCATATGAGTTAAGAATTTCTTGTTTTGCCTACATTGTATACATTTAGTCTGCTTTTGATTTTAGTGAAGTGCGAACAGTGAACAATTTTTAATTTTTAAAATCAAATAAAAAACAAAAATATAAATAAAATATAATTTGTAATTTCACATAAACTCACTGTAAGTATATGCAAAATTAAGTAAATATATTTAAAATGATAATTGTAATTTTTGTTTTGTATTATGTAGAAGCTACTGCGTCAAGAACGATTAATTGACCAATGTGCTGCGAATGCAGTCATTCTAAAGCAAGGGGTAATCAGCTGTAGTCATGTAGTCAGCTGTTTCAATTGGAAAATTTTACAATTCAAACTGAGGAGGATTTAATTCAATTTAATGAAGGAATCACTGCCGTTGAAGTAGTTGTAAGTTAAATTATATATGTTTCTTACTTTCAATTTCAACTTATTAATATATTCACATGTAACAATTTTACTGATTCATACATTTCTTTTCATCTATTACGTTATTTATAGACTGCATCAATGAGACGCGTTATTAAAAAACAATCAATTACGCGAAAAATTTCCTGGAATTTTGGAGAATGGTACCCAAGGCAAGAAGTTCTTAAGAGCATTAGAGAATGTGACAGCAGCACTTTTTGGTATGGTATACTGTACATAATTAACTTTAGCGTATACAATAACATACTTTTGTATTTACAGATGCTTTAAGTACAGATGGTAAGCCGGAACAAGTGATCGAGTCGAGGTCTGGAATCTCTTCAAGGTGTTAGTAACAATTTCCAGAAAAATATTCATCTATATATAAGTATGTTTATATTTTTTTATTAAATTTAATATTTTAATTGTATATAAACATAAATATAAAATATAATTTATTCAAAAAATTTATAGTATTTTATTTAAAAATCAATAGCATAGGTAAAATTGAAAATTTAAGCGAACATATCAGCGCTGATATGTTGCATTACAAATTCGAAAAGGTAAACTAACATGTCAGCGCTGATATGTTGCATTACAATTTCGAAAAAGTAAGCGAACATGTCAGCGCTGATATGTTGCATTACAAATTCGAAAAGGTAAGCGAGCATGTCAGCGCTGAAATGTTGCATTACAAATTTGAAAAGGTAATCGAACGATTCAGCGCTTGCCCGCAATGACATGCACGTGTTAAAGTAATTAGGAGTTTCATTTGAATAATCAGCGCTAGGCATTACCATTCAGCGCTGAGGGAATCGATTCCCTCAGCGCTGAAAGTCCCGCTGGGTAAGCTTGCAATCGCATACATTGCTGCATATCCAACATACACACACGCCTCCTTGGACTCCCTTGGACTGGGCATATATATGCACGTATGTATGTGTGCATGTGTCTAAGATAAGTTAAATAAGTGTTTTGGCATGCACACATAAGATTACGTGCCACAAAGCTTAATATTGTTTGAAATGTGAAAGTAATTTAAGAAATTTTAATTCACACACACATCCACAGACATCCGAACATGTAAACATGTGAATATGTGAATATGTATGCGTCTGCTCCCATTATTAAAAGTTAAAAATTTACTTCCTGTCTAATCGAAATTGTTGCTGGGTTGGCTTGCTTAGAGGCCTACACTTGCTTGGAAGCCTAAAAGCTCAAGTTTGTTACTTGAAACCAGATTCCTTTATTTTAGATATTTTATTTATTTTATTTATTTTTTTTATTTTATTTACTTTATTTACTTTAAAGAAAATAATAAATTTATGCAGACAAAAAGTGAAAAACTGAACGCAATTCTCCGCTTTCTGCTATTTTGACAATTTGTATGCAAATCCTTGCAGAAATACAACAAAATTGGGTTATGAAATTAGATTTGACAAAAAGGATAATGAAAATAAATGGAATGAAACAAAGAGTTCAAAACTTTCTGCTTCCAAACAAGATGAAATATTGAGTAAATGTGCTATTGTTTGATTTTCATTAGTTTTACATATACTTCCAAAAGAAAGATTTATTATACGGATACTTTTGAAGTATTCGAAGTATGAAGTATAAGTATAAAAATATTTTATTAAAAATTTATTCTAAATTTTTACAAAACTTCAGCTACTGGCTTTAATTCCTTAAAGTTATACCACATAACCCCTTTTGGATGGACATAATTTCTAAAAAAAAGTAAAGAGTTGTCTGATGATGTCCGCTCAAAAGCGTTTTCACAGTATTCACAGTATATTTTCGGCAAAAAAAAGAGAAAAATGGAGGATTTGTCCGCCATTACATATTGAATGTACATGGTCATTGTGCGCCCAATATTCGCTTACGATGCTGTAGTTTAATGCTAGCTCTAAACAAGAGCTATAAAATTAAAAAACTCAGCAGAACATGTGTTGTCGTTACAGTAGTCTATAGGACGGTCCCTTAACGTAATGCTATATCTGCTACCCATTGATCTCTTTATTAAAAAGAAATTAAGTTAATTGCTGTAACAGTAGTGTTTAAGGTGGTCTCTTAAAGTAATGCTACATCTGCTACCCATTGATTTTTATACTAAAAAAATAAAGTTAATTATCATAACAGTAATGTTTAAAAAAAATTAAATTAATTGTCGTTGCAGTAGTCTTTAGGACTACTAGCATAATGTCCCTTAACATTATGCTACATCTGCTACCTATTGATCATTATATTAAAAAAAATTATTTGAAACAACGCTCTTAGACTAAAAGCAACAGACGTCTGGGTAGAATATTGCTGCATGGACATTCGATTATCTATATACTTATGCCTTAAAAGAAATTTTCGGGCAATATTTCCACAAAGAATAGAATGAAAATATATTTCTTTTAAGCAAACTACGATGTATCAATTTTCACGGATGCCTCGAAAATCAACTGCGGGATAGGTGTAGGAAGTTTTACACAATTTACAGACATAAACCACTCCCTTAGGTTTTCTAATGAAATTACGGTTTTTCATGTTGAATTTTACACAAATAGAGAGCCATGTTGGCTAATTGCAAGTCATATCAGTGAAATATGTAGTGTTGCCATTTTATTGACAGTAAAGCTGCAATTAGAAACCTCAGTCATTCATCATGAAATCAAAGCTAGTTAAAAAAATCTAGAGAGGCAATCGGGTAGCTGACATCACTCTTAATTGAGATCTTGGACAAAGGAACATTGAAGAGAATGTTGCTTTTATGTCTTCTTCGCAGTACCGGTTTAAGTTTCCCTGAAGGCCGTTAAAATAAGTTTTTTTCTTTATTTGATTTAGCTTGTCAATAAGAAATGGAATACACTTAGGTCATGTATAAGTTCCCGGTTAACATGATAGATACTGGAAATTCATTAAAATGGAATACTGCAAGGCTTATTGCTTCCATTCGGTCATTGAATTGAAAATTTTTACTGCAACCGGAGTATAACGGGTGATAATATATTAGTAAATTACATTTAACCAAAAAGTTACTAAATTTTTTTATCTAACATACTAGCTACACACATCAAATTTTGATCTAGGAGGCTTAAGAATTGACTCTATCTCCAAATTTTGTTATATAGCCATCGGGGCATGCAAAAGTTATTAGAATTTTTTTTAGGTTCATAATGTTCCCTTTATCATTACTATATAAGTGTTGATGAGTACTAAAACTTATTACAATATTATAATTGTGTAAGGATATAGTACAGCAACAGTAACAGCAACAGTAACTATATAAATAACTATTTTGCTTCCTTCAAGAACTTACACTTGTCCTGTTATACTTCCGCAAGGTGTTTTTTATATTATAGCATCAGTGCAGCTTACTATCTAAGCGCGTACTGCTTAACGGGGTGTGCCCCAGAGCAGCTTACTTTCCAGGCAAATAATGTGCGGTCTTCTCTTTCTTTTTGTAAGCCGTGTAGAATCTTATTAAGACTATTCTCAGTTTATTTAGGTAATACATCAGGGAATAATGTCTTGTTAGAACTCCTGTTATATTTGTAAAGTTATTTTTCATAAAGATAAAATTCTATTTATATTTATTTTGGTTATAAGACCCTTTTCGATTATGATAAAGGGAGTAAGTTGTCTTAGCAGAAACTTCTTTGTTATTTTTTTTCTCTACTAAAGATATATCGGGTATTTTTTTAGCGACATGAAAAATGATAACAATGGTAATACAAGAAAGAAATATTGTTGGAATGCTTTTTTTTAATTATAATCTGGTATTTAATTTCATGACATTTATTTTTATAATATGATTTTCGGAACATGTCCGCCGCGGCTACGAGTTTCATGGTTCATTCGATTAGTCCAATTTTTGACTATTTTTTGTAATAAATGTGGCCGTATGCCGTCAATAACGTCAATGGTGGCATGAACAATGCCACCATTGGCTATCCATGTTTCAAGAGTTGCTGGTTTGTTCGCATAAACTTAACCATTATCAGGTTAAATAGTCCCATAAAAAGTAATCGAGAGGCGTTAAGTTGCACGAACCAGTGCGATGGGGCCAGTTAACAGGAGCACTTCTGGCAATAAAGTTGTTACCAAATTGGTTTCGCAATAAATCGATTGTTAAGCGCGTTGTATGGCAAGTTGAGCCGTCTTGGTGGAACCAAATATTTGGCAATGTTTAACTGAATAATTTTTAAAACAAAAATCAATCAGCATGATCTAAGTCCTTCCTCTTTTCGAAAGAAATAATAACCGATGATACCACTCCAAACAGTCCATTTTAATAAATTCATCTTTATCTTCGCTCCATATATGGCTATTTCGTTTATTGACATTAAACACAATTCGTCGACGAAGTGCACTATAACTTCACGAACAGATTTATTTTTTTCAAAGTAAATTTTCACAATTTGGAAAAGTTGTTCTAGCGTTAAATGTTTTATGATGGATTCCCAAACCTTACAGAACAAAAATGTCTACACAGTTTGATATTTTCAGCTGTCAAACCATAGTTACCGATATCGATAGTTCTCATGCAACTAAAAGAAACTCCCAATATTAGCTATAACCGATCCTTTTGGTCTGAAAGCAAATATGTTACACTTTTAATAGCAAGTTTATCTCTTCTCGTATTATCTTTAATTCCAAAAGTGCACTACAATCCATATAGTCTGTGATTGATTATTTTAGCCGAATATGTTTACCCTTCCGAGACACTTCATCAATTGTAATATCATCGAAGGAGAGTTTAATGCTTGACTGTTAATCGGTATGGCTATTCTTTGGTTTATAAAAAAACAGCCTTAAATCTGTTTGAAACAAATCGGCACCATTGTTAAAATATGTTAAATGCTTATAATACATGCCAAGTTTTTTATTGTGTTTTGTACAATATGATATATAAAAACTGTTAACACTAAAAATTGATTAATTTAAATAGAAAAAAACAAAATAAATATTAGCATTTTTATCTTATATATTGAAATTAATTTATTTATTTATGTATTTGAATTAATTATGAAATGAAATCCTCATATGGTTTTAATGGATGACTGGAATTTTGCAACATATTAGTTAGTTGTGGTGAAGGAAGGAATGAGTTCTCCTCAATTAGTTACAAAACCCGTTTTACATCCACAAAACCTCGTGATAGTGGGTATTAGAGGGCAGGTCAAGCTAGAACCAGTCAGAGGCATTTATAAAGGCAAGAATTTGGTCAAGGCAAATGCTAATGATATAGCAGAGTGTGTTGAAGCAGGGGACCCCCAGAAGCTTAAGTCTAGTTCTGACCAAACCTGGACATAGACACATCAGGTGCTCTGATGTTATTTCTTTGAGAACTGATAGACACGCTTTGCAGGAGATACCACAGGGTAGGCTAAGTTTAGCTCCATGCCGGCCTATGGGCCAGTGTCCTACATTAAACATATACTAATTTTTGAATTTAGCTGCACTGAAAATAAACTTAAAAAATAAACAGTTTTGCTAGTAAAATTAAACTCTGAAGATTTAAAGAGCATTGCTGTTGCTTCACATGTTTTCATTCTTAAGTTGCGAGTGTTTTTTTTGCGACTCTCAAAGAAAACATTACGGCTATAGTTATTGCTATGTAAGGATAGTTATTACTGCCATATATTTGATGTGGTACTCTGATAATAGTTCTTTTGCCTAAAAATTTTGAATATTTCATTTCCAGTAGATAGTAAATACTTCTGTCTTAGTGCTATTAACTTTTAATTCCAAAATATTCTCAATCATTTAATTTAAAAATAATAGTAATGATTCTATTCTTTTTCTCAAATGAAACATTAGAATATATAATAAAACTAATCGAATAGATGTAATAAATTTTATTTAATAACGAAAGCAAACCCCAAATGCCGTCTTCTGCTGTCTTTGTGTTTGTTTAAAAGTAGTGAGGATGAAGTATTAATCGTAGTTTGATTAAATTCAGTACCACATAAGTCCAAGTCAAATTTAATCCCTTTGAAATATTAAATCGAGTAAATGTTGACATAAATAAAATAGAATAAATAAATAAATAACAGGATTATTTAGAAATCAAAGGAGCAAAAAATGAATTTAAGAAATTCAATTCAAGTGCACTTTACAATTCTGAAAGTGACTGCACGAAATGTTAAAATTCACTTAGAATCCATTTAATTCTCAATTATTCCCACTCGTGCACTTCGAGCTTTGTAATTCTTGGTTGTACAGAATTTTCAATTTTCAATCTATCAACTTTTCAACCGTTTTCATTTTACTCTTTGTGACTGTTAAACCGCCTTTTAATCCAATAACTCTCACTGAATGTTTCATCACCTACAGCGAAGTAAATGGATGCGTGCATTTGATTACCTTGACTGATTTGACTATGTTGGCATGATTGAGTTTCATTTCACACATAACAGAAATAGGAGTAACCTTTGTAACTGAACAAATTATGTTGTAAGAAATAACATTTTAAGTACTTAAGTTTTTCAAGATATTACTAGTCATCCATCTGTATTTTACTGAAACTCATTTATAAAAGTTATTTTATGTTACTGTTTTGGTCCTTATGTATACAATAGAATAGAAGAGGAGTGCTTGGGAAGTGTCCGGTACTGATGCACAATCGGAAGAAACACGTAGTAGGGCATTTCATGGATCATAAGTATTCAATACTAGGAAAGATAGGCCCTATTCTGTATTTTATTAAAGAAATCGGACTTGGAGAAACATTCTAATACGACTAAGGGGCACAATAGATCTTTTCGGTTGCAGTGCACGATTCCTTTTTTTAAAAATAATAATAAATACAGTAGAACAAGGCTAATATTAATGTAATATAAACGTATTGCATTGCATAAAAATATTTTTTTTCAACAATAAAGGTAAAACCATAGATAGAGGTTTATGATTTCCATTTTCGCAGTATTTCACCTCACAAACTTGAGATACTTTTAATATATATAAAATAATTAGTTGTGAAAATAAAATTCATTTTAACTTTTGTTTACCATGAACATGAGTTTATCGTGAATAAAAAGTTTTATTTCAGCAAAAATTGAAATTAATTTATGAAAATTTTCATATAAGGATTCTCTATGTTTTTCGATGCATATTATCAAGACATGAGTGTATCCTTGAACATAATTTGAATTTTAGTGAGGAAGCCTCATACTGTGTAAATGTGTTCAATTAATTCCATTAATATATTTTCATTAATATATATTTTTTTCCATTGAACTTAATATACCTAATTTGACAAAAGCTGAAACAGACATTCTTGTCGATTGCTTCAAAAGAGGTATATAAAACTTTGAAAGAATCACGGATTTATGCGTATGTTTCTTAAAGTAAAAAGCCATTAATTCAATGTGTTTTTTCTGAGGAATGAAATCTAATCTGACAGAATATAGGAATTCTTTAAAACACATGGTCACTTTTTTTCAGAAAAACTGGTCATATAATAAGAGTGTTGTTACAATAAAGTAGATGTTCAATACGGGATGGTACCGCATTCTTTGGATTGCAGTAAGTATTTAGAGCAATAAGGAAGGTCAAGCGGATGATGCCTTAAGCATTTGTATATAGGCTTAAAAAAATATCTTTGAGGTCATCAAAGACAAACTACTTAAATTTTCATAAACAGAAGATGTTAGTGCGTTTAAAAACTGGCGTTTACGGCAACTCAGGCGGTATGGAAGGCATGCAGATGGTAGAGGAAATTATTTTGAAACCAAATAAATTACTTTTCAAAGGCGAATTTTTTTTTAATTTGGTTTTCTTCTAATTAAAAGAGAAAAACTAAATTTATAACTTACTTAATACTAGAATTACAGATTTTTACTACTACGAACAGTAACACTTTTTCTACTGAAAATAGTACTAAAATGTATTTCACCACATCAAAAATTATCTGTTTTTAATTCGATATTATCTGTAATGTTATTGTAGAAATTTAAGCCTTACTAGATATAAGGAAGAGACGAAGAAATTGTGTGAATTACAAGTGTATTAATTTTAATTTAGTTAATTTATTAACGGCAAGCGAAGATTATTTACGATTGTTGTGATATAAAAATCCTTTAATTGAACTAATCGTATAAAATAAAAGGAAAAAAAATTCATTTCCATCAGTTTTTCTCGATAATTTCATTAATAATTTTGTTTACTAATTTGCTTGCTGGTAAAAAGTGCAAGAAATTTCAGTCCCTCTGTGCGTATGAGTAACGCAATTATGATTCGCTTATTAAAAACGGAAGTGAATGAACATCTGATCATTTATAATATTACTTACGATGAGCTAAAGCGATGTATTGAGTTTTGTTCCTGTAAGACATTAAGTTCAAGAAAGGACATACAAGTTCTTTTTGATATATAAGTAAAAATATTTTTCGAGTTATTCGCGATACGAAAGCAGCTCGAAATGTGCAAAGTGAGTCTACATTGTGTAATAAATATGCCTGTCAAGGTTTGAGAAACTGCACTGATGAAAAATTGCCATTTGCTAAGTTAAATCATTTCGTGCAACTACAAGACGTTATGTGATACCATATGAATTTCATAATATATTATATATTATATATCTACACTCTCGTGTACTTTTCATATATGTAGTGTGATTGTGTTCGGTTGAATAACGCAGGGCATATTCATCATGGTCCATATAAGTATTCTATATTGTCAATATAAAATGTAGCTTGAAAGAGCATAAAATGATGAAGGATGTTGCCCTTTATGAAAGGAAGGGTATTATTAAATGGTATGTATTTGTATATTTGCAGAGTTGTTAAAAAATATCTTATTTATTCGTGTAAAATGTAACGTGAGCATTTCAGTTCGAGTTACGAATTTTTTTTTTAAAAATTTTAAAAAATTATGTCAAATGGTATTGTATGATCCTCGAATAAGAATTAGAGAGCAATATGAGAATGTGTGAGTATTTTATTTAACTCCATTTACAAAGAAAATACAAGTTTAAGCATAAGAAAATACCGCACTGACGTCGTAGGTCTTTAGACACGCCAACAACATAAATATCGTTTGCATAAACTTGCAATATCATACTTTTGTAAAATATTGTGACAATACTGTTCAAATCTGCTGATCGAATCATTGATTCTATCATTACCTTAAAAAAATCACATGGCAGGGAGTCATCCTATCTCACACCTCGTTTAGCATCATACGGCTCGGTTGTTCTAAGGTTATTCTTAATTCTAATGGATCTAGTAGTATTTCTCAATGTGATTATAAATAACCACGTAAGTTTTGCTGGAATTCCAAACTTAAACATTGCGACGTAAAGAATGCTTTTAGTCGTAATGCCAAAAGCGGCTTTGAAATTGACAAATAGATGGTGTGTGTTGATTTCTTTTTTTTTTTTGAGTATTCTCAAGTATTTAATGCATTGTGAATAGCAGTTCTGAAGCTACACTGATAATCAATCAATTAATTGTTTGACGCTAGTCGTTAATATTTCAAATAGTACGTTTGACAGAACCTTATATGTGATATTTAAAAAACTTATTCCATGATAATTGGTACAGTTTGCAGGATCACCCTTTTCGTGGATTTGGTGAGATAAATAAAAAATACGCAGAGACCAACATACCATCAAGATAGTAAATAAAAAAATTTTGAACAGGCACAATAATTGTCGTTGCTATAAAATCTATGAAGAAATTGTTAAACATTGTGAACGTCTTAAACTGAGCAGCTGCAGAATTATACATATTGGTGAGAGACAATACCTAAAAGCCAAATAATGAATTAAAACAACTTAAGTCAGCAGACTAGATGACCTGAGAAATGATATATAATATATAGCAATATTTTATAATAATAAAGTAGACATTATGTTGAAAACTTTAGAGATAAACTGCAGAGACTTAAATATACACAATAAAAAATACACAATAAAAACAAATATTTTTTAAATGTTTCTAACACTTTCTGTACGTCTATTATAACATTATGTATATATATACGGACCTATTCTGTGCACTTTATAAACTTGTCAAACATTGACACCTCTCAAAATTGACTGCTGTAAAGGTTTTGGTATTCTGTGACATAAATAAAAAGCTCTTTTCCTTGTTAGTTGTCAATACTACAAATTCTGTTGACAACTATTAAAATATGCTCTTTTTAAGCATTTTTTATTATTTGCATGCATAACAAATATTCTTAACTAAAATATACGCTCTTTACAAGCATATTTTTTATTGTTATTTGAATGCATGAAAAATGTTTTTGGTAACTTAAAATATGTGCTCTTTACAAGCATTTTTTACGAACAATTACGAACAGTTTTTTATACAAAATACTTTACACCATAGTGTGGTGAGGTCCGATAGTATGCTGTATTGTGAGATTACATAGTTTTCTTTTTAAAAAAAGTATTCTTGATATTTAATATTATAGTACAAAATGATGTCAATAATATTTTATATCAGTATTCCTATTGATCTAAAGGATCAACAGCAGTAAATCCTTATGGCTTTTAATGGGACACAACAATAACGAAAGGTAATAGATAAGGCGCCAGATCATAGCGGTATGGCAGCAACGTTAAGATTCTGGTCACCGTGGTCCTACTTTGGACTCACAACGATGCAGACGATTGATTGCAAGGCTCAACCCATAGCTGAAAAATTGGCTATCAAGCGACTTTAAGGGGGTCAATTACTATGCCACTTAATTTCTTTTTGGTACTGGATTTTTCAACAGCTACTTCTATGTCCATGGCACGCGGAAAATATATTCATTAACTTGCAGAGATAAGGACGAAAAAAAATATATATATATCGATGTAAATTGAATACAGCTTAAATTGAATACAGCAGTGAAATGTTTCCTCCGAATATCTCGATAATTCTTACATAAATCATATCAATGTCATTTGAGTCCAATTGATAGGATTCGGTATGATTTCCCCATACAACAGTGTTGAAAATAACAGCAAGTGGAAAATATTTAAAAATATGTAAAAATTGTAAAAAGTAAAAAACTTGATTAAAATTAAAAAAATATATATCTATTCAGAGAACACTGCCTAATCATGCGAAAAAATTTACATAAAACTGAAGACGTCAATATTATTGCCAACAGCAGGGGTTCGGAGTGGCTAAAGAGGTGCGGAATAAAGAGGTGTCTCTTCAGTTCTGCATTGAGCACATTTTAGCGCAAACACAAAACAGTAAAAACATAGTAAAAACAAGTAAAAACACACAAGCATATCGCCTTAAGTGTCACAACATTTACTCGCCTCCTAGCATTTCTTAATAAACATATGTGCTTAAATCCATTACACAACACACACAAAAATGTTTGCAATTGTATCTAACAGTACTTAAAGTGCTTTTGTGTTTTTGTTATGTTATGTTATGTTTGCATAATTCACAACAATGAAAAGAATTGTGCTGATTGTAAGCGTAAGCGTTTTCAGTACAAATTGTTGATGGTAGCTGCAAAATGCAGTAAAAACAGTACAACAACAACACCACCGCCACCACCACTAACAATGGCAACAGTAGCAGAGCAACAAAAACAACAAAAACAACAACAACAACCACAATAACAGTTTAGATAAGCAATAAACAAAAAAAAATGTACACATTGGATCTTCTATAGCCAGCAAATATGTACAAAGTAGATTGAAAGTGACTTTGTGTATACAGTACAGTCCAAGATTGTTTTTCAGTTAACAGCCACAGAAAGGAGAAATAAATAAATATGAAGAAACCAAAAAAAAAAAAAAACCAAAATGTTATTTGAAGCACAGTGCGAAAAGAAAAAAGAGATTGAAAAATCGACGCGCTAAGTGCAGAAGAAAAGTCACAAAATGAATAATGTTATACGCATACATTGATATCAGTAAGTAAAAAAAAAGTTGCAGAAAGAGAATATAAATTGCTTCTTAAATATGCTATAAATGTGTAAAATTGTACTTTTTATGTGGGCATCAATACAAAATTTTACACCAACACATTCCTAAAGAATTCACACCATACATACGCCAACCAATACACACATATATATGGTAACCTGATTGCAGACAACATGCACACGTACATGTTTGTATGTATTGTAACTAAACATGCGCTAATGAATGTTAATAGAAACGTGCATATACACAATTACAGCTATCTATTTAAACGTACTGCTAACACTATATTATACACATACAGGGTGTTTTTTTTTTAACTAAAAAATAAAACTATTGCAGATGATTGTTACTTTTATTTTTTAGCTATTTACTTCCTTATTCAATAAAAATGCAAAACTCATACGCCTTGACAAATTTATACTAGCTCTTTTAATTTGTAAAAGCTCATTTGTAAAAGCTCATTTCAAGTCCGATTGAAGAAAAGCGCTGCATTTTAGATACACACTAATATCACACTGTAACTATACTATAATAAACTATAATAACTAACTAAATTTGTACTTTTTTATTAGAGAAAAAATGAAAATGCTCTTTCGAAATCTGATTGAAAAAAAATGATGCACATTAGATAATCTCACTAATATCACACTATACTTTTTTGATTAGAGAAAAAACTATAATAAAAAAATAGCACACTAAATTTGTATTTTTTTTTTAGAGAAAAAATGAAAATGCTCTTTCGAAATTCGACTGAAAAAAAAGGATGCATATTAGATAAAAACTATTTAATAAAAATTTTGTCTCAAATATTATTATATTTGAAAAACTATAAAAAAAAAATTTTCAATATTTACGAGGGAAATTTCGTTTTTTGAATAAATTATCAAACATTAATTTGATCATTTAGTTATCCTAATTAATTTTGATAAAATGATAAATGATAAAATGAAAAAGCTCATTCTTAAACCTGATGGGAGGAGAACAGCGCATAATATATAAACCATTTTGCAGTAAATAATTTTGCATTCTAAAATATTATTATATATTCATAAAACTTAACTCAACCGGACTTAAGCTTGATTATGTAAGAACTTAAATTATTAATAAGTAGCATTTACTAAATTATCTTTAAAAGTATTCTTTATATTTTAAAAAAGTATTTTAAAACAATTATTTTGGGCTTAAGGTTTGGGCTTAAAGTCCGAAAAAATTTAATTTTATTGAAATATGCACTGAAAATATTAATATTGATAATTATATTTAAAAAAACTAAAATGACAAATGCTTTTTTTAGATAAATGCGAATTTTTAACAAAATTATCAAATTTTCGGTAATTTTTATTAATTCAAGATATTAATTAATTATATTAATTATTTAATTTAAATTACAACGATTGTAAAGCTCATTAAAACCGAACGAAGTTCTTAATAATAAGAACTAACTTCACTTGATTTTTCTTCAGTTCATGAAATAAGAAACTATCTGCTAATTTTATGCCATTTAATTAGGCAACACCCTGTACACACAAAAATATAAATTGTAAATTGCATACCGAAAATGCGAATGCCAATGGTGTTTAGTAACTGTGAGCACGAATACAAATTGTGGCTGTGTAATTGTGTGTGGAAGTAAGCGATAAAGTTACAACAAACACATTCACATTCATACGTGCGCTAACGCAAAATTGAATCAAAAACAAACTAAACTTTTTCATCATTTTCCACACACACACACACATAAACACACACACGTCTACGGACGCACACACGTATACTCCTTTATAGAAACAATTTTATTTTTAGTTGTTTTTGGCTTCGCTGGTGTTCGGATGATGCTGTTTCTTATTTCGTTTATTGCAGCAATGAGTTTGCTCTAATTACAGTGCGTGGCGTAAATGTCAGTACATTACAGCAGCAGAAAGTTTCACAAAAGACAAAATTTAATTAAAGTAAAGCGAGAAAGCAAGAAGAACTGTCCAATTTGTCAGTTATTGTTTCATGAAGTTGACTCTACTTATTCCCCTTTCAATTAAATTAGCATATCGTATTAAATAAAATTCAAAATTCTATAAATATTCGAACTAATTTTACTTATTTCCTTAATACGTGCTTTACAATTTCAAATAGGTCTGAATAATTTAATTAAGGATTGAGAACATCGATTTCTATAAAATATTTGCTCTTTGAATTGCCCGGCTCTGGTATACAGAAAAAATAGGTTTCATGAAAATCATTTTTTTGACAGTTTATCAGGCTGTTCCACGGTAAGGACGAAAGACCGATGAAATAATCCAAATTCGAGGGGATGGATTTAGTCTGTCTCTTTCTAGTATAAGGGTTTTTGCGAAAAATGTGGTAACAAAACGGCGAAAAATGCGTAACTGACATAAATGGAAAGTTAACTGCTGACCTGTCAATGCAACCAAATTTTGTTTAAATGTTTACACTACACATTTAAGTTGATAAATGTATTGCAAAAGGTGCAACTTTATATAAGTTGCATTATATAATTTATATTCTATTATATAAGATAATTGGAAATCTGAATAAAAAATTAAACTTTTGATATGTGAATTCCCAGAAAAAAATGGATAATTAAAATTATAAGTCGTTTGAATATAAGAGACAGCTCTGCTACCACTAAAACTAACCATATCTATGAATAGTGTAATTAGGTAATTATATAACCGAAGATGGTAACCAAATTTATTTGGCACGTGGCTATGTTTTGGTACTGCGTTCTTAGATTGTTCTAGATTGTTCTATCTTTTGGGTTGAGTTGTTTGTGAATATCTCATCACTTGTACTTAATGTAGTTTTACTTTCCTGTAAATACCTAGGCTTATCTTTGAATAGACAACGCTGGCCATTAAATTTTCTAAAAACACCAATTTAGTTCGGGTTTAGTTATATTAAGATTATAATTATAATGCTTTTATATAATAATAATTCATATATTTTTGTTGATATATATTATTTAAATCAAGTTTATAGTTGTTGTGAGCTCTGTATCTACAAGCATTTGCTTCAAATAACTGTCATTATATTAAAAATTAAAATCATTTATTTTTTTGAACTATTTAATTCTTTACATTGTTGTTAATAAAAGATATAAAAGGTTTTGATTGCTATTGAAATCAGTGTCTTTTTATATACATTCCTATTTTATCAACAATCTCTCTAATACTATTACTTCTGTTACTAATCACAATTCGTTTAATATTTTCCATGTCTTTATCATTTATATACTTATTCGGATATGTAAACCAACATAGTTACATAGGCAGAGGAGTGACTTAAAGAGTTAAAGGTTCTTCGAAATGAACCGATCGTCTGTTTTCTACGCGTGGTAATATCATACTCTTCCATGAAAAGAAGAAGAATAGTACTGTGGAATGTAATGGACCATGACAGATTAATTGCTATAATTAAGCGTACTTACTATAATTTTTGTACGCTGGAATATTACTGTTGATCTCAATAAAATGATAGACTGCTGATAGAAAAAAAAATCTAAGAAACTAATTTGTAATCTTTACGATTTTAATCCCTTAATTGTAGAGGTTCTTACGTCAACTGCAACATTGCCTTATTCTTTTTGTAAACGTTTGTACCATTCATAAACTCGTGGTTGTCACAATAGTATTCATATATCACGAATGGAATTAATACTTTTTTATTTGCATTAGATGGAAAGCATCCAAAGCCATAGTGTAAGACTTAAACCAACTAAAACCATATCTTAGAAATAGAATTATAGAAGATTGCAATCTGGTTTTGCGGTTTAAACACATGCCAATAATGAAGAACGGAAATGAGAGCAGATAGATTAAGTATTTGTCAATATAAATTGATCGCACTTCTAAAAGCATATTTAGTGGGTGATAGTCTTTATAGTTGAAGGGAGTGGGGTTGCCTTAAACTTGACCGAATAAATAAATCAGAAGTGATGTGTCGTGTAAAAAGGCGGAGCTCTGTTATTGTTCTTTGCCGTTCGTCCCTAGCCTAGCTGTAAATTGCCGAAGTACCGAGAAGAGGTTTACCCATGTTTTTTTACAGCACTATTTTCTGCGATGAATTTTAGTTGTACTTGAGTCATTGTGAGTAAGGTTGTAATGTGCATCTCCACAGCATCATTGCTACAAACTTTCCATAACATTTGGAATAATTCGCTATGCTTAATTTTATTAAAATTTTATTAAAACTTTGTCATCATACGTTAAAGCACATAAGAAATATAATTTTTGTTCATTCACTCAGGAGACATAAGTTATTCGTCGTAGTTGTTTGATTTATAACACATTTGTTACTAGCGGTTAAACCAATACACAAAAGAAGACTTCAGTCGTTATACACAACACAGCTTATGAAATTTTTAATTTCCAATAATTTATCTGAATGATTGCACATTTTATATTAATTCTATAACATTTTGCAATGGAAACAAACTTTGTTTATATGAAATACAGGATAGCGAAATTCTATTAAAGACCTGTTGGAATGTCCTTTAGGCTGGTTTAGAAAGTGTTTGTTATTCATCCGACGCTAACATTAATATTATCTGCATACAAAAAGCAATTGTATTATTTAGGATTTTTTTGAAAAAAATTTATAAAAACTATGCATTGAAATTTATTCTTTCGAACGGTTTTATTTAAAGATAAAAGTTATTCAATTACCTAAAATTTCAACTATAGAAAAGGTGCAAAATATATATCTATTGTTTACATATGCAATTTTTTCAGCAGATTAAGTAAAACTTCAGATGAAACAAAATCCTTCCAACAGATATTTTTTATTTGATATAAAATTTAAGTTAAAAGACGCTATATAGATATATGCGGCCTAAATTTCAGTTTTTAGAGAAATTAATGTTGTCTTAGTATACTCTGTTATATGTCAATGAACATTTTTTCGATATGGAACTTTCTTTAATATCCAATGTTTATTATTTTCAAATCAACTTCAATCTTTTTATCTTGAAGGACTAGTCCCTTTAAAGTTAATAAACGTAAAAGGGAAACCTTGTAAATAAACGAGTATTAAGGATTACAGGATATTTTATATATCATTTATTCTAATATTATATATAAACTATGGTATATATAATCACATGATATTGAGGATGAGGATATTATTTTATGGTTATTAATTTGGGGTATTAATACTTTATCACCACTTTAAGTCTAAACTTAAGATTACTGTAAAATGTCTTTGTAACATGAAAGCATATATTTCAAATGATAGATAATTAAAAAAATTGTTTTTCTATATAAATATATTATATATCTAATATTTATGCTTTCGAAGATATGCTTTAGTCAATATACCAATACATTAATTGACAAGAGAGGAAAATAAAGCTTGGGTGCAATATTGAAAGCGGCAAATTAAAGGCCTAATCGTCGATTACGTTTATCGATGTCGTTCGATAAAAGTAATTATTGTGTTTAGATATTCAGTTATGTGTTATACAAACTTTTCTTCAGTATAATTAAGTACAGTGGCAAAGTCACTTGCGTACCTGTCAGAAGATCGAAAATGATATTAATATATGTATATTCCAATGACTCACATTACGGTTAGCTATCATAATGAGATTTTTCAATATCTTTATTAGCTATGCAAGCCATATGATCAGTTTCTGTGACACATTGACAAGAATTTGTTTAATTTCATCATAGCAGTCAAATAGGTAGTAACATCACTAACACACCCTCAAACTAGTATTTCAAACTTGATAACATATATCTATTCTCACAGAATATCGATCATCAAAACATAGTATGGAATAAGATTAAGCTAATGTTAGTGTAGCTAACTTATGTTTTCTGGTATTCGGAAAAACTACACGAGAACAGCCGTTAAACAATTAGATTTAGACTTAATCAGATTCAGTTGGGCTCAACGAATATGCCAACGCACTAAACTATATTTGAAATAGACCTCGATAAAAGTTTTCTAACATAGAATTGTGTGAATAAATAGTTGAAACTAATAAAATTAAGTTATTCAGTTAATGGTTTCCTTTCCATTCCTCCTTTAGCTTAAAGGAATGTTCAAGCAAACATTCTAAAGTTTGAATCCATCTATATATGTGCAGACTCTAAAATTTACTAACTGTACTGCAATATACTTGGATTGACTATATCCAGAATTGCCTTTTTTTAGTCTCATCATAAACAAAAATGATGATGTCTGCTACGAGATTTAATAAAGAATTACCTTTGTCGTTTAGCTAATATTACGAGTATAGTGGGGACTTCGGATCTGATATACTATAACGACAATTGAAATTGATTCTTTCTACCTGTGTTTGTGTATAAGACAATAGTATTATGAATTTTAATTTGAAATGATGAAGCAGAACTGGCACGGTTTGAGAGACAAATTTTTGCTGGATTTTTGGTTCTATGTGTATGTATTAACTACCACCTACGAATTAATCATAAACTATATAAACTTTATTATGATGTTTTTCAGTAGTTTAGTTTTCATGGGATCCGCGTTTCTTTAATGAACCCTGACATTTAGCTTCAGGCAACGACAGTGATTTTATATAATTTATTTATTTGTTGACATTCACCCTTTGTACCTTCTGAGATGATTCATAGCTAAAAAATAGAAGTAAATAGGTTGTTTACGTACAATATCCATCGTTGCCGGAGCCTTAATGTAAAACTTCATTAAAGGAATTTTCGGGTTCATTGAAAATAAATCGATGCATACTATTTTAAGTTATTTTCTCTTTCGACTCCCATGTCGGTTGCATTCAAAAGTCATTTTATAGACTAGTAGTATTTAACATCTTCGTGGGATTTTTCATAAATATCCATAAGTAAGGTTAGGTTATATCGGTAATCTTTAGAATTCACTAAGACCAGAGGCTCATTGTGTTACAGTATCAGAGGTTTGAAAATTCCTCTCATATTCAGGGATCTCCCAACAGCCATGTATCTTTAAATGTAAACTCGTTATTAAAATTTTTTCGTTAGTTAAAGATTGTAGATTTTGTTGATTATTGCTATTTACGAGTAAAGCTTAGATCTCCATATATTTTTTAATACTAAAAGTGTATTTTGACCGGACTAACAAATTAATTGTGAAAAGGTTGATTAGATGTTTGTAGTTGTAGTCATTGGCGCAGGGTGTGTGGATGGCGTTTGTAGAGTGTTGTGTTAAGTTTAGGGTGTACTAATCCATTTAATGTACCAAAACACGGAAGTCGCAAAGCAGACAGATCTGAAGAAGAGTTTTGGACTAAGCTGATATTGGAAAATGTGTTGTTAGGACTCATTAAGTGTGAAAGTTTGTCAAAAAAAGCTTTTTAAAAAAGCAACGAGGGTAAAAGGAAGTTGAGAATGACTGTTAAGTACTCTGAGGAAGAGTTTTGAGTTAAGCTGAGATTAGAAAATGGGTTGTTAGGACTAAGTAAGTATAAAAGTTGATACAAAAAAAGCGATTTAATAAAGCAAGGAGTGTAACAAAAGCTTGAGAACGGCTGTACAGGAATCTGTGGATGAGTTTTGGGTTGGCTGAAATTAAAAAATAGGTTGTTCGGACTAATTAATTCATACAGTTAGGTAAAAAAAGCTATTTAAGAAAACAAGGAGTGTTGTATAGAGTTGTGAAATGGCTTGAAAGTAATTCCAGAAAATTACAGAAATATGTATGAAAAAGTGAATTATCACTAGCTATATAAAAAATGTCGAAATATTCAGTTACAATTCACATCAAGAGCACATCAACTTTAATAATTAGTAAAAAAACCTCATGTAATATGTACGATTCTATTTAATACCAGTAAAAACAGTGTCGTTAAGAAGTTTTTTATGAAATTTCTTAAGATCCTTTAAGATAAGTTGATTAAAGTTAAATTCATATTTACATATCTATGTATGGATATAATATTTAATACTGCATAAAATTTTATAAAAGAGTGAATACTGATATGAATATTTATATATATATGTATATTTCCCCATTTAATACCAGTAACAACAGTTTCGTTAAGAAGTATTTAACGAAATATCTTCAGATTCTTTAAGTTAATTTGATTAAAGTTAAATTCATAATTGCATATCTATGTATAGACATGATATTTAATACTGTATAAAATTTTATTAAAGAATAAATATCAAGATTTATAATTTCTTATAATTCTTTTAGTAAGATGGTCTATTAGTTCACACCATCTTTAAACGCTATTTTATTGAAAATAGATAAATATTCCTAATTTACGAAAATAAATTTTCCTACAAAAGAAATGTGAACTATTATTCATCTCGGGCAGTGAATCGAAGGTGTCAGCAAATCTAATACTCTCTCTCGGTAATATATTTTTGATTTACTTTTGTTTCTTGCTTTGACCCCAAACTGAAATAATTAATTATTCTTCCTGCAATCACGTTGTCTGAAATCTTTAATTGTGTTAATTTGTGCCAAAGTGGGCGATATGTTTAACATGACCATATGTCAGTGGCAACGCAGAAGTAGTCCAATAAATCTCTGTTTAATTAACATTGGAGCAGTTATGTCCTTGAACATAAATGTGATATTTTGTTTCATAGCATTCGACACAACAATAAACATAAAGCAAATAAATAAACAAATTAACATTTAGGCAAAATAAAAATACAACTGCTTGAAGATAGTTGTAGATTGATACATCACAAAATTATAGTTGGAAAACATACTTTGCCAACTATAATTTCAACTCCCTGTATTATATATTAAGTTACTACATTTTCTTCTTCGTAGCATATTTTTCATAGAATCCCTGCAAACAAACACAATTGCGAAAATGAAAACATCAACACACACACACACACACACACACACACTGTCGCTCACGTTCGCAAACACAAACATAAACACAAACATGAACGCAACTACACAATCTGTAGCTGCAGTCACGCTCTTTTATAGCTTTTGTAGAATTTCATATTTTTAATTAAGATTTTGTTTACAGTTCAACACTTTAGTGGATGGACTATGGACTTCGATTTGTTGTTGTTGTCGTCGTTGTTTTTGCTTTTGTTGTTATTTGTTGTTTTCGTGCTCGTTATTTGTTGTTGCTGTTGTCATTACTAGTGTTGTCATCGAGTTGCAATTTTAATGCTATGACCATTATTGCATGTTGTATATGTGTATGAAAAAATGAAAAATGTAAGAAGAAATGAAAAATGAATGAATGAAATGGGATTTGTTCTTACACTTGTATGTACATATATGTGATGTGCATGTACAGTAGTAAATATTAAATCTTATATTTTTCTTATATATTTTTTTAACTTATTTCTTTTTTATATATCAAATGTGACCCATAAATGTCAGACATTATTTTATGCCGCCAACACAATTTGAACTTATTTAGTACCACACAAATACAACAACTGTATGTGTGTGTGTGTGTGTGTATTAGTGGTTATCATATCGTGTAGTGAAGCGCCATGTTTTGTAGTGTGTAATGCCTATATGGGTATGGTATGTATGTATATAAGCGCGGGCGCCTGTTTATTTTTGTATGTGCTGCGTTGGCTGTGCCTGAATTTGTGCAAGCCCGTGCTTGGCTGGCTGTGCCCAACGGACATGTTGGCATAGGCTGTGGCAAGTCGCACGTACTGGTATGCCTAGCGTATGATATACATTTTTAAGTATGTGCATGTGAGTGTGCATGCGAGGGTATTTGATTTTATACTGGGGTTTTACTTGACTACAGCTACAGCGTTCCTTCCAAAAGGGGGACGATTGGCGGCGCAGGGATAAAAATGAAATTTGTGTCTGTATCGAACGTTAGGGAAATGGTGAAGAAAAATATGTGTTTGGGCGTTGATGCTTTTGACTTTTTTAAAATGATTTTTACTCAATGCTGTTTTACTTGCTTTTTGTACAGATTTTTTTAATTTTTTTTTTTTATTGTTTATTTTAAGTATTTTTTATCTTAAGCAGTTATTTTTATAGAAATTTTATTTTTTTTATTTCAATTATTTTTAAACCTTTTGAAACTATGTTTGCTCACCTTTCTTATGTGCTTTATAGAATATTTGCCTATACAAATATAAATTTTGTATAAATATTTGCTACTTTATGGTTTTTTACAGTTTATATTTGGTTTTATATTTTTTTTGTGCACTGAATAAACGGAATTGTTGTTTCCGTTGAACTTACTAACTTTTTAGAAATATGTTTTCATGTGTATTTATATTTTTTTTTGTGTAATTTCTTTTTTCCGGTTTATTTTTGTGTAAATATCTTTGCTTTAAAATTTTAGCTAAATCCTTAATAGATTTTTATATACACATCTCTCTTCAATAGCCTTTTGTTTATGCACTAATTTTTTTATTTGTTTTGAAATATACTTAAAGGATTTTCTATGAATTTGCTGAATTATGCATACTCGTGCTGTTGCTATTCAAAACTCCTTTATCACTTGCCGATTTTGATAAGTTTTGTTGATTTTTAGTTTGCACTTTTCGATTTAATTTCAATTTTAATATATTTAAATATTTTATATTATTTTTAATTATTTTTTGATTATCGTTTTATTTATTATGACATAAAAAATCACATAAAAAATAAGCTTTGTACAGTGCGAGAAAAACGGTTTTAACTTTGCCGTGACCGTGCGTTGTCTCTAATTGCGTTAAAAATCTTTTCTTCTCTTGTGCGTTGTTGTCGTCTTCGAAAATTTTGTGTGTGTGATGCTGCCCTCGTTGATGCTGCTGTTGCCACTGGTGCGGTGCTACTTTGTCTTCTCCTTTTCACAAGGGCTCAGCGAGAAGCCCTTTGTATGTATTTGGTGTTTTACAGTTATTTTTCTCACAAAATTCACATTGAAAAAAAATGTTCAACATGGAAAATTCAAAACGAACACAAAAAATCCCAAAAATACACAACAACAACAACAATTATTTTCTACTACACTCGTATATTGTAGTAGTGAGTCGAAACACAATCGTTTTGGCGCATACTCAGTTATTAAGGGAATCTATTATGTTTATCGTGTTGTTTTTGCTTTTTTTGTTGTTTTTACTGTTGTTGATGTGATGTTGTTGATGTTGTTGTAAATGTTTTATTGTATTTTATGTGAGATGCCTTTATATTGTGTTATTATTGTGTTCAGTATGCGTGTGCCATTGTTGCTATTGTGACGGCTTTTGTAGTTGTTGTTTGGATTCAATGAGTGTCTGAAGTGCAAATTTGCTTTAATTATTTCGAGTCCTTGTGCAACAGAATCTGCTGATATTTTTAGCCTCAGGCATTAGCGTTTCGGTTTTTATTGCATACTTTCTCTCTCTTCTCCTATTCGCACTCTATATGGCGGTTCGACTCTCGTTTATGTATCGGCATTTCTATGCGCCTGAGCTATTGTTGTATCATGCTATGTATGTGTTTGTTGTAATCGCCGAAAATTTTTTCCTTGTTTTATGGTTAAGCGCAGCATAAAGTTAAAGTTTTGCTGATATCGTACACAATTAGCCTTGATTGTAAAGTAAAATGTGCCTATTTTGTGTTTTAGACGAATTTACCGTTTTAAAGTTTTACTTAAACTGATGCCAAGAAGCACAGTAACACAGACTTACATGTTGTCGAACTCACTAATACAAAGACGCAGCGACTCTCGTGCTAATATCGCTGAAGCTAAGGCTGTAGGCTGTAGGCAGTAAGGATTTAAAATTTAAATAATTGGCTAAAATTGCACATGCTGTTGGCATAGGTTAGTGCGGCGAAGAGCATAACAATTTCATTGGAGCCATTAAATTTGCATAAAGTTTCAAATTTCGAAAATTATGTGTAATGAAATATAGAAAATGAAAATTTTCTATAAAGTTGCTTAATAGCCGTAATTAAGTTTTAGTTTTTTTTAAATTAAAATATAGTTTGTGTTTGGCGAATTCATTCTTCAAATTTTTAATTACGACATTTCAAAATTTAATTTAATTTAAATTCAATAAAATTATTTATTAATAAAATTTAATATTTAAAATAAAAAAATTTGTTTCTGAATTTCTTAAAGTTTATAGTTTCGATTAATTATTTACACTAATTATGGCTTTCATAAACAATTTAATAGTATACAGGGTGTGCAATTAACTAATACCCAACTTGAAGCCTTAAATTTCATCGTTTGTTTGCTAGTTTTTATGATCTTAAGTTTCATTTTTTTTAAGAACATTTTTCTATAGAATGAAATTTAAGGTAAATTAAAATTTAAGTAAATCACAAGTTGCTAATGTTAGAGACGGCTAAGATCTCAATCAAACTTTTTGTGTCCCGAACCATATTATGTTATACCGCTAACATCTATAGTAGTTATTGGAAAAAAAGACATTTACGGTAGAATTAGTTTGAACTATATTTGCGTTATTACTTACATAGTTGACCATTAAAGCCGTTACTTGTCGTTGATCGCGTCCAGTAGTGCTTGTCAACCAACACGATCAGTCGCTTATTGTCACCAGTTAATAACACCGACTGCATTTATGTCGTTGTTTACTTAGTTCTTTCACCGAAAATGTGGATGTCCATTCCATTCTATTGAAAAAGGTCACAAAGTAGGTGTTCGATAATTTCTAGACAAAAAAGACTTCACAGCTGTTATAAAAAAACAGACCTCTATAGAGCAACAACGCTATTACACCTAAACAAGAGCACCATTTGCCGAGAATCGTACTATTTGATGATCAAAAAAAATTCAAATTGAACAAGTTTCTTGGTCGCTCTCCCATAGTGTATTATAAAAGAAAGCATATGCTCTGAAAATTTGCAAGCCATTTAACTGTGACGTGGATTGTTTTCCGATGGTGTTTTAGGTCTATGGCGTTAAGCTTCATGTGAATATGTGTTGCAAAAAAAATGATTGAGAAATTTTCAGAAGTCGTCGGAAATCAAATATAGTTATGAGAGAAAATAAATCTTTGAACAGGATCAATATTTCAATCCTTTAAACAGAGTATGCGTGAATGGCCAATTGTTGCAGACTCCACGGTTATATGGATTTATCAGTATGAAAATGTAAAATGTCCTTCGATTTAATATTAATAGTTATATATAATATATGTGCTTTCTTTGTAAATCAACATTAAATGAAAATTTCGCAGGTTCATTGTTGTGAAGTGTGCTATTCGTTTGTTCCCTTACTCAGAGATAAAAGCAGTCATATCAAAACCCACATTTTTTTCTATTGGTATTAGAAAGTTCAATATCAGATAATTAGATACAAAATTCCGAAAAGTTGCAGTTCAATTTTGTTCATATTCCTTTTACTTACTAACTCTAATCAAAACGTTTTGTTGGTTTACACTCAATAACCTGTGAAACTGTTGAGCATTATCTCTTTTTTATAATGGTTAGACTTGGTTTTAATTTCTAAAATCAGATATATAGGAAAGTTATATTTAGCTGACTAAATTACTTTAGAGAATTCAATTTAGAAATGTCAGTAAAGTAAAAGTAAAATAAGTAAAATATTATTTTGTGTTATACATTCTACTGTTTTAAATGAAACTATAGAATAAATTTTGAAATGCATCCATAATAAACTATTTCCTCTTATCAATAAGAATACTTCAAATTAACTTTCAAAATGAATCCGTTATATCTGTCAATTTATTTAACTTCACCATTCAAATTTAATTAAACTTAAGGAACAATATTTCAATATTATTAACTAAATTAATTTTGTAAAATATTTAATATATTAATTGTATATTAAGTGTTTTTATGTGTAACTTGCATATTTGAAAACTTTTTCTTAAACTACCTTGCGAAGTGCATACCTTTTGTTTCAACCATAAAAAGAAGTTTTATGAACTTCTGTTCACTTTACTTAATCCATGCCCTCGAGGAAACTTTAATTCCCAAAACTTTTCCTTCACTCTTAAAGCATTAAACTGTTCCCATAAATATTTGAAGATGACACTTATTTAAGGTGGCAGACAAAGAGACACTCATTTGCAAAGGAGTAGGACCAATGCGTCCTAGTACCAAAATTACGAACCTCGAATCTTTACAATGAAAAATATTTCACATTTCACGGATATTATTTTAAATTTAAATTATTACTGTTGTTTAAGGTATAATATACTTTTACAATATATAAGAATACGATTTAAAATGTATTAGATTTATGTATATATTATTAATAAATTTAAGTAAGGCAATGTACTGATATATTACCTCAAAATTTATACAGTGCTTTCGGGAAAGTAAAACATTTTTTGGAAGCAGGTATTTATAAGGAGACCATCTATTTTGAAATATATGTGTTGGTAAGGTAGATCTTTACAGGGATATACTGTAAGAATTCCATGATATTTAGAATATATTTGTGTTTCTGGTATAAAAATGATCATCGAACAAAGTTTTTAATCTGTTACCGAAAAGTTTCAAATTATGATTCAAATTTAATTCTTTATAATTCTTTATTCTATTGCAGATTTCAAATGTGGTATACATGGTTTAAAAGCAGACAAATTTATATTCTAAATGATAGACAAAACATCGGCCAACTGAATTCCATGATCAACACAGTTTCGATCAAAGCTGTATATGAATTCATCATAGATTAGCTTTAAACGGAATTGTATATCATGAATTTGTGAAATGAATTTAATATTAGTTTATTTTATTTTAACCACATATTTCGGTTTCCGAAAAGAGTTCGCATAGATCCATTGGTTAATATTGACAATGTTTATAAGGACTAGTAAAATTAATGTGTTAAGACCGGTTAGTATTAAATTATAAAATAAGTAGCATAATCTGACGTGGCCGACTTATTGCAATCGTAAGAGATTAACTTTGCTCTATCCTGAAATAACCAGTATAATGAACATCAAATGTTTTATACACGGCTTGTAGATCTTAGTCTACAGATCTTATTATCAAATATATGGGTTTTTGATGAGAGTTACATTAATTTCTTCGTCAACCAGAGACAATTTTATAACAATTAAGGCTCATTTGGAGATTTTTCTGTAAATCTGTTTCTGGTTCGAGTGGTTTAGCTGAGAACCAGACTTACTGACAGCTTTGTGTTTGTTTTCTTGCCTAATTTTCCAAATTAGCATGGCCGATCTATTGTTATCGTAAGAGATTAGTTAAGCTCTATCATAAAATAACCATTATTATGGGAGAAAAAAGGCGTTCAGGATTTTCTTCTAGAGCAAAACCTGAAGTTAAACATTTGCAGCCACTTATTTCTTGGAGGGCTCATCAGTACCTTGAATGAAGCTTTATTTGCAAAATGGTCCACCCCTGTCAGATTTTTAAGAAGTTCTTCCTTATTTGAACTTTGAAATGCAAATTATAACTTTTTTTATTACCACGATATTAAAACAAGAAAGTTTTGTGTACACTCGAAAATCTTTATATAGAAAATCTATATATAAGTCTCCAAAACATTTCTGTACAGTTGCATTAGTTGTGAAAAGCCCGAGTTCCCCGTTTAGAAATTAGGTAAAGGGTTTGATGTGATTTCAGAATTGTAGGGAATTGAAGTATCATAAAATTTCAATTCAATTATAATTGCAATCGTAGTAGCTTTGTGTTTCTCTACTCAACGATCTAAAACACTTATTTCATATGATTTTAGTCTGAACAATTTACGGTATGGATTTACAAATGGATAATTTTCAATAAAATATATCGTTTTTATTAAGACAACTTTTTGTTTTTCCTTATTAATGAATAGTATTTTCAATAATAAAAATTATATATTCTGAAAGTTTATTGTTAATATAAAAATCAAATTTATTTTGCATTATTGGTATTAAAAGGGAAGCCATCATTTCAATATGGCTTAGTTCTAATATTCTGATTATTAAAATAAAGCAGTATTTACTTGATATTTAAAGTGAATAAGAATTATAAAACTTTGGTATATGTTAAAACGTCACAATTCAAATACATAATTGTAAACTGAAAATTATATTCTTCAAAACTTGTCATGTAATTTTATAGTTATTGTTCAGTTTAAATATGGTACAGCTTGCTGGTCTTAAAAAAAGCTTAAGAAAGCTTTTCAATGTACCTGGGATCTTGAAAGAGAAGATTTTAGCTTTAAGAACTTTTCATATAAAAGGGTTATATTAAATATATTTAAAAAAAAATTACGTATAACATAAACTTACGCAAAGCTTATTAAAATGACGTACTTACGTTTCTAGACTATGTGATCAATTTGACCTATTTGATGGCTAAGCAATCATTTTATTTTATTTTATCTTATTATATCATAATTAAAATATTATTTGCGTTTATGATTATCTCTCTTTAGCGGTACCAAATATTATTGGCGTAATTTAATATTGACGTATTTGATAAAAATGTGTTAAAGTTTGCAGAGATTTTCTTACCTGAATCCGCAAATGAAAACGTCATAATTAACAAAAAAAATAAAAATTTTAATATGAAGCAGATACTCTAATTAGTTAAGCAATTGCTTTCGAATAATAAGATATTTTGAAGGAAATCATATTTGAACCAAAAATATTGTAATAAAAATTAAATTCTATATAGTAAATATTTTGTAATAATTTTTTTCAAATTATGAATATTAGGTAAAATTTTAAGTTAATAACGTTCACTTCACATAGTTTTAACTTTAACATCCTCAGCCATATTATATTAAATAGGTACAAATCATAATTTTTTGTAAAAATATTGAAGATATGTCTTTACTGTCTTTAACTATTTGGTAATTTATTGTTATGACTGTGTTTGTCTTAAATGGATTTCTTTTAAATTTTCCTATCAAAATTTTGGGCCTTACCAAAACATAAACATAAAACATACATATACTATGATATTTATGAATTAAGATACTTCATACTCACCACAGAGCTAAGACAATACTTTGTATTTTTGCAATATTTTTATATTTTTACAATAAACTATAGTCGAAATATCGGTGCAAATAAAATAAATTTTTTAAAACTAATTTAAAAATTTATTTATTATTTAAAATCGACTAACAAGCCCATTTAAAAATATATATAAATATTTTTTATTATAAATGTACTAAATATAAAAAATGTCCCAAAACTATTGTATACAAAGAACGTTCAGATGAGTTGAGAAACGGTAAAGAGTTTTTAGCCTGGCACAGAAAAATAAAATTCTATCAAAAGAATAGTGGATGTAGTGGATAAAAGACGCGAGTCGTTCTTGAACGCGTACTGCAGCCTCTGCCAATCAGTAACTTGCTGTCGTCAGTTAGTAGTGTCGAATGTCTTTAAATCGTTAGTCACCTAGCCCTTACACTGAAGATTCGGTTGTTGTTTATCGTGTTTCGATCAGCGGGTACCGAACCAAATTCATTTCTAGCCACAGCACTTTCTTCCATTCAAAAGATATGACTAAATCAACGACGTCGTTTAGTCATTTAGTTATGCGCTCAACTGTGTCAATGTCATGGTATAGCTTATACAGCTCATCATTCCATCGCTAATGTATGACTATAGTATGGGAGTATGACTATAGATTTTTCGAAAAAATTTTTGCTCTAATTCTGCTTATGCTGCTTATATCTTCCCATTACTGTTGGTTATTATCCAAGTTTCTCTACCATAGTAGAGTAGTAAGTAGTAAGAGGACTAAGTAGGCTTAATTTCTTAATTGCCTAGTTAACTCGTAGTAATATCTGTTGGCAAGAGTAATTTTCAATGTAATCGCTAGCCTGATGTCATTTTTGGTGTTTCCACTGGGTTTCAAATAAATAAGTTGTCTTTCACAACTTTAAACTTATAATTGTCAATACTGATGTGGGTTTTCCAAAACGCTCAGGTAACACTCAGGAAAAAGCTACACTGACGACATGGGTGTTCGGTCCAATGATACGAATATTGTCGGTAAAATCAAGCAGCAATACCCTTTTGTAAAATATTGTATCAGTATCTGTCAGTATCTGTAAAAATCGTCCAAGAAGTATTTTTTTTAAATATTTTCAATAATATTATCAAGAGGCTTATCGACCGGTATGATGATAGCTGTTTTTCAGATTATTTGTTTTTAAATAGTATTACTCATTTCAAGTGATACAAGTCTACAAGCTTTTATAGATATTTGTTTATGGTAAGATTTATTTATTTATCTTACCATTAACACATATGGTTAATAACTTATTGTTAGTTTTCTGCTCTAACCATATTTTGTTTTGTTTATTTGCTACTAAATAAAAATATATTAAGATCAACATTTCTTACATTTCAATAATTGTTTTTTTTATATATAGTAAACTGTCGATTGTTGAAGGCATTTTATTTTATTATCTGTAAGAATACCAAATGTTAGTTAGAACTTATCACTGAATACAATGATGGGACGATATTCTAGTTGCAAAAAAAAAACAATAATAATTTACAAGCGTGGTTTAAACAGAATTTTCTCGGAAAAAGCAATTCACTTGAACTTGTAAATGCATTCAAGACAGATCAGTAACAGTCTAATTATATATATAAAAATTAAATTATTAAAAATAATTAAATAAAATTGAATTGTTAAGTGTTACCTATTATTTAAAACAACAATGCCTCAGTGTAAAGTAAAGTTAAAGTCAAAATTACTGAATATCACAATTAAAACGACGAATGGTGACTACAATTTGGAGAGATTACATTCCGATACTGCCATTTTCTATTTTAAGTCACGTGTTTCTGCTATAACGAAAATACCAAAATCCGATGTGGATATACTACGCGTAAAAGGTCAATCATTTATACCTTTAAACACCTCTGAGGGTACAAAGAGTATTACTTCAATTGGAATTATGGATGGTGATGTTCTCTACGTACAAGACAAACAAGAGCTAACAGAAGACATGAATGATGATTCATTACATTCGATCCATGAAAACATTTCTAATGATGACAATGATTTGGAAAGTGATACACTTTCAGTAGAGCATAGTATACATTCAATAGAAAATAGTTCAAATGAAGTTTTATCACAGAAAGTGGTGCCAGCGGATAATTCATGTCTCTTTTGGAGCATACGTTTCGTATTGATGGGTAGATTGGACTATGATGGGAATCAAATAATGCGTCGTATGGTGGCACAGGAAATTGCAGCTGATCCAATACAATACAATAGTGCAATTTTGGGCATACCAAATAAAACTTATTGTAAATGGATTCAGCAGCCCTGCACCTGGGGCGGGTCTATTGAAGTATCAATTATTTCAAAACTTTATGGAATTGAAATTGATGTCGTTGATACTCGAAATGGGATTATAATTCGTTTTGGGGAAGACAAAGCATTTCAGTGCAGAGGTTTTATAATATACGATGGATTTCATTATAACGCTCTTTATATGAAGAAAAATAATGTAAGTAATCTTATAGGCATATACATTATGTACTGTATGTTTAGTTTCAAACTCTTTCCTCTAATCAATTTAGGATACTATCCCGAAAACAATATTTCCGATAGACGAAATGAATGTCTTTCAACAGGCGCTTGAGATCGCAAAAGAACAAAAATCGAAGTACACTCTGAGTGACAATAAATTTAAAACTTATTGTGTTGAATGCGATGCCATATTTTTGGGCAGTGCACAGATTGAGGAACATGCTGAGCAATTCGGACATTATAAATTTGACAAAATTTAAAATGAACAATATTAATAACATACTTTTATAAACTATAGTTATTCTATAAGTAAAAGTTTATATTATAACTAGTTTTATGCTTAAGACAACTCTAAGGAACGTTAACACATATAACAACTGATTTAAGGATTTGAAGCTTATAAAAATATCTTTTTTTTTAAATATATTTATATATATATACAATATATATTAATATATTTATGTATAATATATATATATAATAAAATAGGTATTTTAAACATTTTATATATTTAGGCCGTGTGCGAGTTGGAGTAAATTGATGGACTATCAATCGTCCAAGGAAAATAGTAAATTATGTCGGTATGACGAATGTTGGTATTTACCAGAATAATAATAAAGTTTTAAAGTTTTAAAATATTAAAAAAAATTAATAAGCTTATTTTCCAGTTACTTTAATATTTATTTGCGTGTATTTATATATATACATACAGATGAACATTATAACTTCAATATACTGGCAACAAAAAAGGGTTAGTTATTAATTAAATTAAAATTAATAATATTATATTAAAATAAATTAAAAATAAATGAATTATAAAATGATAATGAAATATGTAAAATAAATTCCAACGCTGGCTTAGCAAAAAGTAGAAGTTCCAGTATTTCTAAAACAAGGAATTTCAATTTTGTTGAAGTTTTTTTAATTATCAAAATTAAATTTAAAAATATGTTGTTGTTATTTTGATTCAATCAAAATTAGCAATAATATTATATAATATTAAGAGAATTAGCTTTTTATAATATTAAGAGAATCAAGTTTATGACCCACAGTGTCATTTAATACCAATTGTCGTCATAGTTATGTTATTGTCATTATATTATTAATGTTTTAGTTCCATTGCATTTAACTGCTATTTAATTCCCTTCATTACTATTTTACTCTATTGTTATTGTGAGTGAACTTAAAGTGTTATAACTTATTCACACGGCACAAATTATTGCTCATTAACTGCTTATCTGGATTGCGTTGTTACTGTTGGGCATGCGTTTCTTATTTTCAAATCAATTCGCAAAAATTAATTTCAAACAATTTCTTTCGTTCGATTTTAAATTTTTTGTTCTTCAAAACCACTTTGTTCTTATATAATTGTATGTATTATTCTTCAAATATTTCTCTTAAGCAGTTAATTTTAATTAATAAAAATGTCGTGTGAATGCCAATGTAATGAAATTCTCGCAATCTCGTTTTAGAGTGCTTTAGAGTGTGAATATGCTTTTACGGTAGTTACGGTAGTCAGATGAATGGTGATGATATTTGTTACTATATGTTTAATTTAAATTATTAGACAAATGAAATTAGAGAAATCTTGTTGAATTAGACATTTAAAAGCCATAAGTCAATCAAAATTAATTTTAATGTCAACCCTTGACCCAATCTTCTATATAATTTTTGAATAGCCCTCAACACCTATCAATGTTTGTTTACGACTGTAAAAGATCTTTCTTAAGTGGAAATATCAGTTTCGGTAACAAAAAAAAACACGGGTCTCTGTCAGGTGAGAACGATGCTTAATCGATCATAATCATTGATCACTCAGCGATAAAACGAAAGCCGCATTCAAGCAGGCTAATGCCTTCTTTAGCCTAGTAAGGTTTTCTCAAATTTAGTTCTATTTATCTTATTTTTTCTTACAAGTTATTCATACAATTTTAAACAAAAGTCCATTCCAGATTTCGTCACATAACAACCATATAATATAACGGTTTTTCAATAATTTGAGCAAACGGAAAAAAAAATTAATTTTAATTATACAAACATATATATTTAACAGAAACCAAATTTTTACTAATGAAATATTTTATTTATTATAAGCTCATAATCATTTTCTTAGAATATATTCTAGAACTTATTATTTTAGTTTAATACTTTGTAGTAACCTTTGGGTCTTCATACTTTTCTAGAGTTTCTCTAAAATTCATCTTAGTTTTTGGCTTCCGCTTTCCAATTTTGACACTTATAAGGACCAGGCGTTCTTTATGGACTTAATACAAAGGACTTAATACTTAATTCCTTCCTCAAAATGATAATCTAACGTTTTGAAATAGTCAACATTAATCAGAAAAATTTTTGAAATTTTAAATGGTCAATGAATCACTTACAGAGCGGAGTCGATGAAAAGATGAAGAATCGTCCCAAAAAATGGGTTCTTCTTTTCTTTGAGTAATGGATTCCATTGTAGGCACAACTCCATTAAGAATAATTTTTTGCAGAGTTCTGTATTGACCATGCCCTCGATCAATTGAAGCGAAGCAGTTTTATATTTATTTCCTACATCGCCCTAATTCAAGGAGAATGCTTTACAGTGGCAATACAGCCGTTTATACAAAATCATTTTCTGTTTCTATGGCAGACTGTAAGGAAGTCATCGGGTCCAATGACGCTAGATTTGAGAATATAATGTATGACCACTTCAATTTTTCTTATCATTAACCCAATTTAAACGATTTTTCTTTATTCGGCTATTCAAAAGTAGGTTTTTGGCAGGTGTTGTAGCGATTAATCCGATCTTCTTTAGTTGACGTTAAATAATTCGATCAGGAATATCTTTTGTAAAATGTTCTGCACTTCAGATCCTGTTTCAACAGCATTTTTAAATTAATCTTGGAGGCTCGTTCTGATGATAACACGATCTTCTCATGGCTTTCCATGTAGCCAACCTCTGAGCTTTCGTTAATATTGGTAAATTAACAGCTCAATTTACGAATTTATACGTTTTTTGTGATCAATGCAATAAATTTCCGTCCGAAACAATTGCCCTCCTTTAAGCATTCTTTTCCCAGGATTTAATTCAACACAAACTATTTTTAACTATGATAGAAAATCGTCATTAAATTCAAGAACAAAAACAAAAAAAAGAATTGACGTATAGAATAACATTTGGGGAAACCCCAGACTATAAAAGACGCAAATTCATAAAAGTTCAAAACGCGGTTTTTTTTGCCGTTGGGTGTATTTTTATATTGTATATTTTAGTATATTATAACAATTTTATATAATTTATAATTTTGGAGTGCGTAATCAAGAATGACTCTACTCAAAAAAAAGCTTAAACTGAAAAGTATTTTTACGGCGTTTAAAGTAAAACGTTCCCACATCACAGAAGAGACTGTGGATTACCTATATTTTATTGTTTTTAGAGCTTTACTGTATCGTTTGGCGTTGAGTGTACGTGACTTATTCGGTTAGTGTGTCGATTTAAATAAAAAAAATAAAATAATTATTTTACTCGTAAATATTTAATACGAGTACATCCACATAATAAGCACTTTATAATATATTTATATATAAGTGAAGGCAAGACGTTATAGCGCAATAAATTTATTTCGAAGTATTAAACTACAGATCTACACGAAATATTAGAGGTACCAGAATAATAACATAACAAAAAACGAAATAATAGAATACAAATTACAAAAATAAAATTAAATTTGTAAATAATTTTAATAAACTAAATATTATGCATTCAGTTCGAAGATATTTTGTTGTTTTGGAGAGCAAATTTATACAATAGACAGACATATATATGTTTGGATAATATTTGTGGCTTAACAAACCGTCCAGTTATTTTGATGGTCTGTTATAGTGCCTGACACGAATTTTTCTTACACTCTCAACTGCCAATATTTACCTACCATCTTAAACCTACCGTCCTGCACCTACCATCATTTATCTAACATCATTTACTTACCATCATTTATCTACCATCATTAACCTACCATCATTCACCTTCCCTCATTTAGCTACCATCACTTAATCACTTTCATCATTCAGTTGTCAAACTTACGAAAAATCAACATTCCATGTGGATGGCAGCAAAAAACTTTGATCACCAATCCAAAAGGATACACCGTGTAGAAAACCTGACGGATCTAGGGCTCGCAGTAACGAAAATAAAGTTTGCGTTCTAGCAGAGCACCGCTTATATTATAATATTATATTATATTAATGCACCTGGATATGACTAAATTACAGATAATATGATATAGCGAGTACCCCACCTATCAATATGGTTCCTAATGTTGATTTTTAACAGCTTTTTTTCTTTTGACTATTATTCAAAGCCATAGAAATTTTTTATAATACAAATGATTTTAAAGCCAAGCAGGTCCTATCTTTGGGATTATCATACAGACGAATAAGTGTTCTACTCCAACCATTTAAAATTTTTAAGAAAACACTGCTGTTATACGTGGCTGTAAAATTCCGCTTTGGAACGGAATATGGGAGTATTGAGCAAATGTACAAAAATGCTAAAGATATATTGACTGCATTTCAGAACAAAAATTATTGTTCCTGTGTATTATTATATGTGGTTCAACTCACTTTGATTCTTTTTAGTGTGGACCTGATGCATAAAATAAGTCAATTCCTTTCTGAAAATACGCAAAGTTTTTCATTTCATTTATAGCAATCTGATTTTTAAATTGAAATATGATTCCTTTATTTCAAGAAAAATAGATATAAAGGCTGGTTTGTTTTAAGGCAGTGTACTCGGGTTGTTTCTTTTCCTAATTTATATAGCTGATGTTCTCTTATGTGTATTTAAAATCATGCAGTTGCTGCTTTCGCGGATAATACTGCAATTCTTAGTACACACAATCACCACAAAAGTGTATTCCGAGTCTCTCATTTAAATTTTTTGGAGAAATGCTTGCAAAATGGTGCACCAAACCTAATGAAACGAAAAGTGTGTAAGTCACTGATACGCTGCGCAAAAGAAACGTGTCCTCCTGTGATGTTGAATAATATAATTACACCCCAATCAAATGTTTAGAAATATTTCGGCATTCATCAGAATGTAGCCGTTGACTCTAGAGTCCATATCCACAGAAAAAAAAACACAACCATAATTGAAATCGTAGCAACTACACTGGGTTATTACAAAAATTCAAAACTAAGCTTGGAAAACAAGGTTCTAGTTAACAATTAAAACATAAAACACATCTGGTCCTATGGCATCGAACTCTAGAGCTCTGCGTACTCCTCTATTATTGAAAAAGTACAGAAAATACTAAATAAACTACTAAGGCAAATAACCGGTGGTTTATGGTATGTTTAATACATACCATAATATCCATAACGATTTTAGAATCTATAAGATTACTAATATTATTAGCAGCGTAATCCAATAGTGCAGTTTTCTGGTCCCATGATTTCCAGATTAAAATTAAAAATCCCTATTCCAGTGGATTAAATAATTCCTTTAAATTTCTTTTACATATTTTATTGCCTTCTTGTTTTCATTTTCATTTTCTTTCTGCGTGCTTATTGCGTTATGTATAATTTTAGAAATTAAAATTATTAATTAAAATTATTAATAATTATTTTTATATTAAGAATGATACCATTTTAAATATAATATTTTATAAAAAAAAAGATAATTTGCCAGTAAAACTAAATTAAAGCAGAGACATTAATTTTATATAGGCGTCATCAATTATCAAATAGTCTTATAATAACCTAACCACTGATTAGTTCTTTGGCTGTTAGGTCGATCTCACCATTATATGTATTTGTAGAATTGACCAAAAAAAAAATTTTGCAAAAAAAAATTGTTTTCCTAATACCCCGAAGTCAACTAAGTGAACATAAATTCATCAATTACAAGAAGGGTACAAAATATTCAAAAAATAAAAAAATAAAAAAAACAATGGAGAAATCATTCTTTTTCAGAAATCCTACAATAATGGTGTCTGGCTCTAATGTATCAACATTTACTAATAAAAAAATTTTATAAACTAAATAAAATGTTGGTTAAATCGATGGGTTCACTTCTGCAGCGGCCGTTCGCTTCATTTTTTTTTCTACTTTTTTTTATTTGTCTATCATATTATTTTTACGCAAGTTTCTGAGTGTACGCACTGACGTTTCGCCACTGACGTTTTGACACTGACGTTTTGTCTTTAATGTCGGTGTGCATATTCGTCAATGCATTTGGACGGGGTTTTACGTTGTTTGCGTAGATAAGAAACTAACTAAATTTTATTTGTTTTATATAAAATAGCAACAAATATTTGTTTTATAAAAATCAGCAATGCAAATAAATATTTTATTTGTTTCTATTAAGTCCAGCGTTGTATATTCTTTAATATTTATTTAATTTAATTCATTTTTTTAAATAATAACAAAACATATAATGATAAATCTTTTATGTCTAATAAATGTCTAAATTCAATTCAATTCATTTTACTTTCATATATATATACACAATATACAGTATCGTCTCGATAATCAGAATAAGGGTTGTCTGGGTTACCGAAATCTCAAAATTAACAAAAAAAATTTTTTTTAGTTAATAATAACTACAATTAATATGTAAATCAATTTACAGCCAAAATTACTGAATATATTTTTAAAAAGGTATTAAGATTGTTGCCAAAATTATAGAAATGCACAGCTATCTACACTAACTGTTATTTCTACCTGTTATTCCATCTCTATGTACATGGCTAAAGTAGAAAAAACTTTGATAAAATAATAATCCCAAAAAATAATAATAAAATATAATATATCTTAATTTTTGAGCTTCTAGAATATCGAGAGCATACTGTATTTAGTGATAAATATTTTATGCCCAAATACCCAGGTCATGTGGATCATAAACTGAGCCTTAAATTTTAATCGTCACAGACCTGCTGATTTAAATTACTTCAGTAATTGCGTTTCAGTAAACAAAATATATTTTTCTAATCTTAAAGTTATATGCAAAATTCTTGTTTTTTTAAATTGGGACACAATAAAAATTAAATATTTTTTAAAAAAAAGTACATAGTTTAATAATTGATCCAGAGGCAGATAAAGTCGGGTTATTTTATATTTATTTAAGTTGTATAAAATTATTCAAAAATTATTTTAAATACGGTTACTAGTATATAGTTAACATTTTGTATGTGTGTACTAGGTGGAAAGCATCGAAAGACACCGTATGAGAGTTGAACACTTTAAAACCACCTCTTGGAAATGATTGTAAATGATTGTAGTCGCATTTAGCGGATGCAATCTATTCCAGCCATAAAGGGGAACAAAAAAGGGGAGAGCAGAAAGGCTTAGAATGTATTTAGCATGCTAAATTTATTGGCTTTAATATATATATGGATGTATTCAGTTAGTGGTGAAAAGCTTATTGGTCAAGGGGATAGGGTTTACGTAAATCACAATTAACACAATAAATATGTGTGTGAACTTCATTTGAAAATATTTTAGAAATTATCAACATTCATATACGATTATATATGTGCGAAAATACATTGTAACTCACGCAAAGTCTTATCCCGACACCTACATACCATTAATGTTTGAGTGTTGAAATTGGAAACTTTACAGATACAACTGTTTTCAGTGTTTAGCTATTTTATAACTGTAAAAGGCTGCAATTTTAAAAAATAATTCACTCCTGCTTATTGAGAACTATGAAAAATGCTAAAAAACAATATCAACCTACATACATTTATACATATGCAGATTATACTACACACCATCGTTCAGACATGATCTATTGACTACTGACAAGGTTTGTCTGTTAGAAGAGGGACATCTACAACATTGCGGAAAAGGTTATATTTTATGCACAATCAAAAGCAAATGGGAAATTTTAAATTAAATATTTCTTGGTTAGATAAATCTTTCAAAATATTTAGTTTTCGACTTATCGTAAATAATGCAGTTATATTAAAAGTACTTTAATAAGTTGCTTAAAAATAGTTCGTGCATTTATTAAGGCGCCTGATATAATATTTTTATACAGTTTTTATAAAGTTTCAGAACTGTCATATTTTTATTTACTTGTTATTTATTATTTTCAATTATAAAAATAATTTGGAATAAGTAAAACGTTTTAGATTATATCAAAAATTTATAATTCTTATTTACTTTAGTTAGCAAAGTATAAAAAATGTTATATTATTTTAACATATATTTCGTGAGCAATAATTGCTATAGTTATTTTAATATAAAATTTGTGCTTCAACTTTACATAATTTATCCCTCCTTATTACACCTTGTTACACTATCGCATTTAATAAATTTCAAACGAAAATGGTTTTTATTCCATTGTAAAGCAACTTTAAATTTTGTGTATTTTAATGAATTTGCTCTCATTATTTAATTGTTTTTATACAAAAAAAATTTTTTTAGTATATTGATCAACTGGAAATTGTAGCGACTATAGATTCCATTAAAATTTTATTTTTGATTTATTAAATATCATAATTTTCGTTAAAGTTCGTTGAATGGAACTTGAACCAATTCAGATACGTCAATTTGATGCATTTTTGTAGAACTTTTGTGCTACAGAGGTTATTTGACGATTAAAAATTGGTTTGATCGACCGACATATATGACTTAAGTTTTGATTGAAAATTGTCGTTTAATCAAACCATTTTCTGTGTTCATTAATGTGGCAGGAACCAACATTTTTCTAAACCCATTAAATAGACTAGTCTCAACAGACGTCACAAAGGTCATGTAATTTTAACAGTACAGAAGTATAGAAACAGCCTTACCGAGGCAGGCATACCTATGTTACATATATCTCTAAAACCAATACTTATTTTGAAACAGTTGTTTTTAATTTGGAATGCTTTTATTGTTTCATGGATGTCTTCTCATATGAAGAAATTAAATAAATCGAATGTAAAAAAAAAAAAAAGAAAAAAGTGCGTTTGAGCAGTTTTAACATTTCCCACAACTATTACAAACTACACATATCGTTATTAATCATATAATTGTTTAAATTTATTCGCTTTTACGATAAATAATCACAATCTTCTATATAATCTGTAAAATTAATTAGTCAGATTTCGATACGCAATAATCACCTTTTTACTTGCCTGATAGATGGTTTTTTATAAAAATATATATGTATATTCTATATGGAATCTATACGGAATTGTAGCTGTAGTGAGGAGTAACACAATCTCGAGAACAAACAAATTTTATTTACTCATTGAAATATTATATATATAAAAATTTAAAAAATTGCTTTATTATATTTACATAACTAATGTGATTTTTTTTAGTTATTTTAAGTACCTTCAAATTTTTATTTTATAGCTGGAGTAAAATATTTATCTATAATTAATTGATAATTGATAATTAGATAATAAATTTCTCTCTACGGTAGTGAATAAAATTTTAATTTTCTTTTATTATAACAATATATAAAAATAATATATATTATTTTTATTATTATATTTTAACCAAATTTATTATTTCCGTTTTTTCTGATTATTATAATACCTCATTACTTATGTTAGTTAACACCACTTTTATTTTAATTTAATATGAGGAAACTAATTAGTGAGGAAATTTGAGGAAATCTTGAATTAGTGCAAAATAATTTTTTGGTCTATTGTAAAAACAAATTAGCTTGGTTACGTTGAAGTTACGACCTTGTGCAGCAAAGCCCACTTTGACTTATATAATGGCGTATTGTGATAGTAAGAATATATGTTATTCATAACGTTGATAAGCAGAGCCACAATAATAGGTAAAAAACCGATGTAATCAAAACAGAAAAGAGGTCTTTATTATTTTTGATCTTGTACTGTTTAAAGATGGGTACTAATAAAGAAGGTAAATCACAGTTTCTCTCTCTTTCGCACATCCACAACTATAATAAATGATATTATAATATGGACGAAGTCTCATTACCATAGTTATCTTCATTAAATGCACTAATTTGTAAGTACTTATACAGTAGTACTGTACTGGTTTCGCTTTTAGTAGTATTTGGTTCGTTGTAGTGGCAGGTCTCATTGCATATTACCATAGTATGCAGTGACCTGTAAGTACCTAAACCGCAATATTGAGTAGATTGAATACACCAATATTCAAGGGACGAATTCCGGCCAACTGGCTATGAGTATACGTATTAGTAGATAAGTACAGCTGTGATATGCTGCATGTAAAACAACGCTGTTCGACAAGCAGCATTGTATGACAAGAAATTGCACACCAATTTTTATTTGAATTTTTTGATCCTAGAAATAAGAAAATCAGAATATCGGTGACAACTATTAGTTTTGTTTTGGAAATGTAGAATTTGAAAAGAAAACCCAGTAAAATAGTAAATTTTGTGAGACGTTAGGTTAGGTTGAGAAGGCATGTGCTGACAATTATCAGATTTTACCGAGAGAGGCAAGTTGCTGACCTTTGTTGTTTTCGTGTATTGTCTGTTAAACCATTTGGATTTTCAGATTAAGTTGAGGAGATCCGATAAGTGAAAAAGCGATCCCCAAGACATTGAAGTCGCCTTGTCTGTAGTTTTGGACAGAGACACAGGAAGTGGTTGATGGATTCTACTTCCTCCTCATCTTGGCAACTCCTGAATAATCCATATGTTGGAACTCGCCACCGTTGAAGCATAGGTGCAATGGCACAGTGACCCGTTAGTACTCCAGTAAGAACTGCAGGCCATAAGGTTCTAGCGACCTCACAGTCTTCACGGTTAGTCCATAAATTATTAGACACCGCATATTTTGTGAAAATGAACTGTCAATTTATATTAAACAAAACTCACTGTAGTTATACTTGGTAAATTTGTTCAAGTAAAGTTCAAGTAAGAGTGATAACTGCTGATCAATTATATTCTGCAATATAAAATGTAAAATATTCCACATAACATATACTGTTGCGAAGTAAAAATAAACAATTCATAATTAAATATAATTAAGGTTATAATTAAAAAAAAAGTATTTTAATTTTAAAAAACGTTGTTTGTTTATTGAAACAAAAGGGCCAGTAGGAATAAAAACATCTGACTTACAAAATTTTTACTTAAAAGCATTTCCGTACTTTGTGCGTAAACCGCTTTTCTCAGAAATAAAATACGCGTTTTTTTTTATTTTTAATCTTATTTTACTTTTACTTGAAAAGTATAGGAACAGACCTATAATTTTGTATTTGTGTTGAAGTTGTTGCGTTGCTCTTTTGATAGATTCCCGTCCACACCGCTGGCTTAAATTTTAATGGCTGTCACTTTCTTAAAATTATATGGATTTGCTAATAGTGTGACGCCATCTATGTGTTATCCTATGAACGTTATGTACATATTTCTGTATATAATGATTAAGGTTAAAAAAGTTGTATATTTAATACCATTAAAATATGTATTTGTAAAAAAAAAATATTATCTTCTCTAATTGTATGAGAAATGACGAAAATTTTGTTGTGTATTTTTCTATGCAAACGCTTTACTGATTTTAAAAGTCTTCCTCTTTCAATTGAAATGCGTTTGCAGTATTGTTTTTTACTCTTTAAAGCATTTTCTTAAGAACGTATTGAAGATATATGTTATGTATACCTTTTTTGTTTGTTTATTTTTATTTTTGTTTGTTTTTATTATTATATCGTTGTCATTTTATCATTTTCTATTCCTTTCAAATATACTCGGTCTTATGCTTATTTAAGCGCGAAGTCTTTAGCTTATTGATGTGTTGTTGTTGGTGTTGTTGTTCTTGTGCTGCTTATAAAAATGATTTGCTATCATTCGTGTTATTGTTGCCAAATTCGAGCGAGCAGTAAGTAAACTGTTTATTTGTCATTAATATTTGTTGCTATTGTTGTTGCTATTGTTGCTCTTCCTTGCTTAACACTTTTCTTGATTGCATGATTGCTGTTTTATTTACATACTTTTAATTTTTTTAGTATTTTTGATTTGTCGTCGTCGTGTTTAAATAACATCGTGTAGTGATTTGTTTTTTACGATCGGTATTGTGCTTTTTTTGTGAATTTTTTTCGAAACATATAAAGGCGTCGTAAAGTGTTTTTGCAGTTTTAGTCTTTGTAAGACGAGGGTTGCGTTTGCTGTACGAAACAGAAACAGAAACTCCAAACGAAATATTAAAATAATAACAAAATATTTAGCAAAATTTATCTGTGCTTTTCCAACTGCACTTAAAATTGTTCTTTAATTAAAATTAAATTAGATTCGCTAATCAAATTTCTCCTTTGAAAAATGTTTATTTAAAATGTTAATTTGTGCAACGAGGTGAAGAAAACAAGATTGAGCAAAAAGTTCTGTTTTAAAAAAGTGATCAGTATAAATAAATTGTTTTTCATATACATATATATATATATTAAAAAATATATATATTATAAAATATATATATTAAAAAATATATATATTAAATAAAATTAAATATTTTAAAAATTTATAAATTAATATTCTTTTATGTATATTTGCGCCAATGTGCAAATAATCAAGTGTCAAAGTAGTGTTTATTTGGATCACGGATATTTGACGTACTAAAGTGGAAAGGTAAATTAATGCATATATTCTTAAAATCAAAAAAATTATTGTGAAAAAAATGTTTAAAGAATGAACAAATTAAATTTTCTTAATTTTTATAAAAATAATTTTTTTTTTCAAAATAATTTGAAAAAAATATATGTATAAAATAATTTTTGGTTTATTATTATTTTTAAAAAGTGCAACTCCTATTGGTTATGTGTGGCAAATTAATATTTCATATAAAAAATCATTAATTATGCTAATAAATTAATATTAAAAATGAAAACGCATTGAGAATTTCCTGCTCATTGGCCGATGAGCTTTTTCTTGTCACTAACAGCTGTACGCACATACATACTTATGTGTGCATGTATATCATGTGCAATAGAAAAATAATTCTAAAGTGAAAGCAAAAAAGTCAAAACCAAAACAAATTGTGACAAATGCTAGCCTAGTTAGGTATTAAGAAAAAAGTTGCAATCAGATTTATGTTGCTATATCTTAATAGGACAGACTAGTCACACACCAGGACTAAATAGTTTTGAAACACTTTCATACCTGTGTGCATACATATGTACATACATACATATATTTCACTTCATATTGTTTTGAAACAATTTTGTCTTACTATCGGTTGGCCTTAATATGATCAAGATAAATCCTTTAACTTCAGAGCACACAGGCTTAAACAGTAATAGGCATAGTTGGGCTTAGTAATTATTTTATGTCAAGCTTTGTTATTGTTTCATTAATAGCAATGCAAATATATAAACAATAACAAATTGAGAACACAAAACAAAAAAAAAAGGAAAATAAAAAAACTCTATATTAAGCATGAATATTTTTAATGAATATACAGAACTAATGATTCCTGTATTGCCATACATCCAAACATCGAAAAATATACATACAGTCAAACTTCTATAACTTGAATTTGGAACTTCTATAACTTCTTCGAATAAAAATATTGGCACGTGCCAATAGGAATATGGGAAAGTGCATTCTATAAGTCGAATTTTTGTTTTGAGTATGAATCCATGTTAGGGGAAATTCCTTTTTCCAAACCAAATGCCAGCCGCTTGCAAACGGTAGTCAAACAATAGCACACTGTCCTAAAAAGGCTGGATTTGGCCAATTTTCTACATGGGACGAACAGGACGATATTCCTTTAATTTTCTTGAATAACATTGATGAAGACCGGGAATTGATGTAAAAGTGAAGTGAATGTAAAGTTAACAAAATAAGTTCAAATGCTACTCTTAACCATTATATTATATTGAGCTTGAATCTGAAATTTGTATATCAAGCTTTCCTACAGATAACGATATTATTGACCATTATAGCTCTGAATTAGTAGATCCGATTCTAAGCGCAACGAAAAGTGATGATAAGGGTTCGGCGGATGAAATTGTTTATCGGCCTTCTAAGAATGAAGTAGAAGATTCATTCAAAATTCTGAATTTTTATTTGCAAACGAATGATTCTACAACTGATGATCACTTTAAGGATTGAAATAAAATGGAATCTCAGCATTATTATATTTAAAACGTATGTGCTTATAATTTGAATTTATTTAGAGGAATTAACATTGTAAGTGAAAATCTAGTTGCAGTATAATTTCGCTAGTAAGTGAAATCTTTCCTGATATTTATTCCCAAACACCTTAATTATCAACTATTGAATGAAAGTTATGTGCGTTCTCATTATAAAGATAGTTTTTAATAGTGTCAATCCATTTTTTTCTTTGTCTTTACTTTGTGCTTGCATCAAACACTTATCGCAACAATATTTTCTAAATGAGAGGATTGGATCTGGTTATCTGCTTGAACTCATGAATGTTGCAGAAGTAGTTTTGTGTTTTCTAGTGCTATCCAGTAGCTATTTTTTTTAGCACACAGACATCTTCTCATCCAGCGCAAATATAATAAAAATTTTAAATTTGAAGATAGGATTTTGTGTTGAAGTTCCTAATATTAGCATAACAATTTAATAAGAGCTATGCGGTTAATTTCATATATGGAAGAGTGCTAATTATAAGTGTATTATATATCTTGCTATATTGCAATTTTGCTATTGAGTTAAATCTTTATTTGGTATAAATTCTCAGATATAATTATAATTAACTGTTCGATTCAATTTGTGTGGATTTTAAAGATCATTTTTAATACATATTATCAATCCATTTAATGCCTAAGAAGTCTTGTTGTATTAACAATTTCTTTGCGACTATAAGCTAAATAAATAGTAATTCATAGAATGTTGTTTTTTTGATGTTTTTTTTTTTTTGATATCAATGCTTATTTGTTAATACAAAATATACATTTATTGTTATTACAAAATAAATAAATTTAATTTAATTTTCTAGTCTGCAAAAATGTGTTAAAATATTATTAAATAAATAATTTCTATGTATTTCATTATATTTTAATCAATTTAATTAAAAAAAAAATAAAAATAAATTTAAAATATAAACGGAAAATCTTTTTTGAACAATTTCATTTAATTATTATTAATATTTTTAATATATTTGCAACGTTTTAAGTTCCAGTCGTCAGTATATATATATATATAGTACACACTTACACAAACATTTATTAATTATTTTTAACTTAGTAATTATAATTTTTACCTAAATCATATGTAAAATGAATTTTATTATATAAAGTAATTTATTAAAATATTTTAGAGTAAATTATTTCAACCTATAAATTAAACAATTATAAGTATAATTATTGAAAAATTGTGGCTGAAATTAAAAAAAGAAATAAGTGTTAAATATGTATATGTATAAATGAGATAATTAAATGAGATAATTAATTAAGTTGAAGTTAAAATCTTTTTACTTTTACAGCTTATTTTAATTATATACTACATAGTTTCATTAAATTGGAGTCATTAAAATGAAATGATATTTTGACTAAATTTTTTTTCATATTAACGATTTTTTTAATTAGGCAATTATATTATGTAAATAAGAATAAAAACTTAAAACTAATAAATTATTAATTTCATAACAATGTAAGTTTTTTATAAAATTAAGAATTAATTTTAAAAATAAATTCCCTTAAGTTTTAATTGTTTCGCTTATTAACACAAAAATTGTTTTGATGGCAAAAGCACTGTAGATTTTTACTAGTAGTACTAGAGTATCAATGAAATAAATGGAATACTGGTATAATCTAATCTGTTCGGATTAGATTTATGCAACTACATAAATCAACAACACGTACTAACAAATAACTTCTAAGAAAAATATTAATTAAAATTTTTTTTTTATGTGAAAAACTTGTATTTTTTAATTCGTAAAAAAATTTTAAGTAAACACATTGAACTCTATTAAATAGTTATTATAAACAAAAATAAACATTTTTTTTTATAATATTAATACAAATAAAAAATACTAGACGAAAGACCGGATGACTTGTTTTATATTAAAGTAACTGTGATCGAGTATGTGTCTTAGAAGAACAATCACTCTCTAAAATTTAGAAGAAGTAATTATCTGCCTACTTCTGTTATTAAAGGTCATACAGGTATATATTATATAGCTTTATATTATATAGGTATACGACTAGATTGAGTACCACTAGCAGAAATCTCTTCATAAGTTGTTAACATAAGGCTATGAGGAAAATAAACGAAGATTTATTAACACAAGGTTAACTATTAAGATAATATCCACTTTGAAGCATTCGTAGAGTAATAGTCGACCCTAAGCGACTAATAAAGAATCTCATTGACACAAAATTATTTATCAGATTCTATTAAAGAAGCACATAATATACATATAGCATTATGACTGCATTATATTCAAAGTTTTTAATTAAACTTTCCTATACAAATAAATGTAAATAACTTATTCTCATAAGCCAAAGCTTATTTTTTTTAATAAAGGAAGAAAATAAAAAACAACGACATAAACTTGGAATAGAACAGAAGTATTGTGACATTTGTAGTTCTTTGGTATCGAATGCAAGTTTCTTACCAAAAAATAAATACTTTACTCACTGCGTAAAAGTGTATTATATTTTGTCAAATTTTAATAATCAAAGAGATCGGAAGCTTACTCTTACTTCGAGTTAGGTAGTCTTACAGACTATGTTACGAATTTTCATCTGATTTTAAATAGTGATGTCAGTATGTCACATCAGAGAGACTTGCCTTGTTAATTTGATTTAGGGTGCTCCTAAATATAACTATTTAGCAACTTAAGCTCATTCAGGTAAGGAAAGATATCTCTTTATAAATAAATCGACGAATTAGTAAAAGTTATCAGTTAAAATATTAAGGTTATTATATATGTGATTCCAAAGTGAATGTGAATAATATACCGTTTAGATTGTAACCAAACTAAAGGGTATAAAGCACATCATCAAGCAAATATTCTCCTCTAAAAATCGTATAATACTGAATACTTTCAAGATAAATTTGATTTATGTGTCGGCACATATCCGACAATAGCTTGGCGGTTGTTATTTTCCAATGTGTCGAGAATCTTAGTATTGTGAATTGTTGCCATAGACATGATACTTTGCGTATTCCCGCAAAAAAAGTTCTAGATTTTCGTACATTCAATTCAAATTCTACATCAGGGGGATCATTGGAGACCCCTCATTGAACAAAATTCGAAGCAGAAAATCATTATCCAGACTTTGTTATTCGTTCATTAAATCAGGGTGTATATTACGTTAAAATAGCATATATAAAGTTATACATATTATGTATTGGTTTGACTTTTTTGTTTTATATACGGATATCACTGAAACAGTCAGGGTCATAAAGTGATTAATTCTTTATAAACTGAAGATTTAAGATAAATTTATTTTTATATATACAAGCAGACTTTAAACAATTTTTCACAGATACAAAAAACAATGCTTTAGTATTTTTGTTTCTGCTTATTTTTGGACATAATCTCTTCTGAACTTGATACACTTTTCAACATTTTTCTCCTCTTTAAATTTTGCACTGCGTAAAGATCTTCAATACCAATTTACAGCATATATATCTCTGTGTTTGATCAAAATTTTTAGACTCTGAGCTTATCTTGAACCTTTAACAAAAACAAAAAAATGGCCATTGAAGGTCAGATCTTAACCAAGTATGTGCCGGATAAAAGATTTTCTGAGTATGTGGAAACTGTTGTTCAGTAAAGGCTTCATAGATTTTACGCTTTTATAAAGTACTGTAAAGTACTTCTTTAGTCTCGGGACTATTAGGGTGGATCTATACCATAGTTTATTATCAGTTGCGAACCTACATAACTTCTTTTGCTTGAGCCGTTCAAATAGTGCATTGGAAATGTTCAAGCAATTGATCTTAGTAAATCCGAAGAAAACTTAATAATGCGTACATTTTTTATAATATTTTCTAAAGGTAATATCGAAAATTTGATTTCAATAGCTACACAAGAAATTGTTTTCAATTTCATCAATCAATCAATTCAGCTTTTGATCAATTATGTTTATTTTACGACCCCCGCTCCCAATGCAAACAGAAGGGGTGGTTATTATCCATAGTCTCTTTTTTTTATAAAAGATTACTTCGAACAAACTTATAGGGGGTGTATGGGTTAAACACTACCTTACATGACTACACTCATCTTTCTTACTACGTCTATGAGGTAAATAATTTTTTAATGAATTTTTTATTAATTTATTTCCAATTAATTAAAATAAAACACTTCGGTCATTTTAAAACAATTTTATAATTTTTGAAATGTTGGAATACTGATAAGGAATTATAATATTCTTTTTGAAAAAAAAATTTTTTTTTTGTTATTTAACAATATATCTTTATTGAATCGCTATATTTAAAGCCTAACAATTCATTTTAGAATCCTAAAAAACTAAAAATATTACATTACACATCATTTTATATGTACATACTACAATGAATTGTAGATTATTTTAAGGAACCTCTAAATAAGTAGCTTGATATATGGTAAATATATCACGGCGAACAAGTTGAATAAAACAGGATAATATTTAGAAAAACAGGATGGTAGGTCTATCATTCCGTTTCAGTCTAGAAGAGTTTATCATATTAGCAAGAGAACTAACCAGCGGCTTCACAAGGTTTTTAAGATTTGAAATATACTTCTGCCTAGTTCTCTCGAATTCGAGTTTAACCATCGCAACTTCCAAATCGAAATGTGAGTTTTCATTTCTGATATACCAGGGTGCATCAGTTATCATTTTTAGAATCTTTGCTTGAGCTCTGTGCAGGATTTCTACATTTGACAAACAGGCATTGTCATATAGCTGTAAGCTGTACATCCAGATTGGTTTAATGACTTGTTTGCATAACAAGACTTTATACTCTAATCATAAGGAAAACTGATAATTTATAGATTTGAACTTCATTTGAGTTCTCTTTGCTTAGATATATTTTCGCCAAGTTAAGCGTTGAGAGTGAATGTCTTAAGAAAGTTTCTACACATGGATGGGGTTAGGGTAGACCGGCAGAAACCCCATATAATTATAGTACAGCAATATTATGAGATATACTTATACATATATACAATAAACGTAGAATTTAAACGTTTTTGGTAATTATGTGTATTTATGTTTCAATTATTTAATACTTTTTTATAGTCACGAAACTGCAACCAAAACTTTACCAATTACGCACCGTTTCCGGTCACCTACTAGACAAATTATACGACACTTTTATTAAACCCCAATGTACCGATTTGGGTGTTAGGTTTCCATTAGCACAAATAATATTGTATTTTTTGAATTTGATAAACGTTTTGCCGGTTTCGGTTAATATTCAAGTACTTAATGTTAAGCTAACGCCATAAATTAAAAATCGAATTTCGAAATAAAAACAGCGAACCACTTCAAGGGAGATATAAAAATGATTAAAATGGCAAAATGTTTAAAAATAATTAACGCAAATTTTTTAACTTTTTAACTCGACGTTTTTTTTGCAATTAAAAATCGCACATAAATTATTTAATTTTTGGCACCTAAATAAATTATTTCTGCATACTCTACTTCTGATTTAATCGGGGGACATATAAAAATCTTTAATTGCTCGCAAAAGTTGATTTGTGATTTTTAATATTAATATATATACTTTATGTTCCTTTTTTCGGAACACAAAAAAAACAATACAATTTTGATAAATTTTTAAAAAAAATTTACATAAAATATACAAAATATTGTTTTTGGTTCTTAGGGTCAAATAATTGTTAAGCAGTCATTTTGTCACATTTAATACTGCTAAAATTATTTATTATTGATTATTAAATTTTTTTAAATTAAATTTATAAATGTTGTTAAATATTTAATAAAAAAAATATTAATTAAAATGCGTAATAAAGAGCGTTGAGAAATGTTTCGATTGAACCTCTTTATTTCTTAAGGGTCTTGTATAAATAAGATATTTTTTAACTTCAATATTGTGCAAAAATCATTTGATTTTAATATAAATAATTTTTTCAGTAATTATGAATAAAATATTCATACAGAGAAATATATAGTCAGTCATTTAGAATTATTAACAAATTACAATAATTAAATATTAATTACTTAATGATTGTTATAATTTAGAGTTTAATGAATCGCTTGAGAAAGTGCAAGAAGTATTAAGAAGTGAGAAGAAGTGTATATAAAAAGCAGATTTCTAACGACTCCACTTTTGGGACTTATTAAATTTATTAAGATATAGGTAACAGGAGAACTATATTAATGTATATGTTCTCTTTAAAGAGCACTTCTAGCTTCTAGCTCTTCTTCTAGCTTATATCTAAGTTAGAACTGTGACCTCACTGATACATTTTTTTTCTTAAAATTCATTTAACGAAAAAGAGAAACTAATTTGTATTAACGTAATGCCATTATTGTCAAAAATAAAACTAGTTTCATTTGCTAAACGAGTTTAAACGTGTGTGGCTTTTATGTTTAACAATCAGTACATCGGGTACATTATTTTTGATAGTTGTCAATTAAATAGATAATTGATAAATAAATAAACTCTCAATTAAATTGAAAAATAGTATAAGCTGCAACATGAAATTGTGATCCGTGTAAAATTGAAAATTGACGAACATAATGAGGACTATTGTGAATGCAAATTTTGTGCTAAAGTTTCAAAATTTACATTTTAGTCTTACCATTTTTATGATAGAAATGTTTACACAAATAAATTTTGAACAAATTAGGTAACTCTTAAACTTGTTTAGTTGGTCTGAACACCACTTTCGTTAAAACACATTGAACGAGTTGAATATGTTAATCTAAATACAGTTAAAGTCATATTTGTTTGAGCATAAAATTTTCAACACTTAGTACCAATATTTTTGCTTCTGGCTGGTTCAGCTTTTTTTTCTTCCACTCATCATTATGGGGATTTGTGAATTCAAAACGGCTTTCTTAACTAATTGAGGAGGATTCGTTTCTTCCTCGACTATAACTAACTAACTATTATTGTGAATAAATATATATTAGTATAAAATGCTTGTATAGTCAGTTTCAAGTTGCATATAATTCCTATATAAATAAAGGAGTGTGTTTAAATTTTTGATTTTGTGTTATTTACTATTTTGCACATTTTTCCATTTATAAGGAATTAACTTCAATATCTTTAACTTTGTATTTAAAGCTTTGACTTCCAAGCTTGCTTTAGCTTGAAAGTCATTAATCATTAAAATGTTCTTTAAAAGTATGTTATCGAGCTTTGTAAAATAAATGACTTATTTTATATGAAAGCTACATAATATATATAGTCCAAATATGTATTTATCAACTTGAGTTAAATGGGTTTATGAACACTTCCTATGTAAATTTGATTCTCTTATAAAATATAAGACTACTTTAAAGAGATTTATATAGTGGCTAGACGGACATAAGTTAACTGATTTGATCATTTTTATCAATAGGTTTTTACAATAGGTGTGTGAAGGTCGTAAATTAGAACATTAAATATTTATCAGGCTCTTCAAAGCTTCAAGAATTTTGCCGATGGTCAATTGTGGGGCTTGAATTTATTAAAGAAGAAGCTCGATAATTTTTGAATGCTCAAAACAAATTTTTAAATATGTGTACACCTACGCTTTCTGAAAACCGTAATACTCGACCCATTCAAATTTTGGATGCTACTTAAGTCAAAAAAAATTTTTTTTACTCATATAACTTTGAAACACATTCAAATATTGGATGTTACTTAAATCAAAATTCTCTTATACTGATAAACCCAGACTTAATTTTTAAATATGCTACGTATAGATTTTGTTGTGCAACATCTAATAAGCCAATTAATTCATATTGATGGTCAAGAAAGTTATAGAAGTTTGAGTCAAAATTTTATGCTACTAACATAACTAGATATACTTTTTAAATATTCTAATATTCATTTTCCAACTTCTAATAAGCCATTACGTTCGTAATGATAGTCAAGAAAGTTATAGAAGTTTCGTACTTTTGTGATATTTTGTTCCAATGTAAGGAACAGAGAGAAAGAGTAATCATATTTAATCCTTTAAAACACAATTATATTCATTAATAGAATATTTAATTTATTTTGATTTGATTTTCATAACTTATCAGTGTGAACATAACATAAAAGTATATAATATAAAACATTCGGTAACTATTCGGTAACTGCTGACATAATAAGTTTTCCAAATAAAATTATTGAAAAAAATAAACAACACGTACTTATAGATCGCCATAATAATGATCGCGAAGTGCACTTGACAATTGCTCAATCATTATAATCAATCCAACATGCAAAGACAATCTACTTTACTCAATTTAACTTATTCTAGAAGTATCTTGAAAATAAATGTAAATAATATAACATTTAGATTATTACTTCATTTAACGAGAATTATACAATAAATAAGTACACACATTTCAAACATTTTTCACGTAAAGTGCAGCATGATATATATTATCAATCCATATAACTAACAACGTATGCAATATATCAAAGGTAACGAATTTCACGATTTCTATTTTATTATTTAATAAGTTTGATAAAGTTTTACCTTACTTAAAACAACATTATCAAAAAATGCTCAATATCTTCTTTTAATGAATCTTCTATTTCGATCTGCCACTTAATAGTATCTATTCATACTTATGTTTCCACAAAAAAATCTACTAAAAAAACCTTTAGTCCAAAAGTCGTTAATATATCAAGAACAATGAGGTGTCGATGGGTATATATTGAAAAGTAACCTGAATAAGTTTTGAAAAAATTTTTAACAAAATGAGATTTATGAAGAAATTATTGAAATCACACAATTTTAAAATCCATTTTTGCCCAACATACATAAAGGTTTCAAATTAAAAGTTATACGAACTAAACGGTTCTTAATAAATCGAGGATGTTCGGACAGCCTATTGTCTTCAGAAGCCTTTTTCATGTATATATTTCCGTTTATTAGATAAGATAATAACTTTCTACATTTATGGTATATGATTATACAACCTCCCCAATATATTTATATTATATTCTTACAAAACAACAGTTTTTAGATTAATAATTTATTTTAAATAGATCAAGTTGTATCCACCTTTTAAGAACGCGTAATAAGTATACCCCTTCCCCTTTAGTATTTAGAATTGGGAAGATGCCTATTTATAACTATTTTTTTTTCTTAACATGAAAAAGCGTGAAAAGTTAAATTATTCAGTGCCAATTTTATTATATATTTAATTAAAAAATTTTTTTAATTAATATTTTTAACCATAAAATGTTTTTATCGGTAGCAATGCACTTAGCACTTCGAAATAATTAATTATTCCTCATTAAAAACTACGTAATTATATTGACAATTTTTTATCTCTTAATATATATCATCTGACTTGACATATTCTTTGTCAAAGCTTTCGATAAAACTTGTCTAACATTTCTAAATATTCGCTAATGCAAGAAAATGGACCACATATATACAATGTATGACTGTACTATATGCATATATAATAATTGTCTTGTATTCTAGTTTAAAAAGTTAAAGAAGAAACTAATAAGACTTTAAAGGGCTTAAGCTTTAAGCTTAATGTGAACCTCTATTTGACTGTCACTAAGATCAAAGAAGTATTATTAAGTCCCCATTAATAATAATGTAGAATTTCTAATAAGAGGATAATTTCAACAACATGAATTTAAAATACGAAATAAAGCATAAAGAACCTTAATTTGAAAAAATGAAGAACTTGTATGGAAACCGTGGAACCTATGCCGTAGGCGAGGAATTTTAACATCCAATAAATTCTAATAAAAAAGCAAAAAATATGAATACAAACTTATTTAGATAATATTACATCTACTCTTGGCTAAATCAAAAATATTGTGGCCTATATAACATAGCCCTAATCTTATATATGCAGTCAAATGAGTAATGGTTCCGGCAATACATACAGAGACCCGTATCATAATTGTCAATTTCCTACATTTACTACTATTTTGGTAGGTTTTATTTATGCCTTATTTATGTGGATAAGAATATCCATATATAAATACACATATTTACTCCTAATATTCGTAAATTCTAACATTTATTACTAAGCAACACTTTTTTGATCAACGTGACGTGAAACACAAATCCTCGCCACTGGGACCAAATTTTAATCAAAATTTCCTTATTTTTGTCATTCTCTATTTTTTAATTTACAATAAAAACAACAAAAAATTTATATATGACGTGACCATGACTCTCTGTATAACATGTTTTTTACCTACTCATTCTCGGTTTTATTAATAATTAGTTAACTGTATATTTTACTTAAAGACTGGGTGAGATTTTTGGGTTTAATAGTTGCGTCTCTTCATAGTTGCGTCATAGTGGTGTTAACTTTTGGTTAATAAAGATTATGTAAATAATATAATTTTTCTATCTCAATATAATATTTGGTTAACGTGATTTTTATTAGTTAAGTTCAAGGACCGCCAAAATTAGTTTTTTAAAGGTTTTGATAATATAATCACCTGTATAATACCTGAATTCAAATTACCTGTATAATTATATATTATGTATTAATTATCTTTTAAGACTGTACTATAAATTACTACGAAGCAATTCTATCTAGTTAACCCTTTACTTTGTAGTTTAACTATCATTTCAATTTTAACTTAAGGATACTCATCCGTGAGCTTCTTTCTTTAAACATGATTTTTTCACTATACTATTACACCCCAAGTTAGATCGTTGAAATGTTTATATTTTTATTCCTTACAAGTTGCTTATAAATATATTAATTCTCACAACTGACACAATTAATTCTACAGTTATTGACTTTATTTATACATAATCAAATATTTCATTACTTAAACTGCTAGGAAATATCATTTTAGTGTAAGTAAATAGTACTTTAATGTATTCACTGCAATTTTACCTTTGGACATTGTAGTTATGGTTCAGTTTTGAAACAAATTAAAAATAAAAACCTGGGTGGGTTATTACTTCTAACAGAAAATAAATGATTTTACGTATATATCAAGATTCATTAAACTTTGATTGTTAAAATTCGGTTTTTTATAGTTGAACAGTAATATACCTTCAGACAGTATTGTAATGGTTTACAATCTAAGCAAATGATAATAATGATGGGAATGTGTGGTATCAGAGCTCATGTCTTTACGATTTTCCATTTAAAATTGTTTCTTCATAACATTAGGCATCTGTTTTTCACAGTTAATCTAATGTTCCGCCCCTTTACGAAACATCTATGGAACTGGATTTTTCGTTGTACGATAGAACTGTAGAAACATCTAACGAAATTAAGAACTCAATTGGATAACTTACAACTTTGTTGATGTAATAAACCTGTCTCCAATTTATGTGGGACCAGCCAAACTAACAACAATTACCGATATATCATCTGTCTGGTCTTTTCGAGATTGTTGTTCGAAACTTTATTGAAAAAAGAAGCAATTGTGTTGTTTGCAATATTGTCAACTTCAAAAAAGATTTCTAATCTATAAATAATAGATCAGCTTTCGATGTAGTGTAATGTGAGAACTAACAAAATAAGAAATACCACATATATATTACCTGATAGGTTTCTTAGAATGTAGTGTATGGCTTTTTCATATTTAGATTATTGGATTACCCTATTTAAATGTAATATAGAATGATTGAGCGGTTTAAAAGTTGTTTTGTTGTGAACAAAAGACAAAATTATTACTATATATATATATATATATACAATTATTTATATATAAAATTTGATTTGTTTATATATATAGAATTAAAAAATTTTTTTTCTTAAACATCATTTATTGGATATGAATAGACAAACTTAACTATGTGCTAACTTAGTACTATAGATGAGGTGCGCTTAAAAGATTAGTGAAATGAAATTTAATAGCTATGAGTACATAGCTTCTAGTTTGTTTACTGAGACCTCACTTATTAGAATATAAGCACAAAAAATTAAATTTCCAAGTATTAATTTGCCTATTTTATATATATAATGTAATGTACCTATATATAATGTATATAATGTACCTATGCACTTGTACAATTCATTATACATTATACCAGAGATGCATAAAGAATATTAAAATAATCATACATTTTATTATTCTTAAATTTTGTGGTCCCTACTAAAAACAAAAATATCAGAGTGGTCGTTGGTTAAAAAAAAAAATTGGAAATCACTGTAATATATATTAAGAGAGGCGTGTGCAGGTTTATTATACCAGTGTTCAGTTCCCATAAAAATAAAGTATAATATAATAATATCTATTTTAACGCATGAAGTTTTTTTTGCTATAGCCTTCTCAGTTCATTAGTAATATCCAGGTGTTGAATAGCTTCAATCTTCTTGGTGCGATTGAGTAGTGTCTGATATAGATTGAGTGGTCGCATTTTTCATGCCTAGCAGCTACTTATTGGTATGTGACATATCGATGTGCATTTGTATGTTAATCATCCGTCAACATTTGGTTTAATTCTGCTGTGTGATATCTTGGTTCGATTGTTTCGTACAGCCCCGTTATAAAAAATTAAATAAAAATTAAATAAATAAAATAATTACTTGGTTGTCTTGCCTATGGATTTGCCTGTAACTATTTACACATCATTATTATTAATGCATATAATTTCGTTAATTTCTTTTTTTAAAGAATATCTATTAAAACATCATCGGTCGAATATGGGGTACATCCATTACTTATTCTTTATACTGTCTTATAGTATTAGGAAAATAGCTCGATAAAATATAGAAGTAAATATTTTATAAAGAGGTAAGTTATGCATTGGTGATTTGTTGAGCAGATTTTAATAAATAAATTAAAAGTAAAAAATATCTAAAAACTCAAAATGAGTGTTAATATTGTTTTTTTAATTTCTTTATATCAATTTTTAAATAATAAAGTTATTTAATAATTTCTTATGTTAAATTTATGTATTTAAAAAAAATGAATATTTTAAGTTTCAATGCTTGAACACTTTAGCTCTTAATAAAATATAGGTTTTCTAAAAAGGTGAATGAAATTCTTAATGAATTATAAACATTAAAAAATTCCCATAGAAAATTAATTCAATTTTGTTACTAATTTATTATAGAAGTTGCTTTTTGGTTAAATTATTTATAGAAAACATAAAAACAAAAAATCACAAAAACAAAAATTCAACAAGCGAATGCTCAGTTTTCGTACTCAAACAGAATATTAATATGAGCTTCTAGATTAAAAGTATGGGACTGACCTCTCCAGCACGCGCATTTACGTACTTTGCAAGGTTGTGCCAAAAAATATTAGCTTTTTAATATTTACTACTACTCACTTTATTACTGAAAAGTGTATGTAATCAGTAGTAAAAGCGATTATTTATTTGTTTGTCAGCTGACTTTTAGTTACCGAGATCATCAATTGAGTTGCACATATTGCAAGCAATAGCACGATAATACTATCAGACACCAGGCGCGGTAATTAACGGCCTACTAAATAGTTTTATCGAAGCCATAGTAAAATTTACGTGCACCTGTGGAAAAGGTGTGAATATGTGAGAAGAATAAAAATCTCATAAAATAATTATCAGAAAATATCGTCATAGAAGATGACTTTCAGATAATTGTGTATAACGTCATTGTATTCGTTATTACAGTCATATCAGGTATTGAAAATTGAGTACGATAACAAAAATCTTATCATTCGCTAATCATGGCAAAAGATAAATATGTTGGGAATTCATGTAAATCTGAAGAGCAAAAGCAAAAGAAATATATCTGCGTATATTTCTGAAAGAGCTGAAGAAACGTAACCGCACTTGTCGAAACCTAACCGATTGATAAATATCGCTTCTATGGAATTTTCAGTGATATGGATTATTGCTTGTTAACAGAAAGGTATTTGTAATTTATGGCGTACAATAACAATTTCAAGAGCAAATAAAACAACTTCAGTGACGTTGTTGAATGTAACAAATAGGGTCAATGCTAAAATGCTCGATAGTCTCATGCGGAACCTTACGATAATATTACTACTGTTAGCAATGCCAACATAGTTTTAAAAGATTTTATAATTCTTATTCTGATCGTAATACTTTCTTCAGGACTTTTCTACAAGTAATCTAATATCTAAATGGGTTTTTTTTTTACAAAAAATGAGTAATTGAAGTACTGATGAAATACAATTTCCATTTTTGATACAAAAAATTTTGTTTTAAAATGCTAGAACCTTGGGTAATGAATTCCTCGAAACGAAAAATATCGATGAGTATTGAATTTTAATATAACCATTAAAGTAAAATTCTGTCACCATGATTTTATTTCATAATTCATTAAACTTTGATTCTTAAATTTCGACTTTTATGAATCACTAATATCGCAGATCGTTGAAATGTTTATATTTTTATCGGTTTTTATCGGTCAATATTGGTACGAAATAAAGCTTCGATACTGGAATATATACCTATGGCTGAATATAATGAAAAAAATTTTCTTTCGAGTATTTACAAATAAATATTATGAAGGATCCATTTGGGTTGCTATACATTTTACCATAGGGCTTCATAAGAATAATTTGCTCATTTTTATTGCTTGCTGTCAATATAAATGCATTCCGTATATATATCTTACGGAACACATAACTTCAAAAATGGTGTGCCTACATCAATTATTTTTAGTATTATGCATTTAAGTGGTCTGCGATATCACAAAATGAACATAGTTTAAATGTTTTTGGACAAAAAGCTTGTGGTCGACCAAGCACCTGACTAATCTTACTCACCTGACATGTACCCAAGTAACTCTTTTTGGTTTTCTTTCTCTGCATCGAAGGAGTTGTAGGCCAATCAGTTTATCAGTTGATCGGTTTAGAAAAATGTATGTAGAATTGGGACAATCAATAGTATTGTTGTAATGTATTCAATTGACCTCTAATAATGAATTGAGGGATTGATAATTGCTTTGTCTAATATTTTTAAATTCCCTATAGTTTTCATACAAAATGTAAGAGATCTTATAACAGGAACTAGTGCTAATTTAACTAGTTCAAGCCGGTCAATTCGAGCATAAACATTATATCAGTTTTATTTATTTTGTGGTTTATTTAAGAATGATAAAATTCTATCTGAATGTGAGGAATCAAATCTAGAAAATGATTAACAATATCATGTTCACTTGTATATCTCTTCTTTTTAAATTAACTGGTATTGACATGTGAAATTGAATTTGTTCTTCAATAAAAATATTTAGAAATTTTATTTAATCAGATATTTATTTATCTTGTACAACAAACTGAAAACATAAATTAATAATTGTTATTTTGCACACATAATATATTATTAAATTTTAATGATTTATTGATGTCTTATCGCTTTTGAAATAATTTTTGATAAGTCGAGTAAAATTAAAACAATCTCCACAATAGACGTTAAAATGTTATGGTCGGTATAAAATCGCAATCAGCGAAAATACTAACGATAAGCACTGCAATTTGGCTCTGTTAACCAGATTTAAGCATATGAAGTACGAAATCAGCGCCAGCACAAATGGCTACTGCCGGCACCAGAACTAATTGCTTCCGTTTGATGGCCGGCCATAAACTGCCGCTTGATTGCTGCGTCTATGGGTCGGGCGATTTTTTTACAATAACCGTAGTGAAGTGGTTGCTGAAAATGGTTGTTAATTTTGGAAATTTTAGATTTTGGCGTTATCACAGCGATACGTTTAGTATAGCCAATATTTCTACACAATATTGCCATTGTATTGCAGCAATTTATTTTGATAATTTTGATTGATTTGACCCAAAACAAGACTTGTACACAAACAATTAGCGAAACCATTGAACTTATCGAATTAAGCACTCTGATTATGTTCAGCTAATTGACTGCGCCACTTAATTTAGTCATACAAGAACAGAATTAATTAAGATCATTGTCAGAATAGTTCAATTTATTTATTTATTTACTTTTATTAAAACATTTGCGATTTACGCAAAAGAGGAAATAAAAGGAAACAATAAAAAATTTAATAGAACTCTCATCTTTTTAACCATTAATCTGTTTCCTAATATATCATTTTATAGAAGGGTTCGATTAGAAATGAAAAGACAAAAACAAAAATTTTAGATAACTTATTGAATTTACATTTTTGTTGTTGTTTTTTCATTTTTATGCGAACCCTTCTAGCTTTTAAATAGTTAATTTTCGTTACAAGACGTGTCACTTTCGACAAAAAAGTAAAAATAGAAAAGAAAAAAAAAAATATTGATCACACTTTAACGTCAGAATGTGGGTAGGTAAGTTTGAGTGGAGAACATGTTTCCAAAAAACCCACTTGAGCTTAAATAATGACCTATTGTGGTGCCACAGGAACACCATTGGTACTTACATAGGTTGAAATCAGTATACAACCAACGCCAAAAAAGGTAACGACTCCCCCACTAGGTAAAGCAAAACCAACCTGACAGTTTTATGAATTCGGCTAAGTCCCTAATATTCCAAGATGTCAGCTTGGTCAGGTTGTTCAGAAAAGGGGCTCCAAAGACTTTCGATTATCTTCGAGTTAAAGAAAAGTACTGATACATGAGATGGAGCACGGTTTCTTTCTCATTCTCAGGCCCACATCCGCGACAAAAGTCATTATAGAGTAGACCCACTCTCATAGCATACCTTCCTATTTCGCAGTAGCCCGTCAGCACAGATACAGTGGTGCTGAGCAGGTTCCGCTTTATATAAAGTAGTTGACTAGTGCTTTTTTTGTACAAATAAGACCAAGTCTAAATATCTAAATATCTGACAAAAGGATTCGTCAGCTCAATATTGCTTGGTTATGCTCAGGTATTTTTATTTAACTGCCAGTTTAACTGTACCAAGTGGAACGTCTATATCTGAGAAGTAAATGCCAGGGAGAAGAGCGCCTGCTTAAAAGCAAGCTCGTTTGCACAATCATAGACAGCAATAAAATCATTGGATCATGTTTAAAGAAAACTCAGAAAAGTACTGACTGCTTAAGATGATTATTGATAACACAATAATTACTGACTGTACTGACTTGGTTCTTACTCTTTACTCCTTTAAGAAGCAGTACGAAACCACTAATGATTTTGTTACTGACAGTGATTATATCTTATTACGCTTAATATTAAAGTTATATTGCATGACAAGCATGTCCCCAACTCCTCTTTATAAAATATATTGCTGTGATATTTATTAACATTTGTGTACCATAACTTCAAACAAAATTTATCGAAGCTAATAATTTATGATATACTTATTATTATTAGTGTCGAAATGATTAATGAATTAATCATTGAATTTTTTATGATTGATGGACTAATGCAGAGAATTGTGTTTGATTGTTATAATTTAAAACACTCAACTAATCTGAAAGATACGAATATGGTGCAGTATTTCAAAATTTAAATTCTAAATTGCGATTATTAAGCAAATTTTTTAAACAATATCAATCAATAATATTTGGTTTATTATACCATAATTTCTTTAATAATTTCTTTAATAATAAAAATTAATTTCATAAATAAAACTTTATTTCATTAACAATTAAATTACTTGGCTTAATTTAAATCAAAAATAAATTAAGTTAAAGAAAAATAATTTGTTTATTTATGGAGATAACAAAGTAATTATTGCATATAACTATATTAATATTATACAATACCGCCATACAATTACTATGTACTAGACATAAAGATTTATTATTATCATTATCGGCCTTGATCATTATCCTATTTTAAATATTAACAAAACAACAATTGTGTATAGGCTGTAGAACTTGTGATACTACGAGTACTGTAGACTTATCGTCTCTCATATATTAGTGGCGGTACATTTTTTCTTAGTACTAACAAAGTTAGCACGATTATTAATCATGAAAAAAATATTTTTATACTAAGCATAAAGTAAAATATTGGTTTCAGGTTTATATTATATATACTCAGGAAAATATGCTCTAACCACATACTAGTTAAATAGACCTGATCATTATGTTAAAGAAATTTTAGCTGGTGTGATGAAGAAGATATGAAAACCAACATGTGGTATGGTTGATGCGTCAAATGGGAATATTTTCACCTAAGATTTAGTTAAAATCTGATTAAATCAAACACATTATTTTTTTGAGTATATGATATAGGTACAGGAGTAACATATACGGGGTCTTTCTGAATTATTTGCTATACTATATATTTGCGAAAAGATTCGTTCTTTCAAATTATAAAAAAATAATAGGTAGAGTGTTGCCGATAATAAGTTAGTGAAATAGGTACGAAAAATAAACAAAAAATCAATTTTACTAAAATTTTATAATAATTAAGGTTTTAATAATGATTAAAAATTTTTCAAAACAATTAATTTTGATACATAATTTGCGAATCTATTTAAAAATGAGAACATATTAAACAATAAAGAATACAGTCAAACTTTCATAACTCAAACTCTATAATTTGAATTTTCTATAACTCGAACTAAAAAGAGTGCAACAGGGTTCTAGAGAGCAAATTACATACAATATTGCTTCGTCATAACTCGAATAAAAATATTGTCACTTGTCAATAGGAATATGGGAAAGTGCATTCTATAACTCGATTTTTTGAAGTCCCTTCTTTCCAAACAAAATTTTTCAATTTTTTCTTTCTCATGTTGCTTCTTTGTGCAAATGCCAGTCGCTGGCAAACGGAAGTCAAACGATAGCGCACTCTCCTAAAAAGACTGGATTTGACCAATTTTCTACATGGGACGAACAAGACGACATTCCTTTAATTTTCTTGAATAACATTGATAATTACCGGGAATTGATGTAAAAGTGAAGTGAAAGTAAAATAAATAAAATAAGTTCGAATGCTACTCTTAACCATTATATTATATTGAGCTTAACACTGAATTTCTATACCAAGATTTCCTACAGATGACGATATTATTGAACACTATAGCTCTAAATTACTGGATCCATTTCTAAGCGCAATGGAAAGTGATGATGAGGGTGGATGTGATTGTTCATCAGCCTTCCAAGAATGAAGTAGAAGACTCATTCAAAATTCTGAATTTTTATTTGTAAACGAATGATTCTACAACTGATGATCACTATAAGGGTTTGAAGAAATTAGAATCTCTGTTAACTGAAAATAAGAAAAAAAATTCACTTCACTATAACTTCTGTTTCGTGTTTGTTTTCAAATCAATAAATATCTTAAAATGTAATTCTAGTTTTTCTAAAATTTAAAAAATTAATTCTCCAACTCGAAGTCTCCATAAGTCGAGCCATATTTTCGCAAAATGGTACTTCGAATTATGGAAGTTTAACTGTATTTGATAAACTGTATGGATAAATCGCTTTCGAAATGTTTATTTCACTTAAATGAATTCGAAAAGAATGATGGTTTAAAATTGATTATTTTGGAAAATTTTTGGTTATATTTGGCAAAATTCATAATTATTTCAATATTTCAATTTGTAAAATTATTTTAAGTTGGATCTTCCTCTGGATGTGTGCAATAACCAATATGTTATTTAATTACCTTTTAATTATTTTTATTATTTATTTACGATTTAGTAATTCATCATAAGTGATTAGGAAATTATGTTACTTTAGGGATAATAACGTAATTTTTTTGGAGAGTTCTTATCGATTAAAAAGTTTGCGACCTTGATGTTGGATTAAGATAAGCCCTGCATTATAATTATTTATGGAATTATGTATGTCTGTATTTTATAAGGTGTGGTATGATAAACTAAATAAAATTGATTGATTTTATTGAAACAATATTTTTCAATAAACGCACTTTAAAATTAACACTCTAAAATACTGCACCATATTTGTATCTGTCAGATTAGATAAGTACTTTAAATTATGACAAACAAACATAATTCTCTGCATCATTCCATCAATCATTAAAAATTAAGTGATTAATTTATTAATCATTACGAGACTAATAATAATAAGTATATTATAAATTGATAGCTTCGACAAATGTTCGTATGAAATGATTGTACGTAAGATAAATTTAATGTGTTAATAAATATCACAGCGATATATTTTATTTAAAGAAGTGAGGAATATTTTTTTTTTGCAATGCAGTTACAATATATAGTAGCTGACTGTAAGATTTTGAATGACATATTTAAGTATTGAGGTTACTTCACTTCTTCACAAAGCAATTTTTTAGCAAACCCGTAAAATTACAAATTTGCGGAATAGAAGTGAAATCTATTGAAATGAAAATCCGGTTTATAATCCTTCCGACATTTAAACCCAACCACAAAATCGCTCTATTATTGATATACGCTTCTTTGCCATACATTTTTTTTATTTTTTAGATTGGTTTCTAAGGATTAGTTTCTCGTATTGCGTACTCAGAAACAGCATGTACATAACTAGCAGAATAAATGTTCTTGTTTTTTTTCTTTTTTTAATGATATTTTAAATAATTATACAATATTTATTAAAATAAAATATTTAATCAGCATTTTTTTTCCTTAAATTTATCTATCTTCTGCTGAATTGATAATATAAACACCACTAATTTGAATACTTTATTAAACATTGAGACTCTAATCATTTTCGAGAACTGTTTCCGATGAAAAATTCCAATAAATTTTAATCTTTTTTGGTAATTTGTGAAAGGACACTGATTTTTTATTTTAATTTAAATGAGATGGTGCATAACTGTACAAAAGCATACACCCAGTCCACTTCCTTCAGCTAGCTAAGCTATTTTTGTATCCCTTTGAATATTCCATCAGTTTTGTTTTCTTTTGTTAAGAAGAAAGTTTTGTCAGCAACACGATTTTGTATCAAAGATTAATTATCAAGGATATTTGGTTAACTGTCCCAAAGTTGAAACTCACTATATGTAAGTGTATATACATTTATGAACATTACATAGCAAAATTCAAACTTCTTTTATTTAAAAAGGTTTATTGATAATTTATTTCCAACCATAACTTCATCCTTGCAAACAGACATGTGCGTCTATTTTAGGCATGTAACCGAAACCGTCTGACGATGTAAAGGCTGGCTGACTAGACTTTTTATGAGAGACAAAATAAATGTCCCCTCTGGATTTCTAAAATACGTGCTTGAAAGCTTTAAAAGCTTCTAAAGCTTAACAATTGGCATTTAGAAGCGTTACAATAGACAGCACAGAGAAAGCTTGAGCATTCAACTTCATCTGCTCAGCTACAACTCTGCAAGGATTTTATCTAGTGGTTGATATTCGAGTATATAATATATTTATTCAATATTGCAATATTGTATATGATAAATCTACTCCCTCCAGTTTTTTGTGAAAACCAGCGAGTCTTATTCTATTTGTGCTACCTTTAAACAAAGTTGTGTACCATATTAGCCCAACAGAAAAAGTTGGACTAATTTGTTTAAAATTTAACAAATTATAGCAACAAAATATAAATATAGAAAATAAAAAAACTCTTATCCCTATTTACAAATATAAATACACAAGTATAACTTTTGTATAGGTAAACTCTTGCACAATAACCTTTCAGAATACTAGAATGCTGCATGTTTTTATTTGAATTCAATTCTTAATATTATTTACTCAAGTAATTACTGAAGTCATATATTGCAAATGTTACACAGCACACGATTTGCTTTTCTAAATTGAGACACATTGAGACTACGAATTAAAGTTCTTTACTCCACCCACGCAAGCAATCAATGTTAAAGTTGCATTATATATACATACAGTCAAACTTCCATTACTCAAAGTATCATTTTGTAAAGATGACGTTCGACTTCGAGTAAAAGACTTTTTTTGTATTTATATGCTCTCTAAACCCTGTTGCACTCTATTTAGTTCGAGTTATAGAAAATTCGAGTTATGAAAGTTTGACTATATATACACTGGGTGTTTTGTCCTACCGTGTTTTACCTTTGGGACGTGATTTCTAGGTTCAAGAAACAAACAAAAAGTGTTAAGGAAAGAGGTCAGATTTTAATTGTCAATATATATCTCCATACAGGGTTTTGTATGCTAGAGTGAACTCTAACCAAAAAAATAATAATGTGAAAGCGAAGAAACCACAACAGACCTAAACGAATAATCTGGGTCAGGAGGTTGTTTTCGAGCACAGATTAATAGGTAATTTACAATACTTTTAGCTAAGCAGCAATTTGTTTTGCTCTACGGTAGTGCAGATTTCATTCAATTCGAATTTTGACTTTCCGTGCAAATATAATTTTTCCTGAAAACTTTTATAGCATATGCAACAATACACGTTTCATTATAACTCATTAAATTTGAACTGGTAAAATCTATTAACAGTAGGTTCTCTGATTTAACTTTAGGTGCTTGTGATTATAAGTTTGATTATAGCGCTATCACATTATTGAATATGTATTTAATATATCACAGTGAAAATTATTTGCAGAAAATAATTCTAATAAATGATGATATTTGCTTTGGCTTTGCTGAAGCTTAGATGCCCTTCACACAGAATTTAAAATCTACAATGAAGTCCCATTTATCATAAACGATAATAAAAATAGTATAATATAACAAAAACTAAAAAACTATATATAATAATAATAATAATAAAATTTTGTTAATACTTACAGTGGTCCATCGTATAAACGCTTCGTTGTGTTGGTTTTGTTTTTTTTTTAAATTTATAGTTAATATAATGTATTTTTTTTAATATTTAGATAAATATGTTTAGTGTAAATTGTAGGAAAAATATAATATATTTAGTATTTTACTTTAAAGTTTAGAGCACATTTATATCGAACAGATATTTGTTCGATTATGCGATGGAGCCATTGTATATACCGCTATTTATTTATTTTGGAGGAGTTACACATAATATAGAATCTATAATCACACATATAATATAGAATCTATCTATAGTATTAATTTGTAAGATAACTATATCCAAATCTCAACCGAGATTGTAAATATGAAATCAGAAGTGCATACGCGAACTCATGATGATTTTTGCCACCAATTTTGCGTGTTATAGCACATTAAAGTTGGTTGTAGTCCAATTGTGACACCCAGTATATCACATAAACACATATATCACATTAACAGGGCATCAAAGTGAAAGATATGTGAAAGACGTTAAATGTTTATTTTTAATATTAGTACAGTTAAGGAGAGTCAAACCAAAGTATCCGAAATAGGACTTAGATAATATCACACCAATTTTCATTTCATTGTATATACAGATCGGTTGATACTATAAAAATTCTTGGTGTAGCGATATCTATAACTAAGTACGTAGGTGCTGAATGGTATACGCCTTATATACTCTTTATATTTTATATTATATTTTATAGTATATTTTATATTATATTATATTATATTATATTATATTATATTATATTATATTATATTATATTATATTATATTATATTATTATGTTATGTATTATTATAATATTATATATTATATTATATATTATTATAATATTATATATTATATTATATATTATTATAATATTATATATTATATTATATATTATTATAATATTATATATTATATTATATATTATTATAATATTATATATTATATTATATATTATTATAATATTATATATTATATTATATATTATTATAATATTATATATTATATTATATATTATTATATTATATTATATTATATTATATTATATTATATTATATTATATTATATTATATTATATTATATTATATTATATCAATAAAATCAATGAGATGATAGACCATTCCCAATTAATTAGTTCTATTTTACATAGTAGTACACAACGGCTTCTTCTTAATATTAAAGCGCCGATATAATCAAAACGTGTGGTTCGCATTAGAATTTCCAACCTATAAATATACATATAAATTATATTTAAAAGAAATCATATACCTATTTTTGAAATGAGTTTTAATTATCATTATACGCTCTAATAATGTCAACTGCTGATAATTTGATTTAGCTCAATTATCATCTTTTTACGGTTTGTCATAGATGATTAAAAACGTAACAAATTAAAAGTAATTTAGCAGTTTTAGCTTTATTATGATAATACGAAAATTAATCAGTTTAGCGGTTTAATTGTTGGCATATTATACATTTTGATATTTTTGTTAATGAATTTTTAGCAACAAATTTTGAAAGTAATTATAATAGATTCTATTTAAAGACCTGCTATCGCTAATCAACGAAATAGGAAGAGTTCCCAGCGTGTGTCTCTAATACTGAAATTATCTTCCGCGGCAGTTGGTCCTTGAGAACTTGAATTTAGATTTTTTTTTTATCTCACACATATGAATAGTACAAAGTTTCAACTTATTTTGCATTTAATTTAAAAATTAATCTTTTTTTGAAATATTAAACTTCGTAAGCCTTAGGGAAGACTTAATTCTCAAACTGTGCAGAAAAATGAAATGCAATGCACATACTTCAATATTTAAACTTGATGTGCTAGTTTGATATTTTACCAGTATTTTTATAAATAAATATAAATACTCCATTAAATACACGCTCCATTAAATACTTAAATATTCACATAATCTTGACTTCACTGAAGCACTACATATGACGAAAGCCTTAAATAAATTTTATTTACAAAAGATTTCGCCCTATTGTTACTTGTAATTAACATGTCACACTTTAATCATTTACACTTCGACTTTGTACTTCAAGTAAAGTTCTTGTAAATTTTATTGTAAATATTTGAATTATTAGTTAAAGCAACCCTAAATGAAAGTAAATATTTATTTTCACTGATTAAGGTTAGCGTAAACAATTGAAAGTTATATGACATTAAATTTTTAAACATACGTCCAGATATTGTTACTTATGATCTCTACCTATTTGAATTAGATGGCATCAAGTTCTCACATATATACCTGTGGGAATATGATGATTGTACTATATGTAAGTTAACATTAAAGTGAAATTATCAGTTATTAAGCCAGCTAAATTTAGTCCATTTCCTTCAAACAATAAAAAGGCTAACAAACTTTATAATGAATCTAACTGTGGTCGAGGGCTAAAAGATCTATAGACTTTAAGGAAAGTAGATTCAATTAATCAATCAAATTAAAATAAAACCTTTTAAACTTATCTGTTCTATTAAATATCTGTTCTATATATCTTTCTACGATATAAATCAATTAAAGATCTAATAATAGATATAGTACATGTTTTAATTATTAAGTATCTTTAAATGATTAACATAAGGCTTAAATAATGTAATTAATAATATATAGCTTTGTATATTTATTAAAGCAAATGTGTGCTTGGTTAATGCTATTGTATATGTACGGTTCTCTTAACATTTTAGTTAAAAAAATAGGTCGGTTTCTTGCACAATCGGACATTGCAATCGCATGTGTCATCTTCTGGATTGTAGTGGGTTTTTAGAAGTTCCAATTCGGATTAAATATTCTTCGGTTTACTAAGTTTAATCTTTGTGCAGAATTTGTTTATTTGTTTCTCAATTATATATTTTATGCTTATTTAATTTCTAGCAGCTACCCATGCGCCACTTTACCTAGCACAATAATACGTTCTCAGCGCTTTCTCAGCACTTCGTATATAACTTGTTCGCGCTGTGATTTATTAGATTTTGTCGCTTCTGCTGGCTTTTGTACCGGTTTGTTGACAAAGTGGTGATAACTCACAATGCCTCATTTATCACGTGTGCGAAATCATGAGGGAGACTAATTATTTAGCGTTCATTATGATGATATTACCCTTAGAGACTCTGGCTTAGATAAAAATCTGTTTTAGCGGCACGCATTCACAATTATAAACAAATATCAATGAATTTTTTATGCATTTCAAAGTAATTTTATAGACTAGCGTAATTTTTTATTTTTAATTTTATGATTTTTATTAAATTTTTCGATCATGAACGTAGCAACAAATATTAAATTGTTTTAATATTAAGCAGCTGCATTTCTATATAATATTAAAATTTAATTGCAAATTTTGTATGACACTACTAATAAAATCAGCTAACGATTCACTGGTATAGCCTAAAATCTAAATTCCACTTTGAATAAGTGTTTATTCGGGTCACAATGCTTCTCCTCCGACACTCCCGTGGGATGTCGTCATCTATAACTTTATATGATGTACTAACATGATATACTATCCACTGAATTGTGTCAAATTAATGAAGAAATTGTGAACTAGTATTCAGCATTATAGGTGATTTTAAAGATAATGCTAAAAGAAATATCGAAATTGTCCCAATGTACCATCGAATAGATTGGCGACCGAATTCGTAACAATTATTTCATCTAACCCTACTAATTACTATATAATTTAGAAATGTTAAATGAAAAGTACAAGTAAAAATAAAATAATAATTTAATAATAAAAATATAATATAAGGTTACATATTGAGATATAAAGTTTCAATTGTCTCTAAAAGATTCGCAACATTTTGTTTTCAATATTTTAGTTAAACCACTTCTGATCATCTTAACATTTTTCCATTTAAGAAAGAAAATTTATTAGGATTAAACAGAGTTTTTTAATTTACCAGTTAAACTGGGTAAGCTAAGAACTGGATAGTAACGCTCTTAGGAATTACATTACGTGATTATTATATTATTTTTAAATATATTATATATATATATACCACGAATTGGATATACTGCCAATGCTGGCTTAAGACTTCAATTAAAGGTCCTCAATGGTTTAATACATTATATATATAACAATCTTTATCATATAATACGATTAATGAGCTTGAGGGACCTCGAACTAGATATACCGGGAAATACTGGTTTGATAGTTGAATTACTGGTCCTTAATCAGCCATTAATGAATTAAATATATTGTATATATATAATAATCTTTATTATACAATACAATTTTTAAGTTTGAGCGACCTCGAACTGAATATACCAGAAAATATTGGCTTGAAAGATCAATTATGGAATGGGTTAGAGACAAAATTAGTAAATTTAGTGGCAATGCATACAACATTGTACGACAAAAGTGGTGGAGCAGCATCGACACACCTTTTTTTTAGTACCATATACGTTCTTATATAGTATTTATGTCATTATGTCATTTATGTCAACCTGCAGGAAAAAAATTATAAAACACTTTCTCTGCGAATGCCCGGCTTTGGCGTCCAGAAGAAATAGGTTTTCAGGAAGACAGTTTATAGACTGTTCATCGGTAAAAACGAAAAACCAATTAAATTATTTAAATTCAACGGGATGGCTTTAGTCTACACTCTTCTTTCTTAGTGGTTCTTGTGAGGAATGTGGTAGTAAAACGCCGAAAAATCGCTGATTGAGGTACATGGAAGTTATCTAAAATCCTGCCACTGCAACCAATTAACCAAACATTTGTAAAAAAAAATTTTTTAGTTATTTAACTTAGTTTTAGTAGTGATACATTATGTGTAAAAACTATTCGGAATTTGTAATTCAAAATAGTATGTGCACAATAGTAATTGTCTCCCTTTTTGTCTGTATGTCTGCAATCTGCCATCGATTGGCGAGTGATTCGAGTGATCTCAGTGTTGTATATATATTATATATATTCTGTGCAAGTCCGGAAATTGTTTTTTTTTTCTTAAAAATGCCCTAACTACGATCGAAACCATAAACTTCATTTACATTAATAGTTTATGATTGTTTATATATATATAAAAAAAAATGCTATTAACGTTATTAATATGAGTGAATATAATTAAATCTTTTAAAATTATTTATTTTAAGTACATTTTATTGGTTACAAAAGTAACTCTTTTTTAGCAATAAAAATAACAATTGAATTGCTTAGCAAAAGTAATGATTAACAAATTATTGTGTAAAAGTATTAACAATATTTGCTATTAAAATATTTATCTTTTATTGCTAATTTAAGTATTTGACATGTAATATTTTTTTTTTTAATTTTCAGTTTTTATGTAAGTTTCCTCGATCAATATAGTAATTTACAGTATTTTATTGGCTCCGAAGTTGTTAATTTTTTAAGTTAAAATTGGGTTTAGTTGCGCATGGGTTAATAAGGTGACCTCATTGAAGGTCGGCGATTAAATTTGTTCAATAAAAAAAAAAAATGGAAAAAGTTAATGAACAAAAAAATCGAAATTGTTTTTACATATGAAAATAAATGCTTTTTTTTCATTGTATCTTTTTTCCACTGATTTTCAACTATAAACGTGCGGTGTGTACAAATTGTTTTTTGGGTTTAATAGGTTGGTCAGATGTTCACTGAATGCTTACCGTACTGGTTTATTCAATTGTACATCACACCGATGAAATCACTTAGTTTTATATAATCTTTGGTCTTGATCGGTGCATTTCTCACTAGCAAATATTGAGCCCGAGAATTTTTAAAGCATTTTTGGCGTAAATATGCCGCAAATTATTTCGTTTCATTCAATTCTCAGAATTGTTTATGTGCTTCTTTGCAAAAATCGCAAAGAGCTTAGAAAAAATTTTAAAATAATTAAGAAAAATGAAAAAATTGCAATATATTTACATAAAAGTCAACAAATATTAACATGCCTTGAAAACTTTATTCAGTCATAGAGTGAATATCGGAAAAGTACTTGCTTAGATGGTTAACAAGTAAAAATATATAAAACTACTATAAAGCGAACAAATTTTTTTTGTTTTGTGAATTTTAAAAGTTAAACATTTATTTAGCATTTAAAACTTACAAAAGTAATCTCGAAACTTTTCAACTTTATTCGAAAACTTGGCATTGATTGCCAAGTTTTCAAAGTTTTACGAAATGTGTTACCATTCGTTTATTAACATCAAAATAACCACAACAAAAAACAATGTAAGTAACTTAAAAAACAAATAAGTTAGATACTTTATCACTAGTCATGTCATATTCAAGAGTATAAGAAGAATTGCTAATACTAAAATGCCAAACTTCCATTTAACATTTATTAAGGGTATTGCACGCTTCATACTATTGTGAACAAAGGATATAACTCTCAAGTTTGGCTATATGGTATGTCTGTAACGCTAAAAAAAAGCTATGGTAAAGGCCCATAGAGATAATATTTATTCTAAATATTTTTAATTCTTTATTAAGTCAGAATGTTTTATTGTTATTCATCTGGTTGCCTGTCTGTCTATCTCTTAACACATTATGAGGTATAAGTACCCGTTTGAAATAAATAATTATAAGTGACAAGGGAAAAAAATTGTTGTATTAAATATATGACTACGTCTCAAAGATCGTAAAAAGAGATAGAAAAAAATTCCGTCCATCTATGGTATATTTTAACCAATAATATTCCTCGCAGCCATGTGTTTCCTGAGCTAGCCGCTCATATGCAAACTAATGTGAGCTAATCGAATAAAACTCAAGACAGAGATTTTTTATTGATTATTTTTGTGGGCTGGATTTATGTATGATTTAATTTTAGAAAGCAAATTTTAAAGTTTAAGTTTTTAAAAAAATTAAAATGAAATATTATTAAATATATTTGATTTGTAATTACACGTGTGATAGGTAAAGAATCTTCAATAAAATCAATAACTTTTTTATTAATTTTGGCTATATATATAATATATATTATATAAATTATATTATAAAAATATTATATATTATATTATATGCTATAATTATATATAAATTATATAATTATATTATATTAAATAATTAAATTATATGTATAATTTAAATTAATAAATTAAATTTTATTTAATATAAAATTATTCTTATATTACATAAAATATATTTATATATTAGATATTATTCTTAAATTATATAAAACATATTTATATATCGAAGCTAGTGCTAAAATCCAACAAAGGTTGATACAGTCTATTATGATTCTATTGAAGTCATTGTTGTAAGAAACAATGATTCTACCACTTATCAAGTGTGAATCTTGATAAATTTGGGTAGTAAGTGGCATTCTGAACTCTTAGTTGCATTTAAGATAAAAGTGATTTTGAACAAGTTATACTACAAACTATAAGTGAACTATATTAAAATAGATACAGTCACTCACTTCGGTGAGCGGATCATCTAATTTGTATGGCTGAGGAGTAATAAATTCGGAAAATTCTTTGTGAAAAATTTTATAATAAGCGATAAGCAGACCAGGAAGGTGTAAATCAGGACTGTTAGACCTGGGAGGCGCTTAATTGAATGACAACGACTTGCAATTTAGTTCGATGTAGAGACTTATTAAGTGAGGTAGTTTCAAGATTGACCGGATTTGCACTCCAGAGTCACTCGTTGCCAGCGATGACCAATTGATATTCTGCACCTTCCAAAAGAACTTCATAAGCAGGTTCCAGGGTGTTACAACAACAACAACAACAATTAAATGAGATCAAGAGCGGACGTCTCTTGTAGTGTCAATGATAATAAAAATTAACTTTTACCATTTTACTATATTAATTTAAAACTTTTAGCTAAATAATTTCCCGGAATATTCATATTTATTTTGAAGCGTTTATCTTTATTACATTAATTTATGGATTCTAATATTTAGCTAAGAAAATATTGCTATATACGTTACATATGTATGTATTTTAATTAACTTTCTGATCATAATTTCAATATCAAATTATTAACATTAATTTTCTTCAACTACAAATTTTTGATTATTTAATAATCAACAATGTTGTTTTAATCCCTCTCCTTATACTAAAGATAATTTCAAGAAATCGTCTTTTTTTGAAACAAATTTTGTATATTTAAAATAATAGACAACGTTGAGATATGCAAATTTATAGTTAATACAAAGAAAATTGGTAAAATCCATCTGCAGTTTTGGTTTAAATTAAAAAAAATATATAAGCTTTGTAACTCCTTAGAGTGCTGTTCTCACTATTTGATCAAAAAATTTCCATTAATTAATATAATCTATTAAAATAAGTCACATCTGTATTCCATTCAGTAAATAATGACAACGATCTGAAAGACAAATATTGAAGAAATTTTGATAACAGACTTATGGTTGTATGCTTATATACCGGTGTAATGGCTTTCTATGAGTGTGGGAGTTCTAAATGGTTATATATCCTCATTAGTTATTTCTGAAGTTCTTTGCATAGGAATTTACTCCGCAGAATGGAGTAGTTTGATGATATCGTTTTGAAGCTGAACTAAAAGAAAGGAGTATTGAGATGAAACACTCTGCTCTTCATACAGCGCCATTAAGTCTGGATAATTCATTATAAAATCTTTGTAGCGCTCTAATTCACGGTCAAGATGTTGTTTAAGTTCATTATCAATGTCTCCTCTTAATTCTGCTGTTATTGCTTTGAGAAGAACTTTCACATTGAGCTTCCATACTGGATCACTTTCTTGTATTTCAAGTTTGATTTCCTCTGCACTGTCATCGCACACATTGGTCAGGCATCTAATATCTGGTTCCTTTAATGTATCATACTCACCTTGACTTGATTGGTCTAAATTGGGCACGAAACTGGGCTTTTTTAAGGATCCTCAAAGAAAATTATTCTCATTAAGATGTAGTTATATAATTATAAATTTTAATACCTTTCTGTGGCAACCCCTTTTTCGTATCTTTTTCCTCTGCATAATAATTTATATAAAAATCAGTAGGTGGTAATTTACCTTTAGGAGGCTTCAGCAAAAAAGAACCAAACAACGTTTCCTTGTTAATACAAGCCATCAGATTCCTTATATAACGATTGCGAACAAATTGATCTTCGAAATTCTCGCACTCATAACTTCGCAACTTCTGCAACCAATAATATGCTAATAGTCTATGCTCGGGCTTGTTTAAAAAAAAGTGTTGAAGACTGTTGCTATTCTCCGAATAGTGTACGAATTTTCTAATGCATTCTTGATTATATTTCTCCATAGTAAGTGTTGTCACACACTCATCTCTATTACCAGAAATAAAAATTTTTTCACTTTTAATTCAAGATTAAGAAAAACACTCTATGCCAACTTTTCCTTTTGAGAATTGTCAGTTTAGAAAACAAAAATAATTTCTCAGTCACATTTTTTGATTAAATTCATAAATATCTTGTAAATATTATATATGAATTTTTTATTACCATCATCCGTGTAATTTTCTTTAAACTAAAATTTAAAGAGGGTAAAAATGTATATATTAGATTTGGTGGAACGTTCTAGAAATTATACAGAAAGTCACTTTCATACTCTATGTAAAATTGTACATACTTTTATTAATAATAACCACGTACGCGTTACACTTGGAAGCACATCTGATGCATAATCCAACCACACCAGTGATCCAACCATAATCACTTGTGTTTGATAGATCTGCATTTATGTTTTAGTGTAATGACCATAGACTGCCAACTTTTTTACAGTCTACGTATAGCTCTGCAAGAAATAATTTTCTAGGAGACTAAATTAAACCTTATCACTGCACCATTTAGACTATCTTGAAATGAAGAGTTAACCCCGAACGCATTGAACGAGAAAATAACAGAATTAATAGGCTTTATGAGATTCTCAAAGTTTATTAACAACATCCGAAAAAATAGGTCGCGGCATTTTATATAAATTTATAGGTTTCAGCAACAACATATCACACGTAACATAATATGGATGTTGCAAGTAAGCTGTAACGAAATTTTCTTAATTTAAAGTAAATTTTGTAGTCATTTAGTAGCTATTTATTCTCTATGTAATACAGGGAAGGTTTGTAGCCGAAAGAAGTTACTACTGACGCGACAGTCCAGATAATGACCAGGCTAAAGAGTTAGTAAGTCCGTTACACTACAGTAGACTATCATTCATCAGTGACATGGAAATAAGATAGTTAGTGGGTTATCGAATGAGTCATCTGAGCTTGCGTTATCACCTTAATAAGGATCAGTCTTTCATTGGTACCACGAGGATAGATTCCGGTTATGAGTTCGGAAGTTTCTATTCTTGTCCAGAGATGTTCTTGTTAACTTAAAATTTGGCTTACATTCGAAAGGTGTAGCGTCTTTTTTTCTGTGACTTAAGGATAGGTCTTTCATTGGAACTAAGAGGATAGATTTTATTCTGTGTACTCCTCTTAGAGAGCCAGCATTCGGTTGTTTTTTGTGTGTTTTATTTGAATACAGGTACAGAATTATTTTTGAAATAGTGAGTACACAGATTCGGAAAAATTATATTTATTGAAGGTTATAGTTCCTACTCTACACCTGTGTTATTGTAGTTTTCTCCAAAGTTCCTTGTTAGTTTCCCTATCCTTTGCGTAGGTATGCAGTAATAGCTACATATTTATTAATGGATGTTATGAATTGTTCCGAAAGTTTAAGTATCTACGTTGGTTTTTTAGAGGGTTGGATTCTATTGCAGTAGCTGATAGCGTTACTGGTACTATAACCACTCGCTAAAATCTTCAAATTTGTTTGAAACTCCGATTGAAATGGTGGAATGTAGGTGCTCATTTTCTGGGCATACTTTTGTTCAATGTTGTCGATATGCGGATTAGCTATGTTACAAAATTATGATAATAATTATTACTACAACTTTTTTTTTATTATTAAGTTTTCCAATTATTTGAGTTAGTAACAAATTACTTTATTACACGGTCATTCACCGAACAACTACTTCCTGTTAAACATTAAAATCTGTGCGTTCAATATGACATGTTCATTATCTATTTTATAATAGATTTTATAATAGATATAACATGTTCATTATTTTTTATAATTTTTTTGTCTATTAATCATAAGAGATTCACTCAAAAAACATTATAATTTCTTTTGTTTCATTCCCTTGTATTCTCATTTAATTTGCTTTGAATTGTGTGAGAAAAATGCGAAATATGTATTTACTTTGGGCACGTGACGCGATATGTGCGACATTAAAATCATTGTTAATCAAAGTCAAAAAAATTTCATAAAATTTATATTAATTAAACTAATTAATACGCCAAGAGTTTCGAGTAAACAAAATCTGGCAGATGTTAGATTTTTTCGAACTCTCAAAGGCATTTGCATTTCTATCAGCAGGTATTGGTTAGTACAAATGTGTGAATTCAGATAATAGATTCACTCATTTGCAGTTGTTTACCATTTTTCAAGATTTGGCTGTAAGTGCAGTAAACTAGCACTGAACGAACTTTTATTATTTCGCTACTAAATTATATCACATCTTAATTTTATATGAGCTAGTAAAGTAATTATTTGCTGTCCTAAGTTGTAAAATGGATGCGCTACACGTTCAGTTGGTATAATTGGTTTTTCAAGTATCGATTTTTATTAATTATTAAATATTAATTACAAAACATATTAAAAAATATTCTTAAGCATTGACTAAAAACCACCTTACTTGATTCATCTTTGGCAAAAATTGATTACTTCATTGGTACAATATAGATACGATATAGGTCTAATGTATATATATATAACTCATTTGTGCAAGACACTGCATAGCTTTGGAATCTTTAGAACGTTAAACTTTGATTTAATTTATAAAACAGGCTTCAGACGCTGAGATGCATTTCAATCTAAAGTATCATTTCTTCTTTTTTTGGATATATTGTGAATGAAAATGCTGTGTTGTAATTTCGCATAGCTTATTTTAGGACCTTAATCAAACAAAATGTAAATACAACAGCTGATTTTTAAATATTTTTAATCTATCTAAGCATCACTTTTGAATTACACAGATCTATTGGATGAATTCACAAAAAAAGGCGGTTATGCTTGCATGTATGCATTTTCTTGATGGTAGAGAACTCTGTTCTTAACTAAGTAGTAACTACAATCAAGTAATTAATAAGTTATTAATCAAGAAATAGTTACTACATAATGATAGTTACTACGAGTGATAATCCATATGAATAAGACAATAAAGCTAAAATTTCTAGCCATCATCTTTTTGGTCAGTTCATGGGTCTTAAAATTTTTAAGAAATAGTTACTACATAGTAATAGTTACTACGAGTGATAATCCATATGAATAAGACAATACACAATGCTAAAATTTCTAGCCATCATGTTTTTGGTCAGTTCATGGGTCTTAAAATTTTTCGAAGCTGTTTCATTTCTTTGTTTCGATTGTGTACTAGAAGACTTAGATTTTGTCTATAGTAATCACATCCACCGTGACACTGCCAACCTCTATTGGTCAGAACTAATGAAGCTGCGGACACTGACCCCCGTGGTACAAACCTCCTGTCAGGTGACGTAAGTGAAAACTCACTCACTAACATTTACAGTTCAAACAGTGCTGCTATTCTAACCCCTTACCCGCAGGGGGACCACACTTCAGACAGGAAAAAGATAAAAAAAATATCTTTTCTTAAAAACTAATGTGAAATCACACTTCGACTGAACGATTTTAAATGATAACGTAGGAGACTTGCTCTCCTGTTTAAGACCTGTAAATTCTTAATATTGTAAATATTTTTAAAATTTGAAGTCTCAGAATTTCTCATTAGTATTATTTTTTCGATAATGAAAATAAGTGACCTTTCAAATATGTAGAAGCGTCATGTTACACGATATATATGTTTGTTTACTCTGTGTATGGTATGGTAATTAAACAACATCCAACAATATACAATTCGTACATTTTCTATTAGCACCCAAGAGAAAATATTTCTTCATTTGAAGGAGTCGAATCAATTATTTATATATTGATAAGTATATATAGTGATATATATGCTATATATAATATGATATGATATGAGATATGATATATATTGATATATATATATTGATTTATATATATTAAATACTTATATATATTCTATAATATTGTATTTTTAGTGTATTGAACTATTATGTATTGATTGCATTTATAGCAATATCATGTTCTGTATTTTATGACTCATATAGGATATAACTTTCTCCAGAAATATAAAATTTGTTTGATTTTTCTTTATGTATAGAAGCGTCGTTGATTTCTTTTGTAATTAGCTGTATAGAATATTGCTAACTCTAACAATATTCTAGAGTATATTTTAGTATCATAATTTATACAAAATCAGTCGCTTACCGCTTCACCGCTTCCATATGTACAATATATTTCAAAAAATATCTTAAAAGTAACTGTGATACTCAAGATACATGTTTACACTTAATATATAAACATCTTTAATTTCTCTTTCATTCAGATGATCTATAGCATATTTACATATGTTATATCCAATATAATATAACAAATCAGTATAAATTATAGTGGTTCCAACTTGATTAGGGTTCGATTCTATGTTGGGTGCAATAACTATTTAATTCCTGGTGTTTGTTTACTACTACTAGCTAATTCTTTTCTTTCTTCTGAGTTTGTATCTCTTGTTATATCTACGGAACTTTGTCGTGCGTAACATTTATCACCTCAACAGGTATACTGGTTATGATGATAATCTACATATGTTGGAGAGTATACAGTTTCCCAAATCCTGTAGACGAAGTTAGTTGCTAAAAGCTATAATTATGCACAGTTTGTTATGATTGATATCTGACTCCTAATATTCATAAATAGTTAGTAAGTCACCTATTTGCGTAACCTTCAGCAAATAACGGTAGCCTGTCATATATATTGGCTTTCGTTAAATAAAAATTATTTTCAGGATATCGAAAGTTATAGATAACAATAAGAAGTTTTAAGGCCTTTATTATCTACCATAATTTTTAACAGAGGTGTTTTGTTAATTTTGTGCAAGTTAAGTACATATTGAAAGGCTACAGTTAGGTTTAGTTTCCCAATAGCTGGAGAGTACTATTGCTGTGATGTAAGGACACGTTTTGCATTACTGGGTAAATAAAATCTTCATATATTACACAACAGTACAAATTTTGTATTCCCTTTTTTAGACTCGCGTTAAAGTGATTAACCTTGCCTCTTTCGTCTATAGGCTATATTTTAAAGGGCAGTTTCCGACAGACTTTACTTATACCATTTATGAATTCTTTCCGCTCTTGTTTTAAAATGTACATGGGGCGTTTAATATAATTAATTGATGCCCTCTTATATATAAGAATTAAAAATTAATTTTTTTTTAAAAGTTGTTTTCCAAAGTTACCTTGCAAAATATACATTGCCTTTGTAAAAATTTTATAACTTAACAAATCAAAGTCTATTTAAGGACTTCTTATTTAAAATGAAATAATAGCAATAAACAAGGTTTTAAATATTCAGGGAGGAAGAACACTGCGCCTGACAGACCAATCCGTACACATTTATATTTCGAATAATTGTTAGAATGACTCTCGTTGGAGGTCAGTCTAACCTAAGACCTATTTCTACTATAGTAGTAAGAATAGCAGATTAAAATAAAAATTCTGCCCAGCATTATTTTTCTCGCTTAGATGAAAGCTACACACTCGAAAATAATGTAATGAGAAGTGACAAAATTCTGTCAATTCAGATATACTCATTTAATTGAGATGCAAAATAAGTTAAAGTTAAGTTTCGTGCTCTGAAACTGTTCAATATAATTGACAGTCACAATAATCCAACTCTCAGCATCCTAAAAATACAGCGTAATTTGATAAACACAGGCAGATACAAAGACATCAGATCCATCATATTATAAAGCCCCGTATTCAGTTATTCTTAGTGTGACTTAAAACTGTCCACAGATAAAATAGAGTAAAGGTGCTGATTCACCAACTCAGACATCTGAATATCAATAATAGTTATAGTTCGATAACTGACAAACCTCTGTTATGTTGAAGAAGTATGCCTATTGATTGTGGTTACACAAAAAATTGCATTGGTAGCGTCGCCTTTCTGCTTAAATTGATTTCTCTATCTGAGGCTTTGTTTTGAACCAACTTTACAATAAAACTCAGGGTTTCGGAGATGCCATGGGTGCTACGATTTTTATAAATCACAATGCTATTATATATGTACTATCGAGTTGTAAGTAACTAAATATACACAAAGTAAAGTTAAGAGTATATTGTTAATTATTAAATTATTACTATACTTATTATAATATTTTAAATAATAATAATAATTTTATAAAGTTAGTAATGAATAAGTGAGGTAAACAGTTTAATTGTGTATAATGAAATCGAAGAACATATGTGCTATATATACAAATGAAAACCTGGCAGATTTCAAGTTAAAAATCATATAACTTTACTGTATTTACTGTTCGAGCTTCCTTCAAAATGAAACTAATTAATGCTAATTCCTTGAGATTTTTTCTTATTATTGAAAGCAGATTGTATGAGTCTATGTGTTAATTTTTAGCATTTTCACAACTTCATAAACTTTATATAGCAAATGAAATTAGTTAAGTCGATTTGTGACAGAAAAACGTAAACCATTTCATTTCGCCATTAAACGGTGTACGAAAAGGTCGTAAATAATTTGTCCGAGAATAACGAGATTAAATGATAAAGAAGCGGTGAAAATGCATTTTGTGAGTGATTGATCCCGAATAAAAGTGTTAAATGATTTTGAAAATAAATTAATAAATGCATACTAAATTTAGACATCAATACAGATTACGTGAAATTAGTTTAAAATAAATCTCTGTTGAAATAGCATGCACGGATTAGCTATTGCAATTGAAAATAAATGAAAATTTGTTTTTTTTCTCGCAGACATATAAACTGAATATGAACGATAGCAATGAATCGGGCACTGGCAATGGGAACGCTGGCGTTCCCACAATGGTAGTACCCGAAATTACTGGCATAAGCACCACACCCATGCCAGCCGCAACTGGTAATAGTCTTAAAATTTCAGTTGTTGATAACCAACCAAAACGACGTGTGAGCATAGCCTCTGATCCTGCCACTGATGGCAGACATGGCTATGACAACCCAGCTTTCGAACAAAATCCACGGAGAAAAATATCACAGGTAAGAATTTTATTATTTTTTTTTTGTTACTTTTTTAATAAGTTTATTTATTTTAATTTAGTTTATTTAATTTATAAAATTATAAATATAATTAGTGTTCTTACAAGGTTAATAATTTTCCAAAGAGGGTTAAAAAAAATTCTTCGTTTCATTAAGAACTTTTTGGAATATAATTTAAATTGCTTAAAAATTATTAAAAAAAATTTATTTAAACGCTGTTGTAAAACAATTTTTGTTTTGTTTTTTTATAAATAATTAAGATTTTTTTTAAATTAATGTATTATGAAAAGATTTATATAGCTTTATCTCACACCGGCATGGCATACTTACAAAGCTTAAGAAATAAGAAAAAAATATTTTAATATATTCAGTAGACTTACACTATAGAGTTTTATTAATAAATATAATAGTTTTGATTTTTACAGTAGTTAATAGTCTGTTTTTAATAAGGCTATTTTATAAAAACCATATCCATCATGTATTGACTTGCGTATGACTTGAAAAACTTCTAGAAAAAATTATCAGAAACGTCTATATAAAATTGATAAATGTATTTTTTACATCTAAATCTCTACATTTAATGGATGTACTAAAAATTAAAGTGAAATTGTTTTAGATAAGCAATATTAATTAATTAATTAATAATTAATTAATATAGAGCTGAGTTTACATTTCAAGGGCGATCCTCCAACAGACTTCACTTACACCATTTATGGATCCTTTGCGCACTTGTTTTAAAAAGTACATAAAGTCTTTAATATAATTAATTAACGTCCTCTTAAATATAGTATAGTTTAACTTTTTCAAAAATTAGTTTCTAAAATTTATTTGTATCTAATTTTGCTTAAACTTTTTAAAATATTTGTTCTGAATAAAATTGATTTTTAATATCTGACTTCTTATAACAAAATAATTATTATTGGAGAACCTTATATATTGAATATGGTAATTAATGAATAATTCTATTTCATTTACAATATATACACAAATAGGGGTGTCCAAAAATCGCACATATGAAAAAGACATTTACTCACAAGACTCTTAATATCTCAAAAACTGTTAAATACAGAGTAATTCAAAAATGAGACCATGTGATTAAAGCCATTAATGTACATAATCGTTACTTTACAACCAAGACCTTATCGATCTATAACATTTTTTAATATGTAACAAATAACAATGTGTTTGAAAATATTTTAATAAATCGAAAAGTTTTTTCTATGAAAAATAAAATAATATTAATTTATTATTACATGGACTCTTCTTATTATTTAGGTTCCCTCAACAGCAACACAATCATTACAATATTTTTTTTAACATATCCATGGCTCTCATATAAAATGATTAATCCTCAAAATATATTGTATATAAGGTATGAATTTGTTTTCTATATGAATTTAGTATCTCTTTGGGATTTGCGGACTTGTTGCTGAGGACCTAACCTAGTAAATACGGTCGATTAGGAAGCAATTATAAGTGTAATTTTTGATTGTTCCAATCAAAAATGTGTGATAATGTGCACGGCTTTATTAGAAACGCACTTTTTCTTTGTTATGTGAAAACATTTTTTAGTGATTTCTTATAAAAAATATACAGATAAGCAAATTAAACATCGATATTGATGCGTCTCTATTTGTAACTTTGTTTTATTTTTAGTAAAATTAAATAAATTAATCTTTAATATTGTTCTGAGCACATCACAAAATAAGAGACATTATCAGCCATAAATTGAAGTTTTGGTCGATTCAGACAAGACTTTTCTCCACTCAGAAATTTGCTGTTTTTAAGATGACCAATGGATCTTGATTTAATCCATTGTTCTGAAATCTAAACTAGTTAAATAAGACAGAACTAAATATATATAGTAGTTATTGTATAAATTAAGTACATTTATAATTAGGACACGATGACAATTTTTAGATTACACCGATTTAACAATGGATTTCAAGCTAAAGCCCAATATTATAATGGTTTCGGTTTTAGTTTAGAAATCGTAAGCTATCGTTACGTCTCGTCTTTGTATTTAATAAATATTTTACAATTTAATATTACAATCTATAATTCATTTAGTATATATGTATGAAGAACTTCTTATTGTTTTATGGTACATATAGTTTATATGAAATACTTCACATAGTAATGTCTGTGGATCGTATTTGCAGTTTATAAATGGAACAATGGAGTTTATAAATGGAAATTTCAATCAAATACATTGGTTACCTTATATCCCTACTTTTACTTAAATTCATATAACAAAAAATCAGATGAATGTTTAGAATAAAGATATTCTATATATCAAAAATACGCTAATAATCAATATTAAGAATTAAATTCAACTTTTGGAAACCTCTCTATTACCTAAATTCTTATTCTAAATGTTTTATATCAGAGAAACTAAACAATATTTTTAGAAGGTTACTATTTATGAACTGATGTAAGACATAGAAATTTAGAAATCCTAGTATTATAATATACGTATAATAAAATAGGGTAATAACACAATTAAATATTTTCAATATTATGCAAAGAATTCCTTTCTTGACTACTAGTTAAAATAAAAAATTTATGGATTAGCTCTAGTCAAACAAATCTCCCTATTCAGTTGCTTAGCAAAAAGTTTTATGGAAAGTAAAAAAATATTTTCATTGATTATTTTTTATAAATACCAAGGCTTCGAACGGGAACTGAACTGAAATCCGAAAAAAGGCGGTATTTTTACAGGAGTAAAAACAAGAACCGAATTTTTATAAATAACCCGTAATGAAGAAATTGCTGATTTGAAGTCTTAATAAATAACTATTCTTTCAATAAGATTTTTTTTCTGATTTCAGACTGAATCTCTCAATAAAGCCATATCGTATTCTTGCTAAAAAAATTTGAAGGATGCCAAAAATAATAATATTCCCTCAAATGAAAATATGAATAATTTAATGAGCTTTTCCAAATTAGCATAGGAATTATTTCAAATATATTTGTATATAAGTAAAAATATATAATTTATTAATCGAGACTTTCGAAAAGTTTCAAAGTCGTATTTGATCGATTAAATCTTTTTTTCACAGGTACGCAAAATTTCGAAGAATTTGAATGAGATGTTTTTTTATAATTCTTGATCAAATTAAACTAATTTTTAGGTGATAATTGCTTGTTTGCCTTAAACGAAATTTAGATAACATTGTTTATTGATAAAATATAAAGAATTTTTTTTTAAGCTATTAAATTATGAATAATACGAATAATATGTTATGTACATTTTCAGAATCAAGTTATTTTTTTATAATTTTTATATTATTTTTCTTTTTAAGACTTCTGTGCATTCCCACTCGGATATCGGACCAACTAGAAAAAAAAGTATTTTGGTAAATAATAATACCGCATACGAAAATGAATCTGATCACGGCTCAACACATAGTTATGGTAAGTTTGATTTAAAAGATTAATACTGAACGATTAAGTATAACATATGAAACATGACTTTTTCTTAAATAATTTTTCAAAACCACATTTATCATTCAAAAATTCGAATACTAAATTATTAGTTTCAGTTAATTGAGGAAATAAAAAGTAAACACCTCCAATTATTTGATTCTTTGAAACATAATTACTTATATGTTTCGATTAAGATATGTATATATAATAACGTCTCTTCGTAAATAAGTGGAAAAATTCAGAGAAATTCGTAATTTGCACTGATTAGCTATTAGTAATTCAGACAATCCAAACGATTTGACAATCGTTCGTCGAGATACTCTGCATAATCTATAACAGAGTATAGATTATAATCTATAATCTGTCGTTGTTACCTGGATCAAAAGGATTGAGAATGGCATAGATTCTTCTATGTGACATTGAAGACTTTAAAATTTGTATTTATCGGTATTTTTAAAAAATTGAGTTACATGTTTTCCATAAAAAATGTAAAATAATTATATTCTTACTCTGAGTACTGGAGAAAGTGACTTTGAAGTGAGTTATTGATAAGCAAGGCTTTAATGTTATATATAAATTTGGAGAGGAAAATTGAGGAGTAAGAAATGATATGACGAATAAAGTTTTGCTTTAAATAAATATTAATATTTTAAATTAAAAGCAAAACAAAATAGACAAAATTTTATCATCTTTGAGATTTAATAAAACTATGGAAAAATAAAATTGTATATTAAAGTACAAAAATAAAACATTTAAAAGTCTATTTTTGATACGACAAAAACGTTTGGTATGTCAAAATAATTAATTTTTCTTCTTTATCAGAAAATGCGAACATTTATAAATGTTTAAAAATTAAACATTCTTCATACATATTTAAGAATTTTATAACTTGTTACTTGCTTCAAATGGTTTCAAACGAGTGATTATCACACTTTTGTTTGACACTTTGTCTATAAAATTCTATACAAAACATTGATAATCTGAAAAATTTGAATAAATTATCATTTAAAATTTGTTATAATGTTAAGGATACCCTAGTGAATTGTAGCATTCATTTAGGTAACATTTCTGCAAAACCAGTACGTAATAGATCTCATTCACATACTCCTAACCTTAAAAAATATATTTGTAAGCATTAATAACTAAATTACTATATATGTATATATAAAGATGATCTGTTTATGTGAGAAATGATTTTTAGCTCCGAAAAATAAAACTAAAGTTAAAACGATCGAGTCCATTTCTCACATGAAGGCAAATATAGATTGTCAAAGAAAAAGTCATCCAAAAAAAAGAATCCTACCAAAAAAATGTCTATATCTTATTACTATATATTCAAAGTTTAAGTCTTATACTAATTTTTAGTTCATTCAATATCTCTCAATTTAATTTTTACATTTGAATAAATTTAGAAAAATGTTTGGTCAGTTATTTAACACTCCTTATTAGTCTCAATATTTTTTTAAAACATTTTTTTCGGATGACTTTTCCAGCATTGATACTTTATTGATACTTTATTAGCTTGCGAATATTTTTACGGCAAGACCTTTCCAACTGTTATGCACCGCATTCCTGAATTGTGCGCAGTAGATCAGTTTTACGATAAAAGGACTTAAAATTATTAGAATGTATGAATGTTAATCTTTGAAAGTATTCTAACAGCTACAGTGTATCCGAATTCTAATATTTGGATCAAAATTTAAATGTTTGAACACCATACATCTTGAAATCTCAATAACTTGAATAATAGGGCGTTTTTAACTTGAATAAATAGGAATAATCTATGTTTTTATTGAAAAGAGCAGCAAGTAGCTCAGGGTCGATTATAGGAAAACAGCGCTTGATGGGCGATAAACCCTTGGAAAAAAAATACTAGCAAGATAATAAGGTGTTTGTTTATTAATCAACATTTTTTAGATATTTTTCGTTTAATATTTCATATTAACAATTATCAAATCTCAAAATAAAGTTTATTATTTTATTGTATTTTAAAACAAATAAATAAAATCGTGGAAAAGTTTAAATTCCATTCAAATTAAATCAGATGACTTCTGATAGATTATATTTTCTGTTGTCGCATATGGAATATTTAACCTGTGACACCTATAGTTACGTCTTTACGGTCACACCTCTGTTAAATGCTATTGCCCAATTTGGTTTTATTGAACTAATTGGGCAATTGTAATTGCCTCGTTTCATTCATTAATGAATTTTAAATGCGCAAAAAAAAAAATGAAAAAAAAAATATTTATTGCTTTAGGGGTTTTGCCCATTTTAAATAGATATTCTTGTTATAACAATTGGTTTTTTTTATATACACCTATTTAGTTTCTTCCATACTAGTCTTTAACTTGCGTATGTTTTGTAGTCACTTGACGGTTTAATTAAAAACTTTGCTTTATCTAGAATTACTAATTTGTGTATAGATCGATACTGTGAATTTAAATATCGCAGTGGTTTTAGCAGTGGTTTCCCAATTTAAAAATTCAAGAACTATCTCATAGTAATATAAAATCGTACACCTGATAACAATTCAATTTCACTGTTCTTACTGATAAGCAATAAGACAACATAATCAATTGGCTTGTAAGACATCAGACTACATGGGATTCTTGAAAAATGTGTTATCAGTTCTTAATAATAATGGAAAAATATTACCACTCTACTTAATCTAAATTTTATGTTAATTTTTTTAACTGCTTTATGGAAAATTTTTAATTTCAGCTTGTATTTTTTAACAAATAAAATAGTTCTCAGTACCATAGAATAGATGATCAGAAGATTACTACATATTTTATATTAATTATGTAGTTATAATAACTACATAAATAATATATGATATACTATTCACATAAATATGGTAGTGCTAGTGGATTTCAATATATTCCTATAATTCTAATGAATTATTTATTTTTAGGTTGTGCTACGCCTAAGAGCGAATCTATAGGCCCATTGCTGTTCCCTATGACTTCTGCTTGACGTTGTATTTCCTCCTATGAATCCTTTTTCTAAGGGATTTTTATGATAAATGTCTTTTTCATTCAACACACCCAGAACAATATACTTTAACCACATACTAATTAAATTGAACTGATAATTTTAGAAAAATTAGAAAAATGTTAGCTCATGTGATAAAGAAGATATGAATGATGCGTTGAGTTAGAATATTTTGATCTGAGAGTTAGTTTAAATCAAATAAATTATTTTACTGAGTGCAGCTAATTCTACCAATTTTCTTTATATTAAAATTTTGTGATGGTTCCGAAAACTGTTTTTGATAGTCTTTCAACGTTCTCTTAAAAAAAGGAATCCAAGTATTGTCGCTCAGATCCTTGGCAATACACAATAGATGAGAGCTCAATAATACTTACTCTTGCTCTTGGTAGATGTCACAAAGATTCTCAGTATGCTTGTCTATTACGCAATGACTTAATACAAAGATATAATATTGCCGATTTCATCTATATTTAAATCAATGAGTTTTCAAGTTATAGTTGGGTTAATAGTGGTCAGAATTGTCTCTTTCTCCTACCTCATTTGCTTTGTTTAGAGAAAACAAAAGTGTGTCATACAGTTACAGACTTTGATTGCTATTTAAATACCTATAGGAGAACTATATCCATTGTGTTGTGCTTGTACAAACAAGTTTATCTGTTATATAGTAACTCTGGTAGTCCCTATGTCCTGGTGTCATGATGGATACGTTCCTGTTTCTGCTAACATTGTTTAAGGATGTAATACAAGATAAGGACGTCTTAAGTTTTGATATACAGTGATTGTGACACTTTCATAACTGCTTGGCTATAAGTAAAGAATCTTATAATAGTTTGTTTTGTGGATCTTTCCAATTTATTTTGATATATTGCGTGAAAAGTGAAATAGAAAATTTAGAATATCACACAACTTTAGCTGGATTTGGAATTTAATGTATATTATATTTTTTTTATTAAGACTACTTGAGATGATTATTAACATTTGGTATAAATTTCTTACTTTTCAAATATTTTATACTCGTAAGTGGTTGATATCGAGAAAACATATGAATTTATTTGAAACTTTGTGTAAGATATGATAGATAGATATAGATATGTCTACAGTTGTTTTCAGCAGGTTCTCCTGTAATTACTTGACATAATAGCTGATTCCTCATCTGTGATGCCCTTAGATTTCAACTTAGTTATATGCATTTATTGTACAAGCAAGCTCTGATCAGAGTTTACTTTTATATCAATGTGCAAATATCTCAATAACTCTGCTTATATAATTTTTATCCGATAATAATAATTATGATAAATAAGTATTATAATAAATAATTATTGCAATAAATAATTGTTATAACAAAAAGTTATGTTAATAAATAATTATTATAATAAATAATTATTTATTCACTTTAACTAATTTTCCAATAGAACCTGGCGTTCCACAAGGCAGTGTTCGTGGCCCTATCTTGTATGTACTTTATGCATCCCAATATCCCAATAAGTAATTCAGTTGTCACCACAACGTTTGCCGATAATATGGCAATTTTATACTGAAACAAAAACATTATTTCGGGTGCAGAAATGGTTGTCAAAATGACGAATTAAAATTAATTAATTAAATTGTAGATAAGTCATTTTTACCTTAAAGCGGAGTATATCTCCAACAATTTTATTAAATAACATTCCACTACCACATGCAGATAATATGACGTACTTAGCTACTCAACTAGACAGGCGACTTACTTGGTGCAAGCATACCGGAGCCAAAAAAATAATACCAATGAAGCTCCAAACCTCTAAGCTGCACTGGCTATTAATGAGCCATATCCTGCCTGTGCGTAGAATATAAAGTACTCTTGAGTCAAAAATACTGAGAACAATCACTGATGCCCCATAGAATATTAGGTATGAAAGTATCTAACGAGATCTACAAACTTCCCTAGTTAAAGCATGAACATGTTAACCACTTACCTAGGAATCTCGCATTTCTATCCACTACTTCCAGTCTAAAAGCCGTTGCCTGTCTAGCCATTATTTATAATAGCTTCAAGTAAAATCCTATTCTTCTTTTTAGTAATCTGAAAAAGTTGATTCCAAAGAATTTGATCCATTGATTTAAAAGTGAGGTTTTCTTTTCCTATTTTATAAAAATTGTTAAAATAAAAATTGTGATATCTAATTAGTGATAAAATTTTAAAACTTATTGTTAGTTTCATTGTTAGAGAAGATACAATAAATAAATGTTTATTTGTTAAAAAAAAAAAATTTAAGTAAACAATTTTTAATAAAGTATAAGTCTTTAGGCGAGAAATATTTAATACATCGATTTTTCGATTTTTCCATTGCAATATTACAATAATGTATTCTCTGAATATATGGTATGTGGTATATTTGTACCATACAATAGAATAAAGATGTTTGTGATTAGTTTTTGATTAAAAATTTGTTATTTTAGGGTTTAAATACAGTAGAATGACTACATTCTACACTCGAAAGCTATTGGAATATTCATTAATCTACTTGTTTTTTCAATTTACTTCTCAAAGCGTCAGGTTCTTAACAGAAATTTTAAATAAATTGAGATATCGGCGTTAGCTGTTGCTCAGTACCAACTTTTCCAAATATTTGCTGATTAACTTTTTAAATATTTTATGATATTATTATTATTATTTGTGAATTTTTAAAGCACATTTCTTAGTCTGGTTTATCAATTAGCAGTTGAGGTAAGGGAAGTGTATATGCACTGCCTGCCTGTTCATCAAACAATGACGCTATTTAATTTGCGGTATTATTGGTCGTGATGTTTATATTGTAATTAGATATCAAACGCGTCAAAACACTCGAGTTACGTTTATTGGAATATTTTTAAAGGTTATTGGTGCACTTGAATAGAAACTAGTAAAATAATAATAAATAAAAATGACAAATACGACACGAATTATTAAGATGTTTCACTTTACTTTCAGATAACAATAGGCCATACAGAATATCGGCACTAGACAGTTTAAATGCAAAAATCAACCAGCACAATTTACAGCAGCAATCCTCGAATGGTACCAATAACTTGGAAGAGTCATGGCTTTACACTTTCTGTTTGAAATGTAGAGGCGAAGAGCACACACAGGCATGGGAACCACCACACTGGCAAAAGGTGTGCCCGTATCCATTGTGTCCATCATTTAGACAGTTTGCTAGAATTATGGTTCTAATATTAATCGGTGGGTTTAGACAATATAATTCCGCAATTGTTATTATTGTATGTATGTTAATTTCTTTTTTTTTTTTTTTGGATTACTAGGTGTCTTAATTTGGGTAACAGCTTTTGTGATCATTGGAGAGTCAGCTGCGCCTGGCGGGCAACTTTTTGGTTTAGTGGTGCTTACTGTTGCAGCTAATTTCGGTGGATATTTGATATCACTGACAACATTACCTCGCCTTATTGGTATGCTAATGGTTGGCATACTATTTCAAGTAAGTTGACAATTTAAATAATTTGAGGTTCGAACCATATTCCATCAATTCAGTCTAACAGACATATTTTAGTGCTGCTGATTTTATATGAAATGGAACATTACAAATTATAATATTTATATAGGTTGAAAAGAAAAACTCATTAAAGAAGACATGCTTTCTGGACATACGTATCAGGAATCAGGGATAAAATTAGAATAGGATTCATTTTGTTATTTTTAAAATTTTTGTTTTTTTTATGTACTATATAGATAAACAATTTCAGTCATCCATTTATTAACTTAATTGTTAATTCAAATACTAAGGCTTGAATCAAATATAATGATTTTAATAATGTCATAAGTATCCGTCCTTGTTTTGACGTGAATTCGAAATAAGCAGAACTTCTTAAAATAGGCCATCTACTACATTGTGATATACAGACAAATTTTAATGACGTTTAGAAGAACAGAAGCGGAGTTATTGTATATATAAGGTCTACCCACCTAGTTGATAAATACCCGGCCTAAGTAATAAAAACGCATTATATTTTGGAAAATAAAATGTTTGTCCTTTTAGCTCGACATTTGGATAGCTTTTAAATAATATGATTTATGAAGTCCTTCAAAATTCACCCCAGTTTCCCATTCCCCTTCATGATTTGATGCAAATCATTTCCCCTGAAGCCATCTTTTCAAGTTTGGAAACAGGTAATCAGGTAGTCACTAGGAGCCAAATCTGAAGAATACGTTAGGTGAGGAAACAATTCGTACCATAATTCATTTCATTTTGGCATGGTTTTCATAATGTTTGAACGAGTGCGTTATCCTGCAAAAATAAAATTTTTTTCTCCGACAAAAGTGGTCGTTTTTTCTTGATTCAATCGATTCTCATTCAATCATTCCAATAATATCCAATAGTAGTCTAATGTTATTGTTTTTCCTTTTTCCAAAAAGTCTATGAAACTCATTTCACTTGAATCTCAAAATACGGAAGCCGAAACTTTTCCAGCCGACTGTTAAGTTTGTGGTCGCTTGGGAGCAATACCCCCGGGTTCTACTCATTCTCTAGCTTGATGTGTTGTTTTTGCTCAGGTATGAAGTAATGGATTACAACATCATAATATTGGTCTCAATAAATTGTCTACAAAAAGGTCCTTATAGTTTTGCCAAAATCCGTATGCAATCTGCTAATCACAATAAGTGATAACTTGATATGATAAGTCGTAGACTTATATCAAATATTTAGTTGAATATTTTAGTTGAATATTGTTTATTTTAATCTTCCAAATTTTTTATTTATTGCTTTTGTTTGTCAGCATCTGATTTTATCGTCTGGGATCTATATAAATTTTACCTTTGACCTCGAGCGCAACGTCTTACTTGTTAGTTTCAACTTTGACATGATGAAGTTAATTGCACTTAATTGCTTATAATTATCTTACTTATTTTTTTTTTTTATCTTGTTAATTAATATATTTTATTTTCAGAATGTTGGCTGGGTAAATTTAGATGGTGACTTCGGACGCGTAACAGCGCACTTGCGTAAATTTGCGTTAACAATTATACTTGTTCGAGCTGGCCTCGAAATGGAGCCGAAGGCATTTAAAAAGGTCTACAAGACCATACTAAAATTGGGTATCGTTCCCTGGGCAGTGGAATGTTGCGTTGTTGCAGTAATGACACATTTCTTGTTGGATTTGCCGTGGGTTTGGGCCTTTTTGATGGGTTCTATTATCGCTGCTGTCTCGCCGGCTGTTGTTGTACCGTGTTTATTTCGTTTGCGTACGAAAGGTTACGGTGTGGCTAAAGGCATACCTACTCTGATTATTGCTGTTGCTGGTATCGATGATGCATTATCAGTAGCCATATTTGGTATCATAAGCAGTGTGATGTTTTCTGACCGTGGTATTGGTTATCAAATTTCCCAAGCACCTGTATGTATTTTGGGTGGTTTAGGGTTTGGTGTTATTTGGGGCTACATGTCACGTTTTTTCCCCGAGAAAGGCGATCCCTACGTAGTACCACTACGTACAATTTTACTGTTTACTGGCGGACTGATGGCAATTTATGGTAGCGAGGAAATCGGTTATGAAGGTGCTGGCCCATTGGCTGTTGTATTCTCAGCATTTGTTTCAAATTTGTTTTGGTGTAAACAAGGTTGGGACGTTGAAGATAATCCAGTATCGACTGCATTTGAAATATTTTGGATGATATTCGAACCAATATTGTTCGGCATTACTGGTGCTACTGTTAAGGTAATATATATTCTACACTCACGACTTGAACGTTGACAACAATATTGATTCACAATAATTTTTTTTTATAGATTAGCGCATTAGAGCCTGACATTGTTTATGTTGGTTGTGGATGCATAGCTGCCGGTGCTATATTACGTATTTTTTCAACAGCCGGTATTGCTTTTGGTGATCGCCTCAATGTAAAAGAGAAATTCTTTGTTGCTTTGTCGTGGATGTCTAAAGCAACTGTACAGGCAGCACTTGGTCCGGTTGCTATGAGAAACTTAACTGATGCATCAAGTGATGCGGATAGACGATATGCTTACATAGTGCAAACACTAGCAATATTAAGTATTGTGTTGACAGCTCCCCTAGGTGCTATCTTGATTTCTATCACTGGCACTAAACTACTGACGAAGACCAAACAACCTCAAATTCTTGAAGGTCAACTAATATATTATTGTTTCGTTAATTTGTTTTATACTCATATTTTGATGTTTTCATTGTAGGCTGGCGCAGGAGTCATCGTCCATCGATTCGTGATATCAGTATTATTGATGAAGAAGAAGAACGCGAAGATCCCGAAATACCTGAAGATAAAACTACTGTTGACAACACACAAACAAACGCAAATATTGCCAATATTAGCTGTACGAGCTACAATAAATGATTTTCTATTTGTTAAGTTTAACATAGCCAACATAGCGACATTGCCATCAGACAGACCTAGTGCAGACCCTGCCATCATACAGTCTGTTAAAAAAGTCGTCTTATTTCATAAACATTGTGCGAAATATTTTAAGTGTTGGCCATTCATTTGATCCCTGCTCAGCTAAACTTGATTTTGTTGAGTTGTTGAATTTTAAGCTCTTATTATTCAAAGTTTATTTATATAAGTTAATTAAATAACAATTATTCCTTTATGTGTACATACGTGTGCAGTATGAACGGCAACTAGCAAAAACTGAGACCTTACACATTTAAGTACTTGCGGCGAGTTTATAATGCAGAGTAAAATACTTAAAAATGAATAAAATAAAAATATAAATGCTTAAAAAAAAACATGAACTTTGCTTTTTACTGATGTATTTTTATATCCAAATCCTTTATATGAAATTGCTTTTTTATATTTTTCATATAAAAATCTAAAACAGTCCACAAATATAATCAGTTCCATTAGACAACCTCAGTGCGTATAAACCATGAAGCAAAAATAATATTTCTAACAGTTTTCGAATGGATTTTCTGTTGTACTTGGTGGATTGATCATTACCTGACTTCACAACAGTGGACAGAGTCACAACAAAATCAATTATATTGTATATATACAATTATATATACAATTATATTTTTAAACGACAGCAATAAAGGTTTCTACTTCGTCAAATGTTTGGTTTGCTTTTTGCAAATAATTGAAATAATGCACCTATGTGATTTCTTATAAAATGGAAAAAATTGAATATCGTTCAGTAATAAATTTCCTTCATTCGAAAAGAAAGCACAATAAACCAATCAAATTGGAAATGGATTCTGTTAACGGCGGCTGTTAACTTTCACTATTGGTAACAACAATAATATATTGGAAAGCTGAATTTAAGCGTTATCGTATAAGTGTTTTCATCCGGATCGTACGTCCGGGTCGTCCAAAAGAGGTCACAACTGAAAAACATAGAAAAAATCCACGTTATTGTGTTGGATGATCTAAAAATTAAATTGCGTAAAAGCGGAGATGACAAACATATCATATGAACGTATATCAAATATTTTACATGAACATTTGAGTATGAAGAAATTTTCGGTAAGATGGGTGCCGCAAATCTTACTAAAAATCAAAGACCAAAAATGACAACGACTTCGTCATTCAAAACATTATTTGGAAATGTTTATGTACAATCTAGCTGATTTTGAGCGCCGAATAGTGACAATTGATAAAATATGAATCCATTACTTCATACCTGAGGGACAAAAAAACAACAAGTTAGAGAGTGAGTAGAACCCAGTAGCAGTGCTCCCAAACGACCACGAACTCAACAGTCGGCTGGAAAAGTTTTAGCTTCTGTATTTTGGGATTGAAATGAAATAAGTTTCATAGACTGTTTGGAAAGAGAAAAAACAATAACATCAGACTACTATTGCATATTATTGGAATGATTAAATGAGGATCGATTGAATCAAGAAAAAACGATCACTTTTGTCGAAGAAAAAATTTTATTTTTGCAGGATAACGCACTCGCTCAAACATTATGAAAACCATGCCAAAATGAAATGAATTATGGTACGAATTGTTTCCGCACCTAACGTATTCTTCAGATTTGGCTCCTAGTGACTACCTGATTACCTGTTTCGAAACTTGAAAAGATGGTTTCAGATAAAAATATTTACATCAAATCATGAAGGGTAATATGAAACTGAGATATATCTTCAAGAACTTCACATCATATTATTTTAAAGCTATACAAATGTTGAAAGATCAGTGAACTCGGTGTTTCGAGCTTAAAGGGGTCCTACATTTTTGTAGTAGATTTAGTTGACAATAATATTTTTTATAATATAGCGAATCAAATTACATTGTATTTTTCAAGTCATATAAAACAGTTGTTACTTTTCGTGTAATTTTGCTACTAAATTGTACTAAAAGTAAATCTCGATTAAAAAAATTAACACAGATGTAACACAGAGTGGCATGACTTTGTGAGGTTTTAAGTATTTGCACCTTCGCTAAAAAATTTGTTACAACAGTCGGTGTAAATAAAGTCATCATGTCAACATAATCATGGGTGGCTACATAAGTGGATTTCGGAAAATTGCATACCATTAGCATGGCATATCGACCATGCAAAATGCTTTAGACTCCGCTATATCAACAAGTTGGGAGGTGATTGTAGACACCATTGTATGGTTAAACAAAGTGTGGAACATGGAATCTTGAATTGAATTGTTAGTTCGTCATTGCTTTGTGAGATGATGCAGAACCTTATTTACGTGTATTCTTTTTCTTTTACCCCAAAATATTTGAGTTCCTATAGCTTCAGGGCATCTATCTTGCACATAATTATGTCAATTGTGAGCCATCGTGTGTTATGTCCACTTTTAATATAGTACTGGTGATAACAGATTAACCCATAAAATTAGAAGACTACCTTAAAGTTGTTATATCCCTGTTGCCGAAAATGAAACGCATAAAGAAGTTCTTTTTATTCACTTTCATAATATTTATATATTTTATTTATAAGTATTTGTATTTTTCGTTTCTGATAATAATTTTCCATATTCTTAAAGGTATTTTCACATACATTTATATTTCGTTTTAAGTTTAATTTTTGTTTAAGAATTTAGTAAGTAATTAAAAAATTTAGTAAAAAATTTAAATAAAACTATTTCCCAAGTAAAAGAGTAGAAGTAAGATTTAATTAGATATGAAATTTATAAGAAAATTGCTTGCATTTACTTATAATAGAAGAGCAGGTTTCTAGCTACTTAATTTAAAACTAATTAATGTTTTAATTAATTTATTACTGAATTAAACAAAAAAAGCAAATAGTTGAATTCTTAAAATTTAATAAATTATTGCTTAACAAATTAATATGTGTGAGCAGATTTTCATAGGACAGACAATTTTCAAGTTAGAAGTTGAGCTGCTGAGTTTCCATTTTGGGTTGCCAAAATTTAATTTTTTTTTATGCTGAAATATAATTTTCTTCATTTTTATTTGCTCAGCTACTTATTTCAATAATTTCAATTGTTTTATTATATGCAACTTCTTGAGCAGCGCCAAATTCTTTCTACAGGTGATTATTTTATAATTTATATTTAAATATAGTATAATTATCTTAATATTTATTCCGTATGTTATAAACTTCAAACTACGCACACATATAAAAGAGACAAAATATTTATTTTTTTATATATTTATTAAATTATTTTTGTCACATACCCTTCACACAACTATACACTACAATTTATTAGGTTCATCCAGATATTTGTAACTCTGCAAAATTAACGTTGCCTAACACATAAACTATACATCGAAATGTGATAATCGTCTATCTGTGTATCTATTTTAAACTAGTTTTTGGATTAATCGAATAAAATATTGCACATTGAACCTTTTATGACTCTAATCAAGAGACATACGACAGCAGATGGTTGCAATTGGAAAAGGAAGTTAAAAAAAACTATTAGATTGCAATGCCAATGAAAATGGCTTACCTCATAATTCTCACTGCAAAAGTTGTGGAAATCTGCAGAAAAAAGAAACCATTAAACACTTTCTCTGTGAATGCCCGATTTTAGCGTTCAAAAGAAATAGATTTTTAGGAAGGTATTTCTTTGACAGCTCATGAGACTATTCATAGATAGAGATAAAAGATCTATTAAATTATCTAAATTCCCGGGTTGGATTTAGTACATATTTTTTTATCTGCGGGGTTATTGGAGAAATGTGGTAGCAAAACGACGAAAAATCGTTAATCGAGGTACATGGAAAGTTATGTCAATACCCAGAGTTGGTAAGATAATGGCATTGTACTATGAAAATGTATACCATAGGTCTTTCTAAAATAATCTCCTTCTTTAATTGTGCTTGTTAGTTTCAAAACTTAGAGCCTTATATCCCATGAAAGAGAAAGTTCTGTCGCTACAAAAATCACCCTGTCTTGTGTAAGGTTATTAGATTTCTAAAGCATTATATTATTCTATATATTCTTTAGTCTTAGTGTGAAATAATTCAAAGTCGTGTCTTAATCTGTTTGTCTTTTATTTTTTTTTTGTTCCTACGTCTCTTTTGATGAAATCTACTTTTCGAGTTACTTTAAATAGTCGAGCATAGATTTAAAAAACATATTACAAATTGTCCATATTGGACGAGATGTTTTAAGTAGCTATTGTACAGTTTTTCAAATTTATTAATTTAGTGTTCTATGAAAATGTAGTGATTTTCCGCTTTATGAAGACAACCGGACAGTCTAGTTCTAAACAGAACTTTTAGTCAGTGCTATTAAAGCAAGTAGCACTTGTACAAAATAATGTTAAAAAGAGTTTATAACTGCAATTGTGTACCTATGGCACACAAACTGCTTTAGTGAAATTTTCTTTGACACTACCGGTACCCTACATCTCTACAGTTCCCAAATTTCCAATTCCACAGCGATGGTGGCAGATGACCACAGCGATGGCACTTGTGATTAAATATGTAAAGACTTACTACGATCTGGGGAAATCAAAATTAAAACAAAAAAAAATTTTAGCACTCAATAAGCGTTTTAAAAAGGTTGGCCATCTCTGTCTTCTAGACTAAAACAGACCAATACTGTCTTAAAATGGATTGAATTTCATGTCCAACGTGAAATTTAAAATTATGGTGGCAGAAATTGATCAAATAAATAGTTATTAATAGATTTGTAGTAAAAGTATATGTGAGAAGGGTATTGAAGCTCTGGCAAAGCCAAAACTAACTTTATCTAATTTTAAATTCTAATATTCCTTTTCGTTTCAATTACTCAACATTTGTAGTTATGCTCAGTTTAAATTTTTTCATCTTAGTTATTTAAATTATTTTTGTTTTATTTTTTTTTTAAATATTAAATAAATAAATTTTAATTTTCAATATATTTCTTTCTTGTGATATGCAAACAAGACGAAACCTTTTAACAAGATTTTCGTTTGAAATTAGTATAACAAATAAATGTAAAATAAACTAAAAAAATATTTAAAAATGAAAAATAATAAAACAAATTAAATATATAAATGTATTAATAATTTCAACAATAAATAAAAAGTGCATAATGAACTTTCCATTATGAGTTTAGCAACAAATGTGATTTCAACAATTAATTTCGTTTCAGTCTTTCCAAAAGTTTTACTTAAATATTTAAAATTGTCGTAACTCAATTTAAATTAAATATGAAATATAATTTAACATCAATTGCTTTCTTTTTAAGATACATATTTCTATTTATTTATACATTCAGATTATTATTAAATTTTTTCACTAATTTTAGTTTCGTGTTTTGTGTAAATTCTTCATTTTTGTATATCTTAATTAATATTTAAATAATTATTATTTCATTATATTATTTTGCTATTTGCATTAAAATCTCAAATTTATATTGAAAACAAACGTTACAAAAATGTTCATAAATACGTACTCGTAAACTTAGACCCAGCCCAATGGTCAGTATTTTCAATATATACTTTATTTTGTGTTTATTAAGTAAAAAAAAACATTATGATCAAATTTCTAAAATAAAAAATTTTAATAAAAAATTAATAAACATACAAAAACTAGAGAACAAGATTTAGTGAAAACAAGAAGTCTATAAGGCTCCCCTGTATGATTTATTGGTAATAATTGAACCCAGTTTTATCAAGCAAATATTTTGCTCGTGAACTGACATATGAAAATTTCATGGTTCGTCAGAAGTGCTAAACATTATAACTTCCAGACAATAAGTAAAATTTTTCCATAGTTAAAATTATGATTAATCATTTCTTTTGAAAGGCTGAGATATTATTTTGTTTATAAATTTGACTGATTTCTGTACCGCAACTAAACCTACAGATTTATAAAATGAGCACCTAACAGCTGCAAGGAGGTTGCAGTTGGTTGTAGCGGCTGATTAGCAGATATCTTTAGCCTTCTCATATTTAGTGCGGTTAGGCCGGATTGCCCCGTCTTAATCCCACATTAAACTAATGAAATCTGGATAGATAAAACTATATAGATTCATTGCGCTGAGTTTATGTAATTCAACAGATCTTTCATTATTGTCGAGAAAAGACTACACTAAAATACAGTAGCGTAGCAACAATTTTGACAAGTAGGGATATAAAAGGATTTCAATAAATCTAAATCAAAATCAAAATACATATAAATATGTATATGTAGAAAGTAGTATCCTTATTGATTTTTTTTCCAGATATTTTTACTTAAAAACTCAAAACTCTTTTATCATTCCTTTTCTGATCGTTCTAAAGTTCTAAAGCTTCTATAGTTTGATTAATAACATTATTAGTTAGTATTAGTATTAAAATATAATAACAAAAATATATCAGCATTATAAAGTTGAAGTTTATTTGCAGATTATATAAAGAATTGGAGGACGGGACTAATATTATTATAACAAAATTTTAAACCACAGAATAAAATAACAAATTTAACAAATTTAATTTAAATTATTCAAATAATTATTTTTCTTTAAATGATTTCTTTTTTAATTAATTTTAATTTCTTTTAAATAGTTTTAAATTATAACTCGAAATTGAATATTTAATTTTTAATTCTTGAAAACATTACATTTTTATAAGGTAATAATTATTTTTGATATTTATTTAACATCATTAATTAATTTAACGCGAGCTTAAGGTTGTTAGGTATTTATATATTTAGGAATTAATGTGTAAAAAAATCTTTATAGTTTAATTAAAATCAATAAACACATGGAAGATGGTTTACAAAATATTTGTGATTTATATAATTTAATAAAAATAATTGCCTGGCATTTGCAGTCCAAATAAATTATATACGGACTATAAACAAATTAAGAAATTCGAATATTTTCTAAGACCACTGATGATGAGTACTTGACAGTTTCAATTTCAATAAATTAAATCAAAGTTTTGTTCTTGTCTTTTTTTTGCTATTCGAATCCGTCACTCTTGGCAAAAAAAATTAACATTAAAAAAAAATTAATTTTAATGTATTAATTGTTACTTGTAAAAGAAACTTGATGATCTTATTATTCTTATTATTATCGTTTTCAAATGACAAAATAATGTTAAATTTAACACAAGTACAATACATTGAAAATACTATTTTAAACATTTTTGTAACGATTTTTAACCAAACTTACAAATAAATTTTTTTTCATTAATTAATAATATTTTATTGTTGGTTTTATTCAGTTCTAAAATCATTTTTTTTTGTGGAATATAAATTTATTTATTTTTGTTTTTTTGTTTTTCAGTGTTAAAAAGGACATTTATTATATAAAGATTTATAAAGTTTTTGATAACCACAATTGGTAATCGTAAAACACAAAATTTTTTTATTCTTTATTTAATTAATATTGTTTGCAACTCATCTGTTCATATTCATATTTTTTATTAGACCTGCGTATAGAGATGTTCTAAAGTCTCTGTTTTTACACATGACATTTAATTAATCTGATTTAAATGCGCACAACAGTGCGTATACGTTACGCCAATTACTTTAGTACGCGGGGTGTTTAACAGAGTAATGAAAATTTATCATTTAAAAAGAAAAAATTTGCTTCTTATTCTTATTATTAATATGTAGTTTTTTTCAGCACACTGATTTGCGTATATTATTAATATATATTTTCAATCATTTTCAGATAATAATCAAAATTTTCTAATGTATAATATAGACACCGAATTTAGTTTTCTAATTTTTAAATATAATGAATATTATTTGTATCTTATCAATGTTTTACATCAATTTGTTTTAAAATTGTATCTTACTATGAATTAAATTTAAAATTTTGTTTTTCTTCTCAATTTACAATTTTTATATAAATATTTATTTTTTACTTGAGGCCCTCAAGTGGGCGGCTTTCAATTGTTTTAAGATTCAATTTTAGTTAAAAAAATACTTTTTCCAAATTTAAAGCAAATAATGATATTTTTAAATATTATATGAAATAATTGTAAATAAATAATTTATTTGTATTATATATGGTAAACATATATTCAACTATAACAAAAATTAAAATTTATAGTTAAAGAATATCTCTCAAAAATGACTTCCTCAACACACCGTAAACTTTTCAATTTTTTTTTCTACCGTAACTTTTTTAATGCAATTCTTATACACCATATACTATATGTATTAAGTATGTATATATTTTTAATTTATGTATATGCATATTATAATTATTGTTTTTAATTCTTTAGATTTTTAAATTCTTACTTTACACTGCTTGCCTTTGATTTTACAAAATACAAAAGAATTTATTGTTCAGCCTAAAATATAAAAGTATAAAAGAGGAATTTTGTTTTTATAAAAATTTAATTAAGTTTAATTACAAGTTTAGTTAAAATTTCAAGTAGTTTAAAATGTATTTAAAATTGTAAATTTGTTTATTATAGGAAAATATATCATTTTATTTCATTGTCAAAATTGTTTGACTTTACTTATTATTTTGAATATATTTACGGCTAGTTTTACAACGCACACTTAAGTGTTAAGTTAAGTTTATATATTGAGCACTTAAGTTTAATTAAATTGTGACTTTAATATTAAATTAACGCTTAAGTGTGCATTGTAAAATTTGCTTTAAGTATAGAATTTTTAATATTTTAAATAAGTTACTTATTACTTAGACTTTATAGTTATTATTTTTGTGCTCAATAGTAAATTTTATTTTTATTTATGTCTTATTTATCACACCATTTTATACACTGGCGGGAGATTTTCTTTGTCGGTTAATTTAATTAAATTTAAAACAAATACACTAATTTTTTTATATTTTTTTCTCTTGAATTATTTATTTTTTACTTGAAAAATTTGGTTTCTTCAAATGTTCAAATTTGGTTTCTTCAAAGTTATTTTAATTTTTTTGTTTTTGTTATTATTTAAATTGCATCTTCAAATAAATAATTTTCTTCATATTTAGTATAATTCATTCCAATTATATATAGTGCAAATATACTTTCGCATTTTTTAATTCTTATTCATTTAATATTATCTGTACTTCATATCACAAATACTAGCATTTACACACCAACTTCATAAATTACTTATACAGTAGTAAATACATAAATTTATATTAAAATTATTATTTTTATGCTATTCATTACACAATGTACATACGTTTGTATACATATATATAAATATATGTATAGTATGTGAATATATTTCCTTGCTAACATTCGCACTGTACAGTGAGTGATATTTTGCTATATGTTGGGTTCTAAATTTATTTTATCAGCATCTCTTCAGATTTATAAATAAACGAATTTGTGTTAATTTTGAAAATAAAACTGAAAAATTAAAAACAAAATTAATTGATTCATATTTTTTATAAATAAGGTAGTTACATTTCCAAATCTTTATATAAAACTTATATAAATAATAACTTTATAACAAATTGTTATTACATCCAATATTCGATACGTTTATTCAAATTAATTAAATGTTTGTTATATCAAACAACTATTAGCTATTTTTGCAATTATACCTTCGAGTGTTCTGTGGTAACCGAAAATCAAAAGTTACTGCAAAAACACTCAGAGCATGTGTTGGACAAAGTACCATAAAATCTTTTTATTTTTGCAGCTAAAAGTGGTATCTTGTGAAAAACGTTTCCAATCGATTTTCTTGCATAAAAACAAAATTCAATGAAGTGGTTGAAGAACATAACTCAAGGAGTCTATGAAAAAAATACGGAAAAATGGTTCAAGCATTGGGTTGGTTTGAAGACAATGAAATATATTTTAATAATGTCCAATATTTTGGACATTTTATATAACGTTGGTCATTATATAGATATAACATAAACTTTATTGATAAGCTAATTAAATGAGATTATAAAAAATAATATTAATATTAAATTAATATAAAATTAAATTAATATAATAATATGAAATATAAACTTAATATTTCCCTTTTGTTTCAAAGAAATTTGTAGGATTTTTACTCATGATATAGAATTATAAAGTTTCAAACTTTAAATAAATTATGTTTTCAAATGCAAAACTATTAAAATATCTTATTTTAAAGCTTAAAAATAAGTTATTTGTTACTGCCTTAGAATACTAAAACTTAAATCTTAATTAATATCAAACAAAAAAATTCTATAAAATACTATATTTAACAATATTAGCACAAGAAATGATGTTTTTTATAAGTATAAGATATATGAAAGAATAATTTTAATAATTGTAATAAATTCAATATTAAAATTCAATAAATTCAACAATATTTTAATTTACAATTTAATAAGATAACCCATTGGATTGACCTCACTGTACTTTGCAAAACCATCGGCTGTTTGGTATAGCAACTTAAGTTCCCTTCTGGCAATAAATGAAGAATATTATTCTCTTTCTAATATTGATCATATTTAGTTTATAACAATTTTATTAAAACCACAATTATTATATAGACAAATACTTAAAGCCTAAATTTGATTAGAGTTTTGCTTGCAGTGCATTTTCGATTAAAATCGAATTTGACTAACCGATTATATTTAGCAGTATTTTATACTTAATGCAAAGTTAAAGGAGGGGGACAGATTTATTTTCATCTTTATAACAGTTATGACTATATTATATATATGTACACATATACATATATAATTAATTTGAAATTCACACTTTCCATTAAATTGTGAAATTAAAAAAAAATCTTTCTCTGTTGTTTATTTCTAATTATTTTTATCTTATTATTATTAATCAACACTACTTCGAAAAAATTATTATTTTACAATTTATTAAAAGTCTAAATTGCATAAAACTTTTATTTTTTTTTGTAAAAATTGTTATATTATTTGAATTATTTTATAATCAAGAGTTTATAATTAAACATTAACTCAAGTTATTTTTTTTTTTTCTTATTTCGTTTATGCATATATAGACTTTGCTACTATCACATTTAGTGTTAGAAGAGGATATACTGGGTGTTCACGTTTTGCCAGCATGAGTTAATCAAACGTGGTACTTGCCCATCACTTTTAATGCCTTATGATTGCTATACATATTTGAAACAAAATTCGTTACGTTTACTTATATTACATAAATTGTCCTAATTTAATTATATATTTATTTCAAATTGTTTTTATATAGTTATTTTACATTTATTTATATATATTTATATGGTATTTATTTACAGATTTAATTGTTCCTTTACTTTTTAACACTAATATCATAGCTATTTTGTGAGTATCGTTCTTATTTTTACAGGGTCTTTTGGTTTTACTTATGCATTATTTTTTAATTTACCTAAAATACAATCTTAAATATTTAAAAAGTTGTGTTTCTTCAAAGGACATTAGGATTGTTTGTATTGACTTTCTATTAATCTGTCAGTAAATTATGAAAAAAATAATTTTTTTTATGGATCAAGATTTTGAGAATATAACTACAATATAGCTACTAGTTATATAAAATAAAATCTAGAAAGATTTGAAGTCAAATAAAATGTACATATTTTTTTGTTTATTTATTAAGACCAGAAAAGTATAAAATGCAGTATAAAAAGGTTTAAGGTTAAATAAAATATATATATATTTTTGTTTATATATTATGACCAGAATAGCTGAAGATTGAAAGTAATCACAAAAGCTTATAGACAAACAACAAAGCCATGGAACGTTTCATTGTCACTGTCATTTGAATTGAAAGTGAACTACATAAACTGTTATATAAACAAGCTATATAGAATCAGTTGGATCTATATAGTAAGGCAAGCGTTGAAAATGTATGAGTTAAAGAAAGAACTAGGTAATCCATCAAAAAGAATTATAAAAATACTATGTAAATGGGAAATGAAAAACTCATAACAAGCTAACCAGAATTGCAATAAAAACTGTTTTACAGGCCCTCAATCCTTTTGTGGGTTAAAAATGTTCCATTACAAAATAAATAGTCAAGGAGAGAGAGAATCGTTTGCGGCTAGTGTATTGGAAAGATTTCGCAGAACTTAGACAAAGCAAAGCATTGCTTAAATCGCACATTCCTACAAAAACATTCTTAAATTTTCAAAAGGTTTCATTACGGGTCATTATGGTCTGAAATATTACCCACATAAACTTTAATTATCTGCTAATGCGCAATGCAGATTATGTCTCGAAGATGAGAAAACAACCAAGTATATTCTTTGTGACTGTCCAGCTTAACAACGCACAGAAGAAACTTATATCATATGGAATTTAGAACAGAGTAAGAGCTCTTCTTCAGATTTAGGTCTGGACTTTGTTCAGAAAGCTTTATAGTGCTTTATGTAATTAAATGTTAATTTGGTATGATAAGACTCCTCTGGCCGCAGTACAGGTTGTTATGCGATTTCACGACAATAGTTTTATTAATAATACAAATATAAAAGACATCCGATCCAGTACCACAAGTAAAGCAACAATACGACTTAGTGATACCGTTCAAATAGAAACAACCAAAAGTTGGATATGGATAAAAAAAGAAGAAGAAGAGCATTGCGTATATATTGGGTGTAGTAAAAAGTATTCGCCGTTTTTTGAAAAATGTTTGAACTAAAATTTCTTTAATCAAAATCGGTTTTAATGAAGTTTATATGGGTTGATATTTTATATGATCATTTACCAATGTACAGTAAGCTTGTCCATTTTTATTATAAGCGATATGATAGTTTTTTATCATAAAATTTATAAATTTGTTTGCTTTATAACAATTCGATGTTGTTTATACAGGGTGAGCGTGTGTTGAAGCGTACACAAGCTAAACAATTTTTATATTTCGGACTTAATTTAATTGAAATTTTGCCTTTTGTAATTTTTAAGAATGGTTTATGGACTACAATTATTACAAAAAAAGTAAACTTTTTGAAAAGTACATAATTTATTATTTCAAAATCTAATAAACATTTTTAATACATCAGGTTAAATTCGGGAGTAATTATCAAATTAAATTTTTTAAACAAAAGGCTCTTATTTTTACTATACAAAAGACGAAGAAAATACCAGAGCTATAGACATAGAAGATATATTTTACTTATTAACTACTGTTACCGTGTTTGCCTTTAAGATAAAGCCTATAATATATATCAGCAGCATGAGCAGCTAAGTTCAATTTTAGCAACATTATGTACAATATTATATATGTATATGATGAATATTACTTAAAACTTTTTATATTATAATACTAAATTAAGCGGTTACCCATTTTCAAAAAAAAAACCGAATACCAAGTAAATGTAATATTGCACATCAAAGATAAACGCACTCAAGTACTTAATCCTATGTAGGTATATCTTTTCTACTAGACATTAACTTATTTTCTATATATTATCAAATTTTGATTTATTTATTATTGTTTTAGCTTAAATTTCTAATTTCATATTTTGTTGTAAAACTTCTTATATTGTATATCAAAATAAGTTTTACTTAAGAGATTTCCTTATAGTGTTAGTTCCGTTGCAGTTGAAACGGTCGGTTGTAAGTTGCTGGGAAATGTAAATAGCTGCCATTGAATTTCGTATCTTTGATAATTTTTTTTTTAAAATTATTTTTTTTATATATTTGTTAAAAACTTCCTCAACTAATTTGTACCAGCTTCATAATAACAGTTGAGTAAGATTTAAGTTATGAAGTGATTTCCGGTTATAGTCTGTTAACTTATATTTATTCTAATTTTTGTATTTTAATATATAAATATATTTTTGCCGTAATTTACTTGGTGAAAAAAATCTGAAAATGTAGAAAAATTAATAAACATTTATCGTAATTATATTGCTTAAATGTATCTATTCAAAATGAGTATTAAAATATTTTATTAAATTAATTTTTATTAATAATATGCAAAAATTTCAATAATTTTTTTATTGGCTTATTAATAAATAGAAATTCAATATATCAACTTAGTAAATTACTTGAAGTGACTTAAGCTTAATATTTTCAACGAACATCCTTTAAGAACCCGGACACATTCTCTTGGTATATAGAGACGATACCTAAATAATACATTACAGCAAGGAAGAATACTTCATTCATGTGAATCTACAGGATAACATAAATTAAATAACAAGAAATTTCAGCAAATGGAAAATATTTTCATTATTAGAAAATGAGATTATAATCGAATATAACTAATATAACAATAATATAACTAAGTGTAATACTAGGTTACTTTAGTAAGCCTTGTAAAGGAGGCTTAGTATTCAAAAATAAAAAAAAATGCTGAACTATTAACAAGTTGTAATACTTCCACTTCATACTTAGTCCAATCATAACAATACTGAATTGTAGTTACAGACACATCAAAATACTGCGATGAAACGCACAAGAAGGACTCCCTGGTATCAGACACACCGACACGCACAAACATTGAAGAACCCCTCAAGAAGTACATAAGGAATGAGTTTATAATACTATTTGATAAAATAAAGAAAACAAAGTCATAATATGAAGCTAGAGAATAAAAATAGTATAAAACTTGTACTTCTTGGGTAACAACAACTCGAAAATTTCTTAAAGACTGTGGAACATTTAATTCCTCCAATTTAGGTGTAGAAGTTGATATGCTTTAAGATACTTTTTTATCTTCATATTTATATAATATTTACAATACAGATAATTGACAGCGTCTTTCCACAATTTGTCAGTCTAACATATGGCGTCTATATGGCTTATTTCAATCAGATAACACAGCGAGGAACGTCACCAACTTGTATCAGAAGCATATAGATACAAGATATTATAAATTATGCTGACAAAATTTTAAATTAACAATATTGCAGTTATTATTAAATACCGTTTATAGGCGGTTTTTTAATACCTCACGATTAGTGGAAGCTAAAGTATCGAACGTCCGCGAAATCTCGATTAAAATATACATAAAGATTAAAGAAAGCGCTTGATCGATTTTGTAAAATCTATGTTACCATTTTCCTAACAAAATATTAATTTGCTTAGAAAGTAGTTACAAGTCTGTAACTTAATAGATATGCGGATATTCGCCACATAATACAAGTATTGCATACATTCCAGTTTAATATATAGTTACTGCACAATATAAGGACTGTCTCAACAAACTTTATAAAAAAGTAGCAGAATCAAGCAGTTTTAGAAAAGCAGACGAGGTGATTTAAAAAAAAAAACATTTTTTATCTATTCATTCGAAGCAAGTTTTGGTATATCTTAAAATAAATATTTTTTTATTAACCCTTCAAAATCTCTAGAGATTCAGATGACTACAATAAAAATAGATTGCATATTTAAGTTCGGCAGATCCAAACAACTTTGTACTGCTGAAAAATTCGGAAAGAGAAAAAAGATATCATTTTTGTCGCATAGTGTAATCAATCCAACTACAACAATTACGAATCCATCTCTTTTGTCAATAGAATCAATATTAGAGGAAGTATTCAAAATAAATCTAAATATTCATTTAACTAAATTGCGACTTTGAGAAATTTACCTAAACTTAATAAATCAATAGATAATGTTGGTCTCAAAATTAACGACAGAATCAAATTCTACTGAGGCTAATAATGTTAAGATCAAAATTTTAATTAAGTTTCTACGATAGTAAAAGAGCATTTTATAATAAATTAATTCTAACATTATTAAATAAATAATAAAAAAGCATCTTCGATTATAAGATAATATATGGATCAGTAAATTAAAACACAATCTTCTAGAACTATGTTAGAATCGCAGTACCAGAAGTCAAACTCACCAGGGTTAACACTGAACAGAAATTTAAAATGACACAATACACCAAAATGATGAATTACTCTATATGTTTGGGATCAAATAAAAACTGGAACTTTAACGTTAGCAGGAAAACAGATCAAAGACGATTTTTTACAAATAAGGAATATTTTAGTTTTAAAAGCACTTAAAAATATCGACAGGTAAATTGATATTAAATAATCAAAGCCAATAGATTGTTTCAGGACTTTAATACTCATTTTGATCTCACCTCTATTATCACATATCTTCTTACCCAATTAATTGTATCCACCAACTTAGTATTTACGGTTTTTGTTGCCTGAAGGGAGTTGTGGAGCAGGAATCATAAACGGTTTACGATTATTGAAGTTAGTAAAGCTAAGTACTATGGTTTAGCTTTGCTTTCAAAAGCAGGATTGTTGATAGTTTATACTGATAAAAGTTTCTTTACAATTGTTGTTTCTGAGATCTATATTAAATTTATGTATTTGTAGTATAATGAGTTTTTACATACACAATTAAGTGTAATTCTATTTAGAGTAATATTATTGAACTTTATAAATCAAGTAATTTAATCACTCGTAGCAATATGTTAAGTAAACAATAATGAATAATTCCATTAAAAATTAACTTAAAAGAACCAGTAAAAAATAATTCTTAAACTTCCAAACAAAAATAGGCCATGTATGACTGCTCCATATAAGGAAATTCTAAGATTCAAAGTTTCTAAATAGTAAGAATTGAATTAATTTTAAATATTTTTGTTTATTTGTTTTAACTGTAGAAATTTCCAAATCTTTAAAATTTGTACGAATAGTGTCTGCTTAGGAAATTCTGCTATATACACATTTTTTCCTAGATCAGGTTAGTTTAGCTTCCGTATTTCTTAGAGGAGCGACATCTATGTGCACATGAGATACCCACTCTAGTAGATAATTAAAAATACTGGAGAACTCACCACAGACTAGATTTGTTGAAAATATCTCAAAGCAATCTGCCAGCTATAAAAACTTGATATTTGTTATATGATAATGCTTTATCGCACAAAACCATTATGATACGTAAGTTTTTGACCAAAAAAGGAATTGTCTCTATTGATTATCCACCGTATATGCCTAATTTAGCTTTACTCTAGCCTTTCTCTACACTGAAATTAACAATGAAAAAACTCCATTTGATACTATACCGATCTTCTTTAAGGCATTGATTACCCCACTAAGAAAAATTTCGGCAGATGAGTTTTGACAATAATTTGTAAAATCCGCTAAACATTTTCAGCATTGTGTTGACTGGAAAAAAAGACTATTTTAAATAAAAAGAAAAATAAAAATAATAATCGTTCCATTTGATATTTTAAACCCTGTTCAATTCTTAAGTCATAGACTGTGTATACGAGTAGAAATATTTTACAGTGTCAGCTCCGATTTTGAAATAAAATCTATTTTTTAGTTGCAATTTTTAAAGTTACAGCAATTAATAATTAAAACAAATAATATTGGCTAGTAGCCGTATTAGATAATATAATAAGACTAATTCAATGCAGACAAAATCAGCCGCTATTGATGAATCAATCTAAAAAGCGGATCAAATGGTGTTTGATGATGATCAAACAAAACCCAGAGAGCTTGCTAAAGCAACGTATTTGGAAGAACGTTTAGGCAGAAGATTTTTGCTTGTGTTGACTAATGCTAGACTCAAAATGCAATCGTCTTATGTCTTTCCAAGACTTTATTAGGGAGGTCCAAAGCTGTTTAACAAAACAAAGTGAACTTTTAATGCAGATTCAAAAATTTTAATACAATCTAGATCCACCACTACACTCTGGAAACCAAATAAAAATCAAAACAATGAATTAAAAGTATGAAAGAGTTAAAAACAAGGAATATGCTTTATTGTTAGTCACTGCTACTGATTTTTGGGTATGGAACAGGTATGTTGCTAATCGCATAACAACTGAATCCCGAATCGTGTCGAAAACATTTTTCATTTTAATAAGAAAAGAGTTTGTTATAATATGCGTAAACACTTCGATTGGTTTCATTCCCAAAATTGCTAAATTATGGCCCGAAGTAATTGGCCTGGCCTGCCATTCTATTTATGAGAAGAGATCTCAAGTGACCTTATTTTGGTTGAAAGTTAAAAAATTTCTATTAACAGATAAAAACTTTTGTCAGAAATGAAGGTAATATCTGCTGTAAACGAAGTTTTCATTTATTTATAATAACACATAAGATTTTCGATATTATGGAGCAGCTTGAATATATAATAAATAAACAACAAAAATAAATAAAAATAAAATAACGAAAGTAAATAAAAAAAACAATTTAAATTTAAAAAACACAACAAAATAAATGTAATAAAAAAAACAAACAATTTGCGGATAAAACATCAAATAAATATATAAAACCAAAAAATTAAGAAAAATGAAAAACAAATTTAAAATTAAAACCAAAAATAAATTAAGAAATATATAAAAACAAACAAGCATTAAGCAACAAAAAACATAAGTCAATAATATAAAGATTTAGTTTATATTTAATATACATAAAATTAATTAAAAAATAACACAATAAAATTAATTTAAAAGAAAAAAGAAAATAAAAAAAAAATAAATCGGAAAATAATTTTAAAATAAAAACAAAGAATTATATTATTTTTATAAACATATTTTTTTTTATAAATTTAAAATAAAAAATAGAATGAAAAATGCATATAAAGAAAAATTAAAAATAAAATTAAAAACACAAGTAATAAATAAAAACATCGATATCTTCAGTTTGTTTTTTTTTAATTTGTAAATATATATTAACTAAAAATCAAAAGCAATTTAATAATATGAAGAAAATATTAGTTATAATATTAATATATATATAAAAAATAACACAATTAAATAAGTTTGAAATAAAAAATAAATTAAAAACAAAACTTAAAATCAAAATAAAAAAAGAAATTACAAAACAAATTAAAATAAAAATTAAAAAATAAATTTAAAAAATATTAAATAATAAATAAAAACATCAATATTTTCAGTTTGTTTTTTTTTTTAATTTGTAAATATATATATATTACATAAAAATAAAAAATAATTCAATAATAAAAAGGATATAGAAGTTATAATTTTAATAACTTTAATGAAGCTTATTTAACGAAATCATTTTAACTTAGATTTTAATAGCTGAGTGTATTTGTGTTCTCGGTAAAATTATTTCCTTAATTAAAATGATATAAAATTTTGATTATGTTAAGACATTTTTGTTTGGTTAAATTAAAATAAAACAAAATTCTTCACACAATAAATTCATACAATTTTCAAAAATATATCAACAAATTCTTATTGCATCAAGCACTAATTTCAAATATAGATCATATTATATAAAGAATAAAAAAAAGTGTACACAAAATTCGAATGTTCTTCGTTTACATATGAGCTTAGTAGATAAATAAGTAAGATATATATCAGATTAAATTTATATATAATTTTTTTAAATAGTGATTTATGTGTAATAATTAAGAGTCGCTTTTAACAATCATAATCTCACAATGGGCTTATAAAATAAATTAATGTATTGATTTCTAAATCAATGTTATTGATTATAGGTATTTCGATTCGATTTTCACATTATTCGGTTTTGTTATTTATTGGAGTTTGCTTCATAACTAGTAACTAATAATACCTTAGAAGGTTAAAGTTCACTACTTGACTTAACATTTATTATTGTTTTTTTATTGTGTGTGTGTATTTTTATTTTTGCACTTAATTTATTTTTAACTCATATTAACATGACTTTCATATATACAAATTATAATTCTTTCGTAGTGATAATCATTTAAAGTTCCATTATCATATTTACTGATTATTATTTATAGAGATTATATATATATATATATTTGCTTATATAACTATAAATTATACTTAAATTTATTTTGTGTTTTATTGGCGTCACTATAATTTTGACGCTTACATTTAATCGGCTTAAATTGTTAATATTACAATTTGAGTTGTCAGTATCAACTTTTTTCGTCGGTTTTTGACGTAATTTACAAAATCATAAAATTTATTTAAATTTTTATTATCTGTGTAAGTAAATCCATACATAATATTAAAGTTTAGATAAGTTAAGTTTAAATAAATTTACCCAACGATAGTTTACAAATAAGGAATACCTAGTTATGTGGTAATAAGAGAAGTAAAATAAAAATTCAATATCGCAAAAAATTAAGACGATCCTTGATTATAGAAAATCTAGAAAGAAGTTAAAAAAAAAGTTCATCTAACTAACTAGTACTTAACTATGAATTACCAACATAAACTGCTTGTATTTTAAAATATATTAAATATATTAAAAAGTTATGTTTAATTGGCCGATTTAAGTAAATTACAAATTAAAGTGAAACAAATTTCTTACATAAATAATAATTAAAAATAAATATAAGATCAGTGAATTCAATTTAGGCTTGCTGAGTTAGTCTGCTTCGCCTTGAAAGCAACGGAAATAATAAGGTTTTCAGGTGAACATAATGTTAAAAATATATAAAAAAAATTAATACTTAAAAACATGTAATATATAAAAAAGTTGATATACATAAAAAAAATTAATACATAAAAACATAACCACATAAAAAAAATTAATACTTTCATATAAAAAATATTATATATTTTTAGATAATATAATCATATAATAAAAAAAAAATTTATACATAAAGGTGATATATAAAAAATTCAATATATTAAAAATTTAATATATAAAAAAAATAACATAAATAAAAAATCAATATATTACAAAATTAACACATAAAAAAAATTAATAAATAAGAAAAATTAATATATAAAATAAATAATATGAAATAAAAAATAAAATTGCAATACTGTATATATAAAAAATAATTACAAAAACTATATAAAAAGTATGGATAATATATTATAGAGTATTAAAAAAAATTAAAAATAAAAGATGTTAAAGTATGTACTATTTTAAAATAGTTATAAGTTTTACAATTGTATTGCTTAGTATAAGATTAAATATATATTACATTTTATTTTTGTTTCATTGAATGTAGTTGTTGCTTATATATATAAAATACTGAATATAAAACAAGCTATACAAAATGTTAGTCTTACACTCAAATGCAACTATCTCTTTGCATTCACAATTCAAGTTAATACTCATAGAAAATATTATTTTTATATTTTTATAATATATAAGAAATTTTTTATGTTACAGTAAATATATGCCAAACAGTCAATAAGTTTTTGCCACTTTATATCTGTAATATGCTTAAATTTAGAAATATTTAAAGCGGTTGTTTCATTTGTTTAATCTTTATTCGATTGCAAAATATACAGAATATCATATATGTTTATATATATACATATATATACATAAAAATATATTTGTAAATATGCGTACAACCAAACGAACACATACCTATAAATACATTTACACAAATATTAGGCTCTATCAATTTTTGGGATGTAGAAATCTGAACTCAATAATCATGGATGCAATAGGAATATCAGGAAAGGGGAGTTGAGCAAGAGAAACAAAAATGATACTAATAGATGCATTTGTCTCATTAAACCACGATACAATATCCACATATAACAAGAGAGGCTCAATAATTGATATCTACAACAACAAATGAAAAGTATCACATATTTACACTCATAACAACCATAACGCAATTATATATAATACTTATAGCACCTCGTCTATGTTTTAAAAATCTGACCATAATAAAGAAGGTATAGTATAAAGTATAGAAAGTGAAAAATACTAAAATTTGACATTCTTAATGTCATGCTTGATAAGAGTGAATGATACAGCATATCGAACTAAAGGCATTATGAACAACTTAATGGATGTATATGATATGGACATATAATAAAAGGGAAACAGAGTACCAAATTCCCTTTTTGGGAGAAAAATTTGATACAGTAAAGAAATATGACATTGTTAATAGCATACTAGGTAACAGTGAATGATACAGCAAATCAAGCTAAAGGCATATTGAACAATCTAATGAATGTCTATAATAAAGAAATATAATATAATATTAAGCGAAACCTTTAAGAAGAATAAAAGTATCAAATTTTGGGACAAAAGTTTGACACAGCCCAGATATACGCTATTGTCAAAGAATATCAAAGATCTAAAAGCACAACTAAATTTAAGTGATAACAGACACACAGAAAAATATAGCTTTCGAGCAAAATGAATGTATAGGATAAAATGAACTGTGCACTGATATTAGATGTAAAAACACATTAAATTTGATAATATGCAACTACATATATCAAAGCTTTGCAGGCCTGAAAACATTGGTAATATATTAAACATTAACAAGAGCACTTTGTAAAAAGAATATTCAAACATACCACTAAAAACAGTGCTAAGTGACATCTGATAACGGAGAGTATACGATTAGTAATAAACACATTATTGTCGAGCATTCTATATAATGCGAATATACAAGCCAACGCAGTATAGTTAGTTGGCAGTACTGATGATATAATCTTAGTGGCAATAACTGAAATACGGTCAAAGGTGTAACAAACTGTAATAATACAATCCAACAAGTAGAGAATTTTTTTATTAAAATGTGAACTATATTTAATATAACATAAAATAGTAACAGTAGTGATTATCGGCAAAAAATTTCGAAAGTCGTGATCTGAATTATATTATAAGATTATAAATGAAACTTCAGGGTGTACCTCAAGTGTACAAGAAAAAAAATTGCAAAAGTATGCGTAGCTGTAGCAAGACCTATACTTAACATTGGGTATATATTGACATATGTCAAGGCATAAAATTTCTCGTATACTTCGATTCGGGTGAATGTTAGATATTAATAGAAGTGACATATATATAAAGGAAGTGACATAGGTTTATGTTACTGATAATGTGCTGGGTATTCCAAATTGTTTCTAATGATAAAGTTAATGACAATGCTCTTATGTAGCCAATTTACATCCCTGACAAACTAACGTAAATACTGTTCCGAAGTCAATTATTACTGTTGTCAACAAAGCTGAGCATACTAGAAATAACATAGACGGTAGGTTGCCGTTTAGAAAAATGCAATTGATTAACGAAACAATAGCACAGAGATCAGATACCTTTACAAACGGCAGATAGATGAACAGTTCTGAAATATTAAACGTTATGACTCGAGAGAAAAAAAAGTTTTAAATGGATTATTACCTCAGCCAGAGTTTATCGCGATTCCTTATTGTCGAATTTGTTACGAGTTCTGACAAAATAGAAAACACAGAGCATGTTATTTTTAAGAGTAGAAGATTTATAACAATTAGAAGAATTATTAAATTGAATATGTAGAAGAATACTAACTCTCTTGGACTAATAAATCTCACGATAAGTGACCAGCATTATGCTACGCTTGCTGGACTAAAAACAGGCACTGATAGAATAAGAAACATTTGAAACACCGAATACTGAATTTCTAATATTTTTGCATTTGCTTTCAGGAAGAATATTTTAACTGGTGGTACCGTAAGGCACCCACTCTAGAGTGACAGAATGAGGGAATATATTCAGAAAAATCCGTCAGATTTGGAAGTATAGATTTACAATATATTTTAAATATTTCTTTTTTTTACGAATAATAAAATAGCGAGTTTGCAGTTACGTATATATATATATATATATATACATATACATACAGAGATACATATACAGATATTTATATATGTACTCTCATATACAAATTCATTTATAATATATATCTTATACATATTATATTATATTATATATATATTTTTTGTACAAGAAAGTTCAAAATTTTTGAATTAGTTTTCTTATGTGATATTTTTTAATTATAAAAATATTCATTAAATACTTCTCTTCATAATAAATAGTTTAAAAATATATTAGAGTAGCTCATAAATGTTGGTTTTCTTTTACTTAATGCTATTTTTCAGATACTACAATGTACAATAATAGTTATATTTATTTCATTTAATTAAGTAGGTTTCGTTTTCAAAATTGGTGGCGGTTATTAGCTATTACGAGTGGTTGGTTATGTGTTCATGGAGTACAATAAGTAACTGATTGGTTATAGTAAATTTATCAAGCATTAAAATTTTAACTTATATATAACTTTTGTTTTTTTTTTTAATTAGACACAAAGTTTTATTTTATTTTTCAATAAATGTTGTCAATTTTTTAAGGAAAGTTGCATGATTGTTGCACAATTCTCTTGTGTAGAACATTCAATTTTTACAGAGATACGAATGAAGATTTTTTGTTTTAGAAGAAAGCATTTTATTTATAGCACTACGAAAATAAAAACAACTTTAAAATTCTTAACAAAATTTTAACTAAACCATTAGTTACATTATCATTTGACAACGACTTTTGGCTTTGGCCAAAAACTATTTAACACTAAACACATATAGTTACTATGGAGAGCAGATCTAGAAGTGGTTCTTTTGTAATATTTCATTAACTATATACAAATACATATATATTATAAATTTTTTAAAGGTACATTTTATATTTTGATTTAAATATTTAAACATGTTCTTAGTATAATTATTATATTATTGACAAATGTTACAATTTGAAGCTACATTATTATTATATATAACATTTACCATTATATGCATTTATTAAATACATAAATATGTCATATGTATATGCGTCTTGTTCATGTACTGTTTTAAAATTAAAATAATTTATTAATATATATAAATACATACATAAAATAATTTGTTACTATATAAATTAAACACAATTTCGGTTTCCCGGATACTACAATTTGTCAGCGGATTTTAATAAATTTCAGTACTATGGGCAATTTTTTTTCAACACGATATACAAGAATATAGCTTAGTTCTTAAGATATTGTGCCATAAATTTGCATGTTTATACAAAAAAAAAAAAAAAAAAAAAAAAAAAAAAAAAAAAAAAAAAAAAAAAAAAAAAAAACAAGTGGCCATCCTCCGCGTCAACTTATTAATAGTTATTTGTGTCATCAATAGGAGCATTAAGACATGCTCGAGAAATCGATAATTCGGTAATGTTATATATAGATATATTTGGGGTTTTGTAAAATTAACACGTTATCAATTTAACTAGTTACCAAAGCATAAGGGGTATATATATATATATACTATGAAACATTAACTGACTTTTATTATTATAAAATGCTGTACAAAATTAAATTTTTTTTATGGAATTTGAAGTGCTTGAAAACATAATAAATACAAAAAAATATTAGCAAGATTAAAAAAATAAATAAAAAATAATTTTTGCTTGATTTTAATTTAACTTTTCTGTCTAATTTTTTAATTTAATGTAAAACAAAACAAGCACAAACAATATCAACTGCTTTGGCAATTCTATTTAATAACGTCTGTCATTTTATCTCTTTACCGATTACCAAAATACAGATGCACATCTGAATATCACCAATGTAAAAACTACAAATGTTGATTGCCGCTAGATGGCATATGGTTTTGTGCGTGTTATTGACGTAAAAAGATTGCAACTTCAAAACCTAATATATTAAGCTAGAAGTTATATCAGTATATATAGCAGTAGTAAAGAAAATTGCTCCAAACTGAGAAGTTAATAAAATCCTTGTCAAATCATACTGTCTGTCTGGTGATCGGAAATTCTTTATAATTTTGTATATGTCAATCTATTAATTTCATTATTTCAAAAATTTTATTATTAAATATATTTTGTGAACGTTTTTCAGTATTTAAGACTTTATCAAGAGAATAAGAGGGACTTAACAGAAGTTCTACTTTTATTTGAAAACAAAAACATTAAAGATGTTAATATAATTATTAATTAAATAAATATGATATAAGTATTTTAGAAAATTTACTATATAAAAAATAAATTCTATTGCACATTAATATAAGTTCATAATTTTTAAAAATGACGAATTGAGATTTTTTAGTATCTCGAAAATAAAATTTGATGATTTTTGTATAAACCTATTAGTAAGTAATTACTTTCTGCCATTTCATTATATAAAGCAGCGTTTTTGCGGTTCGCAAATATATTCAATTTATTTTAGAATCACCCGTACTTATATTTGCCTAAGAAAATAAGCTCATTAAAGTTTAAAATATAATATTTAAAAGACTGGCGATAATAACGACGTAGTGAAACACCGATCCTTAAATTATTATATACATACATATACATATATCTTTTTAGAGCATATTTTTACATTATTTAATTAAAGCAAATATTAGTACAGGTTTTTATAAAACACATTAAATATTTTTTTGCGCTGTTAAAGTGCATTCTAACAGAAAGGAAATCTAAGTACGTTTAGGGTTAAGAAACACTGCTATAGTGCATTTCAAGAGAATGGAGATTTAAGTACGTTAATAAATGAAAAGCACCGCTTTAGAGCATTTCAAATTGCTTAATTAATTAATTTGAAATAGATAACAAAATACTTATATGACAAATTATTTGTATCTTTTGTGATAATAAATAAACTTAAAGATATAACATTGCGTTTAAGAAATACAAAGTTGACCTATAATAAAGGCGCCTACTTACGGCAAAAAAGCGCAGCGCCGCAAATGCGGCAAAGTTGGATGCACTGTATATAGCGGAGCCGCTATGCAATATGTTCTAATTTATCTCATTTATCTCACCACCACAAAGGCTGTTGATTTACGGCGCCGCGCGTTTTTTTCCGTAAATATGCACCGGTGCATATTTTTTAATGTGTAAATTAAATTTTTATAATACATGGAATTACATTAGTCATATCTCTATTGATTTATTATATTTCAAACGTTATATTAGATTTTCAGAAAAAAAAAGTTTTTCCAAATGAACAAAATAAATCGAAAGTATATATTTAAATATATCAGATTTTATAAGGTTATTTGTAATTACTTAGAAAAAAATTCGTAAAGAATTAAATAAATTTAAATAAATAATGTGAAAAGTTTAATCAGTATTATTTTGAGTAATAATTTTTAAACTATTCTTATACTACTTTTAAATATAATCATTATATAAAACTATTAGAACATGACACCAAAAGCGTTATATACTTCAAAATTGTAACATTTTTCAAGATTACAATATTTTCGTCCTTATATATTTATATATTTCATTTATATCTTTCAACAGGAATTCGGGTTGTTTTCCGATATCATATATATTAAATACTGCTCTTCTTAACCTTTAAGAAAATAAGTTTAGGTTAAATTTAATTAAAATTTAATCATATTAATATAACTCATTTATATGATTTTAAAAAATATTTCAAAATAAACCTTTGCCTCCACCGTTGCTACCGCCATACTGCCTATTTGTGTCAGTTTTGTTGTTATTATTACCACCACCCGCAACAGATGCCCCCAATTTCCAACTAAATCACATTAAACATCATTTGAGCGTATTGTAAATATTGTCGAATCCCTCAATATCGGAGCTAGCACTCTGTGTAGCACCTTCTAATTCAACGGTCGTAATATGAGTACGATCACGTGAAGGGGGCTGCGAGTCACGTGAGTTACGCGAGTGTCGTGATTCCCGAGTTCTGCCAGTAGCCCGTGTATTCCGATCGTGTGTGTAATTTTCTCCAAGTGGTTCGTCACCAAAGTAAACGGTATGGTAGCTTACCGGACTTGCACTGCAATTAACATGCACACGGCTTATGGCATTTCCAATTATGGATTTGCCACTGTCACTAGTGCGTTGTTTTGGTCTGGGTGTAGGATAAGAAAGTGAGGCGTAATCGCCATAGTCATCAGAAATTCGTGTAGAATGAGTACCAGCTGAATAATTTTCACGCACATGCGAAGGGCGAGTATTACTCATAGTGTTAAGATCGTGACAGATTTCTGCATATATATTTTCTTTTGTATAATCGACTAAATTAAGATCGCGACAAATGTTCACCCGTTGATGATGTAATGGAGATTCATCACTTGACAGTACAAGCGAATCGCGTACATTTGAATATGGCAATTCGTCTTCCAGCATGCTCATTGGTGTTAGTGGTGATATAAGTGAAGTGTTTTGGCTATTGTAAGCGCTGCCATTATTACCAACAGTAAGTAAAGTGAGTCCCCCAGCAGCTCGACGACCTGTGACCGGTTCACCTACATTAAAATCAAAACGTTTATCCAATTTTCCAATAGCAGCACTATTACCCGGGGCATTGTTTCCTGTGGTCATTTTGCTCGCGCGCTTATCTTTGTCGTTCATTTGCATTTTCTGTGGTAAAGAGAAATTAAGTAATTGATGGAGACTTGAAGAAGATTTACTGTATTGACGTGTCTTAACATGAAATTCATTATAGAGTTTTTCTGTTATAAACGATGTTTGGTGTGTAGTATCCTTAGCATTTTCTAAATCTTCTAGATCTGTACCAGCTTCAGATATTGTGTCAGTTGTGACAAGTGTGGATAACAAATCTGGTTTGCGAGTACCACCAACGCCAGATATTAATTCTATATCTTGCAAAGACATAGATTTTTGCAGTGTGCTGACTTCAACTGTGGACTTTAGCGATATATCACCAAATTTCTTAAGTTTTTCCTCAATTGTAGCTAGTGTAGTAGTTTCAGTGTCGGAGCCACCAGGTTCAGAGTTGCAACTGTGTTCTGACATATTGTCGTGATCAATAGTGTTTGTTTTATCGCTAAAACGTTCCTGTAGCAATTTAGACATATCAGAATATCGTTCCATGCTTAAGCTCTTAGTTTGCGCGGTAGAATCATTAAAGTTATTTGTTGAAGTATGCTTATCCTGTTTTCGGAACCACTTCTTTTTAGTTGATTGAAAAACTTTCATCTTTTCAGAGATGCGATTGCTGCTTGAAGCGCCCTCAACAGTAGTTATCCGTTGTGTTTTAGTATTTGTTACAGTATCTTTAGCTTCCATATTAGCTAAATCATTCTTACTAAGAAATATTATTGAATCTTCCTTTTCATGAGCCAGAATAGTTGTTTTTTCTCGGCGCAACAGCTTTGGCAAATGTAGCGGCTTAAGAATTTTCAAGCCTTCGACACGACTTTTAGAACCCGAACGTTCAGAACGATTAAGTATTTCAATTTCCACTATTTTCAAAAATTGATCGCAGTTGAACTGACAATATTTCAGTATGTTTTGCACATTGGTATTAGCCAACATGCGCTTTTCATTCTCGAAGCCCAAAGTATCCTTTAATAGGTACATTTCTTTGGTTAAATGTAATTTACGTAAATGCAGTGGACTCTGTACTTCAACATCATCGATGGGGCAAACAATAACCACATTTTCAGTTGTGATTTTGGTTATACATATTGTGTCAGGAATTGTAATATGGCCACATTGAGGACCAGCTATGTAACGTAATGTTATTGGCAACTCTTTAGTGGGAGTTATCAAAGTCGTGATTTTATGCACACAATCAGGATTAATCTTCTTATTCGGATCATTATTATTTACGCCGCTCAGTTTTTGCAATATCTGGGGAATGCCCGGTTCAATTTCATAAAACTTTCCTTTGGTTGATAGAGAAACATATAAAATCTGTCGATTTTCATTTAACAGTTGCGCATAACGTCCTTTTTCTTTTTCACGTCCATGGCTTGTATTTAACTTTAAGTTGTTGTTATTAGTGAAAGCATTATGATCCTGTTTGCCGTCCTCAAATACTGCTAGCAAACGAAACACTTGGCCTCCACGAGCTGTAGAGCGAACATACTGTGGCCGATTATTTGACTGTGGCGAATATAATGGTAGACAGCCCTCAGTTGGAGAACTGTTTGCGTTTGGTTGGGATTCGGTAAATGAAGTCATGTTATCCACCGATATAAATTTGTAGACACGTTCACGTACCAACTGTACAAGGGATGTATACAAAGTAGCAGTTGGTAACCCCTTTTCATTGATGAATGAAAAATAACCTAAACGAAAAAAAAAATATTCAATTAATGTGGGAAAAATAAAATACATAAAATTCGTATACATTAATTTGATTTCATTTGTTTAGAATAAACAAGTAAAAACAATAATTAATTATTGTTAATTAATTAATTAACAAATTATTAAAAAATGTATATGTAGTCAGAAGTATAAGTGGCCTTTTATAGCACTTTTTGATTTATTTGATGTTATCTAATTTACTAAATAAACGGTAAATAACGAGGTGTGATTTAATATTAAAGAGTTATAGACCATACACGGAAAAAACCTCAGGAACATACACAAATTCATATTATAAGTTATTGTTTTATTTAGCAATTTACAATTTGTTTTTTATATATGTTGAAAGTATTCAATACTAGTGTTTGTAATTTTTACCAATTCACTTAGTAAAAAAATAATAAATTCAAAATTAATAATTTACATTCCGTAAAAAATAATGAAGGGGTTAAGGGTGAAGGGTAATTTAAATCAATAAAAAATAATTTCATACGAAAGAGATATGGGCGCTTGAATAGATAACATTTGAATCGCTTAACACTGTATATATGTAGTAAGCTCCCTTATATCGCGGTGCCCTTATAACGCGTTTTCATATAACGCGATTTGTAACTCCAGTATAACACGGTGGATTCCCCCATATAATGCGGGGATTTTTACAGTTCATATTTAGCTTCGTATACTTTTGCTCGTATGCATTCGAGGTATACAAGAATACCCCTATAGCGCGTTTTCCTATAACGCGGAACCAATCTACCGCGTTTTAGGGGGGACTAATGTGTATATATATATATATATCAAACTTTATAAATAGTTACTTTTAGTTACGTATATAATTTTTATTGGAACCTGTAATAATAATAAAAAATTTAATATTAAAAAGGGACTACATCAAAGAAAAAATAACTAATAACATAGTAACTTTAATATATTACTAATATACATAATATACATATAATATAATAATACTTAATATACAATTTCATGGCTGGACAATTAGGTCCATATTTAATTTTTTATATGTATTTGTTTTCTGTTTTTTTTTTTTTTTTGGAGAACTTCAGATCGTTTTTTAAAAACAACTCATTTCATTTGTGAATTTTTAAAAAAATATGATTTGTTTATTTATAGCAGCTATTATAACGACTATTACTATCTTCAGAGTTATCACTGAAATATTTATTTAAATATTTATTGAGTAGCTCTCTCTTATAATATTAGTTGATTTAAAGAAAAAATATTGCTACCGTTAGGAGACTAAGATTAAAGCAATATAAACAATATGTTTTTTAATAACTCAACAGTTGTTGAATATTAATTCAAATATTTAATTTTATTTAGATATTATTCTGCGAATTTTTATGTTTTCCAACTGTAAATATCTTTTGTATTAAATCGCATTTCAACGTCAATTATTCAAAAATTAAAACTTTCAACCAAAAGCAAATTATTCGGGAATGACAACACTTTTTTCCAGTTAACGGAGACTAGTTTACTAAACTAGTTAAATGATATAGAATTTTAGTATAATTGAATATGCATTCAAAATTTTGGTGCATGTAAGGATTTAAATTAAATTCCACCTACGCATTCGTCAACTTCAGGGTCTTCTTCCATCACATGCCAGGGTTTTGCAGTGCTCATTTTGGTAGTTCGTAACTTTTGACAACCACTCCCCTCCAATTACACTTGTCATTTTCATGCTTAACTGGCAATATTGTTGAATGTGAACAATTTTTGTTGATATATTCTTTCTAGATTCTCTTTGAACAATGACAACAATGTATCAATTAAGAACGAAAAACTGTCTCCATGAAGCGCACAAAAAGTTTATAACCACTTCCATCAACGAGTTTAACGGTGGACATCTCATAAGCTTGTGACAAGCTAAATTAAAAATGTAATCGAGCGTAGTTCACTAGCACAGAAAGTAATTAAGGCTAGTAATGGGCAGGACTCCGTATGACAGAAGTTGATTAAAACAATTAAGTTTAGTTTTGCTAAAATTAAATGTTTGAAAAACCAAAGTGGTGCAACAGAGCATAAATGTGCTTTCTACATGCATTTAACATGCCTATGATATCTCTACAATTGAAGGAAAGAAAAATTTTAAGCAATGTGGAAAGAAAAATTGCAGTAGTTTGCATATATAACAATTGAATATTTTTATTAAATAGGTATGTATGCCCTTTGCAAAGTCTTATATAAAAACAAAAAATTTAACAGATATATAAATTAAATTAAAAATAAAAAAAAGATTTTAAATTGTAGATTCTAGATGTCATATTTTGTCTTCAGAAACTAAAATGATTGGGTAAAAGTGGAAACTAGTACAGTAATGAAAGCAAATTGTTGAAATAAGACTTTTCTCCCCCCGTAAATGAATTATATCATTTGTTATATTAAGTAAACAACTACGTCTCAAGCTCTAAGATGGATATGTTGTTTAATTGGGGTCAGATGCCATCGAAATCTCCAATACACAGAAGGGAATATTTACAATGCTCGATATTAAGTTCTCTTTTCTGATTGTTTAATGTCTTCTTCAAAATACTTTGAGAAATGTTTTCAAGACTTCTTAAAATTATGCTTCACAAAAAAACTATTTTAAAGAAATATTTATTTATTAGCATTTCTTTTTTTAAAAACGAAGGAGGGAAATTTAAAGAAGAATGAGAAGGATTTTTTTTTATTTAAAGCAAGTTTCCTAAAAATCTAATATTTGTGACACAAAATAAAAAGATTTTTATTAGTCTTTTTAAAATTGTCATTATTGTACTTTAACCCGTTATTACCAGAGTTCCAAAGATGTCAAGAAGAAAAAGACTTAATCTAAGACTTCTTAAGACTTAAAGAAATCAAAACAGCTGTAATGAAAAAAAAAGTAATTCCTAATAACATAAAGATGTATAAGCTTTGTCTACACAAAACTTGTAAGTTATGTTGATCCAAGGTAGGTTGAAGTGATGGGATTGTATCCAAGAAAGTTCATTTGTGCTCCAATATTGGGTCATTGTGATACCACAGGAATAGCGTTGGTTCCTACATAGACTAAAAGGTCAGTATACAACTACCCCCGAAGAGGACCTTATGTTCTTAGTATTTAAAATAAAAATGAGTTCCATTTTAAAGGTTCCAAAAAAAAGAAAGGTTTGAAAAGGCTGTGTTCATGTTAAGTATTATAGGTATGTTACACACAAATACAATACAATGACTTCTGGTAGCTTATCTGCAAGACAATAAATGTTCAAGAAACATTTTAACTGTTTAATCTAAAAGTAGCTATAATCTTAATGCTTTGTAGAAAGTATACGGAATTCAACATTTGGGAAGCAACATAAAATATGCTGACTACTGTGAGAGTATGCAATATTTGTGAGCGATTTTTTATTGTATGTGTTTGCATCAACTGGTTTTCATAATTATACCTTTGAGTGTACTGCGATGTCAAAAAACTGTTACTGTATACTGTAAAGTATTTATGTCAAAAAACTTAACATATATGAGCCATCAGGCATCACTTTTATTTCCCATGGCAGCGAATAACTACTGAAATTTCCACTATGAGGCAGGTGTTTACGATTAGAGTCAATTGCGGCTATTATTAAATTTGCTAAAGCAGTTGTCAATCATAGTCTATCAGCCTATGAAATATGTATGAAGGATTGGGTTAAACTATAGAATAGTTATATAGCACTTGATGTGACCTACTTAATAGCGATAAAGTAAATTTTGTGTGGTAATAATTTTTTTCCATTTTTTTTTCAATTATTCTAGATAGTTTTCACATAGAATATATACGAGTATGTAAGTATATATGTTATGTATATGTAATAAATGTGGCATTAAATTATTACTGATGTTGAATGGCAGAAAAATATGCATTTTCCCTTAATTTTTGTACACCTTTCGAAAATTATTTGAATTATTCTCTATTTTATTCATTCTCAAATTATATTTTATTCTTGAATTATTTTCATTACTCTCTAAATAATAAAAACCAAGGCAATATACGGACGAGAAGAAAACATTTAAAATTTTTTGTACAGAAATGAAATCGCAAATCAAAATTAAATCTCTGTTGGAGCGATTTAAAGCATGTTCACGAATTGTACCTAAATCATAAAAGGTTTGTGTTCAAGCATCGCTTTTAGCTTTGAGATTTATAAATCTAAACCTGATAAAATATCGCAATTTTATGCTGCTATGCACTTGGTTTTACATTCCTCACAAACCATCCCGTACGGCAGTTTTTTATCGGCTTATGCGGCCACAAACTAGTAATAGTTTTCCAAAAAAAAAAATATTAATTCCAAAGAACCCAAATTTTGAGAGTAGTGGAACTGCAAGGCTGAAAACTTTGCAGGAGAACAGAACAGACAACGGCAAAAGAAAAGTGTTGGATAGTGGGCGGTGAAAGTAAGGCGGCAATCTACTGGTACTTATTACGCATGTAGACGGCAAGGTTTTAGCTGGATGCGGCGCATAAGTAAGACTAATGGAACACCATCTATTTGCGTCCGCAAATTCATCAGACTTTCTACTTATTTATTTTTGTTTAAACATTTCTTTCTATGGATTTATACATTTCTGTCTGTGGACTCATGCAGTTTGCGGACTCTGATCGGTGCGACAAATTTGTTTTAGTGCCAGTTAACAAATGACGGCGCAGTTTATGAGCTTCCATGGGAATGCGTTGCTGCAGCAGCTGCAGAAATGCTGTAGCAATAAAATCTCCAACAAATTTGTTAGAATTTTTATGTCATTCAGTTGAGTTCTCCGAAGCTCGAATGAATGCTAAAATGTTTATTTACAGTACAAAAATAAAGATACTTAAATAACAAAATCTTTATTTTTCGTTGCAATTATTGTCATTTAAAATCATGATGGCTTACTATTTATAACAGAAAATTTCTGAATTTATGTTGAGTTTTTTAGTTGCTACTGCTTTCATTTACATCCCATCAAATTATTGGGTTTATCAATATCTTTTATTAAAATTTCGCCACTCTTAATAACTTACTATTCCTTTAAAATAAATTAATGAGATTGTATTGTATATTAACGTTTTCATTTCAAAAATCCATTAAAAAGCAAATATTTATGTTTTATCAATAATTTTGATATACAATACTTAACGATATAATAATTAATGAAATGTGATTTAACTAATAGTTGTAGTTAAAAGATCTAAAAGCAACGTAATTTCTATAAAGTTATTGAACTGTTCATCAAGAGATTAACAGAAAAATAAGTGCTGTTTCACAGCCTCAAAATAATTATTTACAAATAATTAAATAGAAGAAATATTTCCAAGACCACTGATGATGGGTATTTGGCAATACTCGAAACAGCTGTATGGTCAGCCAAAAATTTATTTAATTAAAATAACATAATATAAAAAAATTTGTTGTTATTGTAGTTCATTACTGTTCGAAACTGCTCTATTGTTGAATAATAATAAATTTTATTATTCCGTACAAGTTTACGTTGTACGCATATGAACCTGCGGAGCCTTCAATCGTTCATACAAAAAAAAAACTTTTTAAGCATATCAACACTGATTATCACAGTGATAGTTTAGATCCTGGTCTACAAAATAAGCGACCACAAGAGCTAATATGTCAGCCATTGAGGAATTGTTTGTTAGTGACCCGTGCACCATCTTCCATCAAATTGCTTGATTGTCTTCGGAACACCATTTAAAACTGTTTTGCTGCAAATATATGCTTTGTAAAGTACACTCGATAGTTTTGATTACATACAAAATACTCAACACAGAAATTTTTTCTTTGGAGAGAAGTTGGTATTTGCTTATTATCCAGTTTTATGCAACTTGAATAGATTCCATATGAGCTCTATTTTGCCCAGGCTTTATTTAAAAACGTCAGTGAGTTATTTTTCATAGCAAAAACCTCTAATCACTGATTTCGAGTTGCTTTTTGAGTATTTATGACATGACTGTTAGCGGTATTTTACAAATATGCATCCATTTATCATCTATTTTTACTTTTGTCACACATAAGATGTATAATTTACATAGAAATACATTAAGAGTTTCTCTTGAATCGAATTTTTCACCAGAAAAATCGTTTGCCATGGACAGGAAGAAATGGTAATCACTTGCTGCCGGATCTGAACTATGAGTTGGATGCATAAAAATTTTCCAATCAAGATTCCGAACTCCTTTTGGCGAGTCATCAAACACACAACAAAACCTTCCTGGTCACCATTTCAGCCAGCTCATCGCGATTCCATAATCCTCTGTTCATCACAACTCACGAACCGCTACAGAAATGAATCGATTTTGTTGCAATTCAGCTACAGTTTCTCAACAGATTCAGATTCTCCTATGGAAATTCCGTTCGTGAGGTTTTTTTGTCATGAGGTTATCTCATGTGAAACCCATACATAGAGCTTATTTTTATATCCAGCCTTATTTAAATGGTTCCAAACGGTTTCTCATGCGATCTTTAAAAAGAGTGTTTACATGATTGGCACTGATCGGACGCGACAATTTTCTTAATTTTTTTGATATGTTCAACAATTTCGTGATGCATTTTTTAACGGAATCACGTTGAGACCTTCAAAATCCTGGTTTTGGAGATGCCAGTTTCAGAATGGCAAAACTGTTTCCAAAATTTGTACCATCAAATGCAAAAATAATAAAACCATGTTTACTGATTAACTACCGCGGTTTCATTGTTAGACACAAGACTTAAAAGGCTGTCCTCTTATTATTTGGTTAGTTTTGAATTCATTAGATTAGCGTAAGATAATGAATAAGTATATAAAAGATAATGAAATGAAAAGAAATGTGTATGTGAAATGAGGGCAATTGGAAAATTATTTGAAGCGCGTGAAGACCTATCGAGAACCGAATTGTTATATGTTATACTATTAGCATTTAGCTTGTTCAATGGCAATCGGATTTATAGGATATCAAATCCTTACACATTTTTTAAATTGTACAAATTGTATAAAAATAAAAAATAAATAAACGATACACTTAACTTATCGATTAACACTTGATACTCGATTTAATGAATACTCGATATTATAAATCTTCTAAATAACGAACAATCCCATATTTTTATATAACAATTATATCAAAATTGTTTTCTATTAATAGAGAATGCTCAATATAAAATGTAGTCGAAACAACGAAAGGACTTGACAATATATCTTTCTTTATTTTGAGAATCTAATGTAGATGTAGTCTCCAAAGTTTTTCAGCCATTTCTAGAGAGCAACCATTGATGCATTAATTTATCAAATATTTTCACTGCAGAAGATCTGAAGAAGATTTGGGTGTATGAATATTAGTTTTGATTAGTTTTAGGAATTTAGTATAGTTTAAAACCCAATGATTATGCGAAATAAACACTTTTTCTCACTTTCTTTTGAAATTGTAGAAACTTTAAGATCATATTTTAGATTTTTTGTGATACAAATTGACTCAAAAATATAGTAAATGTTTTTATATGGAAACTTTGTAAGATTTTATTGCTACTTTCGCACAGCTGTATATTTATATGCAGTTTTTTTCGGTGTTGGACGTATACTGATCCCCTTGTCAATGTACGACGCAACGCTATTCCTATTCAAGTGGGTTGTCTTGGTATACATGGCCGCCACTCCAACCTAACCTAATCTATATCCAGATAGGTTTAGAGAAAGCTGAGGTTTAAGCGCTGATATCATATTACTGTTAATACTTGAGAGTTAATTTTATTAAGAATTGTAGGTCTTTGCGTTGTAATCATAATACAGTGCACGTCCAATATAACGAATTTTATGTTGCACCCCTTGTTCGTTATATCGAAAAATTCGTAATATCGAATGTTATACATTTATCTACCAATATGGTTATTTTTAGGAGATTTCATATATTTGAGTTCATAAATTAACTTATAAACACGTACGAGTATATATTTATTTAAAAGTATTTTTTATTCGGTTGTTACAAAAATTATTTATAAGAAAGGACGCATTCGATCATAGTGTAGAGTAAAAAAAATCATTAATTTTTGTTTGTTTTTTACTACACTCAAGACTTTTCTGAACAGCTTTTTAAAAACTAAAATTTAATTCACAACGATTTAAACGTCCGCTTTGTCAAAATTAATTTTTAAATGATATTTTCAAACAAATACATATTAAATATAAACACCTTAATATGTACATATGTATGTCTGGATAGTATTTCGTATATGATAAACTGAATTTGTGAACAACAGATCAGTGGCGCCTGCATATATGCATTTTGCCATATATAGGCATTTTTCTCAGAAAAAAAAAAAACGGACAATTACATGCATATTCTAAGCTGAATAATGCTAGTTTTATAGTAAAATTATATTCAAAAGCATAATTTGTATAAAACAAAAACGAATAAGAAACAAAAAATTTTTTGTTCGTAATATGGAGCAGAATTTTTTTTTTCGTTCGTTATATAGAACAATCAATGTAAATATTTTGGGTGTTCGTTATATCGAAAATTCGTAATATCGAGCGTTCGTTATACTGGACGACCACTGTACTTTATATTTTGAAAAAATTATAATATATGTTTCTTAGTCAATTTTTTTGTCAAGGTGTATACTTAGATACATTACTTTGTTTTATTCCTTCGTGATATATCAATTTCTCAGCATATCAGTGCCTTTCAGTCCATGTATTAATTCTGTTCTCGTTGGGTCTTCTCCTGACATCCAAATGCTACTCATGAATATCTCACTTTAAATTATTAGATATGCGTTTCTTTTGTACTTTTATTCTTTTCCGTATAAAACTTTTAACTCATATTTAAAATTTATAATAAAAAGTTCGATGTTCTTCAACTATTTTTGTGAAGAGTTTCCTTAATACTGCAATATGCAATGCAGTTTTTTGTTACATCGAAACTTTCTACTTTGTATCTTATTCCTTGAAAGTAACTTTTCCCGCTTTTTTGTTGTTTCTTTTATTTCACTTTTTTTTTTGCTCGAATTCTTTATTTAACTGTTTTATAATTTGGCTTTAATATCTGAAAATTCTTCAACTGTGACTGTAATATTGTGTTGATCGCTTCTGTTGAGAAGTCCGTCCTCCAATACTAGCTTTAAATATACGTCTAGTGCGTGGTATTTGGATCCGTGACTTCCTTTCAGTGATTTTTTCTATCGTCATCACTGGTGAATATTGTCATATTACAGTTTTTAAACGAAATTCCTTTAAAATTTCGTCTCTCCGTTTACATGACGCAATTCTGACATTTTAATCGCATTTCGCAAATAAACTTTGCAGGAATGAAGTTAAAAAAAGCTTTTAACTCATAACTGAGGAGGAGGAAAACAATTTATTACGAAAAAAAAAGGTTGTTTCAAAACAAAGGATATTTGTGTGCCGTTTATATTTTTATAGAGATTTTTCTTTTTTTTGTTCATAGTAAATTGGAGTTTTTAGTGCCTGCAATTATTTTCGGTGCTCTTAGGTTTCATATTTTCGCTGTTTGTCGATAGTAGAGGATTTCATAATCCCATTTATATATTATTTATTTATATTTAAACTATACATTTACTGTTTTAGCACATACTCATATACATAGGAGCACAATCCAAACGTTTAAATTGTTGACATTTTAAAAGTTTTTATATAGTCTATAACTGACAACATGAAATACTTTATAAATCAGTGCATAAGTAACGCAAATGGCCCAACAGAAAGTGATATCGTCGCCAATAGTTTCAGTAAAAGGAGCGTTACTTTCGTAAATGAATATGTAACTTCTCCTAACGGGCATGTAACATTCAATAAACAAACTGCCACTTATGAGTATTCTATTCCTAAACATCTCCGATAAAGATCTCTCCAATAAAATTGCATATTGACAGTTTGTTGATAAAATGTTAGATTACCTACAATGACGACTTACTTTCGAGCAATTGACAATCATTTGTATTGTTGACATGAGCACGAAAAATACTAAAGCAACAAAAAAATATATTTATTTGACTTATAAATGTATTTCATACTTTCTAAAGTATTTTTTCCTAGTTTTTTTTTTTTTTTTTTTTTTTTTTTTTTTTTTTTTTTTTTTTTTTTTTTTGCTGCAAGGATGAGTGAAATGCCTACGCACTGACCATCTTCCGGCACCGATGTATTTTACTAAACATAGTTATAATGTGAAAAAACATTATAAACAACGCGAAGTTAACGGAGTGAAGACTACTCAGTCAAAAGAAGCGCATTTTTTATAATTCGCTATAAAATGGAATAAACTTAGTTACATGAAGTAGAGCAAGGAACGCATCCTCTTCAATTAGCTAAGAAATCCGTTTTGAACCCACAATTCTTCGTAATAGTGGGTAAAAGAAGGTTTGGAAAGATATTCAAGAAGTTTAAATGTTAGAGTTTATTAAATTAATACATCAATTGATAATGGGTTCTAACAAATTTGATCTATCAAAACCTTTTATGCGTATTGATTTTCACAAATTCCAATATATAGAATTTTTATTTTTTTTTAGCTTTTATATATTTCTAAATACAGAATTCCATTTCAATTAGTTTTTTTCTAAACCCATGATTGCATCTTAATATTTTGAAACACCATATATTTTTCACGTTACTATAAGAAGGCTAAATGAGACAATTATAATTTATAATCGCATATCCCCCCTATTTATTAATTTACTACAACGAACGTCTACATTATTTTTCACATTAGAATTAAATTTGACCTAAAAAATTTCATTTTCTTGCTACTTTTTAGAACCAACGAATAATTCACTATCTTTCAAATAAAAAACGACGAGCAATTCGCTACTTGATAAGAGCTATTTTTGAAGATATAACTCCACATGATCGATATGAATATCAATTGGACACAATAGTTATTTCAAGTGAAGGCTGTCTAATAAAAAAAAAACCTGGATATCAAATCAAGGATATCATAGTTTCTTGATGTGGAGGCTGCCTAATTAAAAGAAATTCGGATATCAAGTTATGAGGCACAGGAGGACTCTTAGAAGTAGACTACCTACTCAAAAGAACCGTAGTTAATCACTTAATAAGCTACGAACCATTTTACGAAGTTAACAAGAGTCTTCGAACATCTCGGTCAACTGTAGGAGCTAAAGAGCATTACGGGTTTTAGCATAGGTGCAAGGCAGCTTTTCAATCTCTAACTTCTTTAACGGTAACACAATGGACTAATTGGTTAACGTAATGATCACCAGTATAACCTTACCTCACAACAGTTTTAAAAACTACTTAATTATCGAAAAAAACAATAGCCTTACTGACTAAAAACGATATAAAAATCTACATAGAACCATAGAAATCTACAAAAACCATATCATATAAGAAAACATATATTTCAGTGATGTAAGTTTCATGTAGATTTTGTCATAAGAACCAGAAAATAACAAAACACATACGATACACATCGGCTGTTGCGGCTAGAACCAAAATCAATTATTTACAATCTGGGGTTATAAATCCTGAGGATCCGCTCCAAATTTGGAGCTAATTTAATGGAAAACTGCACTAAAGATATTCTTAAGTTTTAGCTTACATAAAAATAATTATAGTTTCTTCGTAGCAAATAATCCTAGCATCAATCGCATTTTCAACTGGGAATATAAGGCAACAAAAACAACAATAGCAAAAATATCCGAATACACGATGTGTGGCAATGTGTGCGGTATATGTGGGGGCACATAAGTTTCTTATTTATTTATTTTAAGGACCCAATGGGTGTTGCGTCAATAAAGTTTTTTATTTCTTTCTTGCAAACAATTTGAATACAATCGGTATTTGTTAAATACAAATACAATATTTGATAAATTTACTGAAAATCGAGTGAATGCGATTACACATGACTGCGCCTGAATTGTGAAAAGTTTACTACTTAATTACTTAAGTTGAACGTTAGAGAAGTTTAAAAATTTACAATATAAAGTTTGGCATGTTTTTTCTTAAAATGCGATACATTTAATTGATTTCAATTTAAATAAAAAAATTTAACTGTTGTAAAATTGTTTTAAATCAATTGAAAATGTACTAGATGTATTCAAAAATAAACAAGTCTTCTTAAAAACAGTTAAATTATTTAGTTAAATTCACTTTCACCTTTTTGGAAATGCATGTACGGAAAACGGTTCGTAGACTTAAAAATTATCCAAAAGGCTTGAACCAATATTTTGATGAACTGTTATTTTAAATAACTTTATTCCACTTCAATTAGTGTCAACGTCACGAAGTTTTGGTGGTAAATTACTATTAAATCTGTTTTAAAGAAAGTATTTAAACGTACAGAGAAGACATACAAAAATATTCGATTCTGAATGCAAAAATGTGCTAAAATCTTACGCACATATCAGAAAAGAATCCAACTAACCGATGAATGTATAATAATTGTCAATAGATGGTTAACACCAATTTTTAAAAAGTTCGGTAATCTCGTATACTTTATGATACATTCCATCGGGTAATGTATGCAAGCGTACCAAGGAACTTGTTACACGTGAATGCTACGACATTTTATTGGACAACACACCAACAATAATTTTCCCTTATTGTTCAACGTGGTTAATCTAAAGCAGTGACGACGCGTGCCCTATCTGGAAGGGTGTGCGGCTCTTCCACAATGTTATTTATACATTTACTGCTTAAATCAAAAATGATAAATTATGATAATTAAATTAGATGTTTTATTAATAATAACCATATTACAGCAACAAGATAATATAATAAATAAATACATTAAAGTATTAATTTATATACATATATATATATATATAAATATATATATAATTGATATATCATATCAATTTCCACATATTTCTCACAACATCAAAGCAAATTTTTCAAAAAAAGAATCTGTACTCAATAACGTACATGTTTATGCACTGATCAAACAAAATCGAACGCACTTGCAACGTATAAATGTGCGGCCAACTTTTCCGCACACCTAGTGAAAGTAATTAGCGGGTGTTACTGTTAAAAGGCGAGAAACGAAATATAATAGAAATGTACCGAGATGTGTGCTGCAAATTTTAGCGCACAACTAAGTGCTTCGGCAAATCAACATGTTGGATTCATATGCATTCAGTTGATATTCGATTAGAATAGAATAATTATTCTGATACATTTCCCACTATATAAATCTCTATTTCTTACTATTTCTCTACTTCTATTCTTAAGGATAGGGGAAAGGGGGAAAGACGAAAGAATATAATAGAAATGTTCTGCGGTTTGAGGTGCAAACTTGTCAGCACAACTAGCAACTATAGCAGCTAAGAGAAGCAAATTGATTGAGTTTTCATAGATCATTATATTTAATTGTTTTTGCTGATACTTTAATCATTAAAAATATATATATGTAAATGTAATAAATAATATTAATTTTTGATGTAAAGATATTTTAATGAATATATATATATTTTATTTGACATTTTGGAAATTAAGTTACTCCGCACAATAGAGCACTAGTCACTGGTACTTCGCAAGAGAATTCTCCTGACTATAAAAGAAAAATATCATTTCGGACATCAAAGATCACCTGATACAATAAAGATACGCACTGATCGCAAAATAAGATTTGCGGTGAATTCAGGAATTGGCTTTACCGACCATAAAGATAAAGGGTTGTAAAATCGGAAATTGCAATTTGAAGTAAAAAAAATTTGACTTCCATAACCAAGTAGACGAATGCAGTTAGAAGAAGAAGAAAATAATGGTGAATTTAAAACTAAAGAAAATCGAGAAAAGATGAATGAAGTACGTAAGATCACGAAGATATTAAAGATTGAAAATTAATTAATTTTATATTTTAACGTAATATTTAAAAATATACTTCTGAAATACAATAAAATTAATTAACCATAAGATTGTAAAGTAATTGCCTTTTATATTCAAAGGAATGATATTCCGCATCATTAAGTAACTCATGTGTTTCAGTCTCTGCTTCTGTTTTAATGACTTTAGTCTGATTGTTTTCAATTTCACTTTCATTTAGTAGAATATTATGAAGAACACAGCATACTAGTATCTCATTGCATCAAAATTTATGGCTTTTTTTATTACTGGTACGTGCTCTGAGCTCTTTTAGGCTGCAAAATTTTTCTTTAAGTACTTTAAAGTAGTGTTCCACTATTACACGGTATTTACTCTGGCATTCATTAATGCAATTTTTTTTGCTCTGTTGAATTATTAAGAATTGTTCCACAATGAGTTATAATGAAATCAGAAGAAATATAAGCTGGAGCACCAGCAATCCCCGCTTTATTAGATAAAAACGATCTCTTTTTAGAAAAAATGCTGATTTTCTAGAAACGTTTGCATTGTGAGTAGCACTCACAACTATAATAAAATATCACACAACATATATTATTCTTAGTTTGTAATCGCAAACAACATATTTTTTTATTAAATATATTTAATTTCGAATCGAATAGTTTTTATGACTTATAATAGGTATTTCAGCAAACTTTATTTCGGTTCTACAAAGGTAATCAACGCCAAATGACAACTCCCTCAGTATATAATCTATTATTAGTGCTCGTTGCGAGACGCAAAGCTAGCAAATGTACGTTGGAATCGATTTCAACACAACTTCAAAGAAATTTTCAGTGATTTTATACAAAGTTGCCTTATCACCTACTCCAAAAGTGGGTGATATTCTTTTTATGAACACTCTCTCGTGTAGAGCGTCCAAGAAATAAAGAACTACCATATAGCTACTAGTTGTAGAAATAGTTTTTAAGCATTAAATTCTTCGTTTAAAAGTACTTAAAGCTTCTTTAGAAGTACTTTAAACGTTCCTTAAGAGTATTTAAAGATCCTTTAAGAGTATTTAAAGAACTATTAAAAGTTTTTAAAGATCCTTTAAAATAATTTAAAGCTCCTTTAAAAGTATTTGAAAATACTTTAAAATTATTTAAAGTTCCTTTAAAAGTATTTAAAAATATTTAAAAATTATTTAAAGATCCTTTAAAAGTATTTAAACATATTTTAAATAAATACTTTAAATACTGTAAAGATGTTTTAAAAGTTTTTAAAGGTCGTTTAAAAGCGTTTAAAGGAGAACATGTTTATGGATTTTCAGAAATTAATTTAACCAAATGAGTAAATATTTTTATCGTTAATTTATTTTCACGAGGTATTTGGAGAAAACACCAGACTTCCACACTGATTAGCACATACTTTGTCATTAATTACTTTTTGATACTGCCTGAGTAATACCACGACGATAAGTTGCAACTATCATAACATTCCTCATAAGGTAATTCATTATATCATCAATGCTTTCTTCATCACTATATTAATAGATGTTCATGTATTCAATATTTCCTACATGTTTCAAGTCATTTATTCTCAGTTACAGCATTTATTAATCCATTTTTTCTTTAAGTAGATTTTGCCAAAATATTTAAAAATATTTTATTAAAATATTTAATAAAGAAATCATAAATTAATTGAATCAAATATTCAACAATTGCATTACATTTCTTTGGATGCGAAGTATTTGATAATCGGATTGAATTTGTGTTGTTTGTGTTTTTACAATATTCTAATTTGTGTGTAGTTTACCATTATTGACTTTTTCTGCGTTTTGCCGTTTCTATTTTTTACGTTAGCTACCTCTACGACAACTAAATCAGCCTTTCTTTTGTGTAGTCGAGTGCGCACTTACTCCGTTGCACTGATCATTACTCTAAATGTCTGCACACAATGCTCCGATATGGTACACTGCGTATGTTACTTAACTAAATTGTAACGCATTTTGTATACTAAAAAATTGTAAGATGCAATGAATTTAAATACCGCATATCTTACCGTACCGCAGCAGTCTGTGCTTAATTGATTATTTTAGTGCAAGTGAAGTTATACATTCTATTCGTTCACTCTCATTTCTTGTGCTTTTATATTATGTTAATTTCTTTTTCGAATTATTGTGTATTTTGTTTTTGTAAATCGTGGCCTGTTCCTATGCAGACAATAAAAGCACTCTCGATTGATTAGCATAGAAAATGTTTTGAAATAATGTTTCTTAAAAGCATTCAAAACTGTGTTGACTCAGAAGAAGACTTTTTTTGGATCAATAAAAATAAATAATAGTAATAATAAATGTTTTCCATTTATTTTGAAACTAATTGTATTGACTCTGAGACAGACTGTATAAATTTAATTTCCACTATTGTTGGGTTTACTTTCCAGTATACTATATGTATCTCAATGACCTTAACGAAAGATTTGTAATTTAACCCAAACTTATGAAAATTTATGAAAATTGTTAGAATTGTTTAAATGCTGCACCTTCAACATTACGCCATCGGTATATCGATCGGTTCATATTCACCGATCACTATAATGACTGGTTATCGCAAAAGCTGCGCCTCAACCAAAATATTTCAAGAATTTGTCAGTTAAATAATTATAAATTCAATGTCGAAGGAGCTGTAAATTTAAATTGTATTATTGATTTACTGCAGTATTGTTAATATCATTTATATTCCTTTTTTTACTCGTAGTATTATGAAATTTATACGTAACTTTTGTAGTTAATTAATTATTACAGTAGTATGTATGCATGTGTATGTGAGATATACGCTATATGCACTGCAGTAATAAATCTGTTATTATATATGTACGTATTTCGCAGGCAAGTAATATTTTTTTGCATATTTAATTAAAGTTCATTATTGCTGGTAATACATAATCCACCTACCTTCCAGTGATGGTGACGGTGATGGCGACGGTGAGCACTTTTTATTGTTTTCCCTCTTACAACAATAAAATTCGCAACATTTTTTTATAACTTTTGCATAATTTTTAAACAATTGGTTTCGGCAATGCCAGAAAAAAAAAAAAAAAAACTCAATAAAAAATTTTCCGCTTTTCAATTGTTGCCACTTTTAAGTCTATATAAAAAAAATAAAATATGCAGCAATATAAAATATTTTAAACAAAATTCGTATTAATTTGACTGAGTACAATAGGTAGACCCGAGATCGTACCTCCATCCGTATGTGAAAATTCACATGAGTAGCAGCCACATTACGCCTTTTACATAAATTACCCACATACCCACTGTGCTCGTTAGACGCGCGTTCGTAATATGGAAATATGCAAATGGCGAAATAAAAAATAAAATACAAAAAATAAAAATAAAATATTATTAAGTTTAAAATTTAATTGCCATTTGGAAATGTGCAACATTAACGCCTGCAATTGTCACTCTTCGTGTGCGCTTACATATTTTATTTATTTGTTTAAATTATTATGCATTTCAACTGTCACAGAGCAGAGCAGACCAGGCCAGGCCAGACCAGACCAGTCCAGAGCAGAGCAGACTTCAATGCCTTGAGCACTTGCAGTACTTGCAGTACTTGCCTCTCTGCCAGAGTTGCCAGCTCCAGTTGCTAAGCAATGACGTACGACATTTAAAAACACGAATGTAGCGTAAAAGAGTAGTCGGAAAATTATACGTCCAGCTTAACAAGTTTTTCGGGAAAAATGTAAAAATTCCAAGTGGCGCAATAAGCGCATTAAGGTTGGCATTTACTTCTGAAATAATGGTTATAAAGTTTCGGATTGCATATCATGGTTTAAGAGCCGCATCCGTTTCCGCATTAAAGTATTCAAATGAGCTTCACCGCTATGCTTTATTTTTAAATTATGAAAATTTTTGTTGTGAAGAGGTGCTTAATAGTTTACGTCTATGATAAAAATATTTGGACATATTACCCACTCAAAAATATATATTCTATATTTTATCTGGTTCGATTTCTTCGTACAGCCCTGTTTAAGTCTATCAATAAAGCTCAGTACCCCGCGGATTTAAAATACAATTAAACTTCCATAACTCGAAGTTCCATTTTGGAAAGAAAAGGTTCGACTTATGGAGACTTCCAGTTAGAGAATTTTTTTATATTTTTTTATTTCTGAAAGAAACTAGGATTAAATTTTAAGATATTTATTTATTTGCAATCAAATTCAGCACAGAAGTTATAGTCAAATAAAATATTCAGAAATTAGGGTTTGAGACTTAAATTTTTTTTCTTATTTTCAGTAAAAAGGATTCCAAATTATTTAAATTCTTATAGTGATCATCAGTTATAGTATCATTCATTTGCAAATAAAAATTCAGAATTTTGAATGAGTATTCTACTTTATTCTTGGAAGGCTGATGAACAATCACATCCACCAAACCCTCATCATCACTTTCCGTTGCGCTTAGAATTGAATCCAGTAATTTAGTGCTATAGTGCTCAATAATATCGTCAACTGTAGGAAAGCTTGATGTACAAATTTCATTGTCAAGCTCAATATAATATAAGAGTAGCATTTGAACTTATTTTATTTACTTTATTTTCACTTCACTTTTACATCAATTCCCGGTAATCATCAATGTTATTCAAGAAAATTAAAGGAATGTCTTCTTATTCGTCCCATGTAGATAAGTGGTCAAATCCACCCCTTTTAGAACAGTGCGCTATCGTTTGACTACCGTTTGCAAGCGACTGGCATTTGGTTTGGAAAAAGGAACTTCCCCTAACACCAAAATGGATTCATACTAATAACAAAATTCGATTTATAGATGGCACTTTCCCATATTCCTATTTTTAGTATATATTTTTATTCGAGTTATACAAAATTCGAGTAATAGAAGTTCGACAGTTTTTATTATAATTATTAAAAAGTATATAGTTTCATTTTTAATTGACAAATCTAGATTTGCTCGTGAACTTTAATTTTTTGCTCGAATTTTGTGGCCCAATCGAACATGTTTAGTGTAATCTCAACATTATTTGACAACTATTCACATGTGTTGACAAGTCAGCATCGCTTATTTTATTATTTTATTTATTTTTAGCTTCTTTTGTTATAATATTTTAATTTTTTAACTTTTAAGTTGTAATTAATTGTTGTAATAATTTTATTAATCCAACAAAATATCTAGAGTGTTATGAATTAATCGTGATTATTATACTTTTTATCTAAGATTAACTAATCGAAACTGACAACTGTATTGAGAGTAAAACTCGGGTGAAAAAGTTCCCCTAGATTTGCAAAATGGAAAAATAAATACAGAATTATATAATTGTATAATACAATATATATTATTAATGCGTTAATATTTATTTTACACATATTTAAGCTGAAATAATTAGATTAACTTATTCATTAGATTAATTACTCGATTAAAAATTTTTATCAAACAAAAAAAAAACAATTCGATATCTGTGGTAAAGATATATCGATAGATTAGTAGTGCTAAAACTGATTTCCAGTATTTCGCTTCAAAAATGTTGATGTTGAATATGCACCAAGCTCCGGAAAATCAGGTTAACTTATAAAGATTAAATTGATGAAAATTTATTTCTTAATCAAAATTCTTGAGATCATTAAAATATTACATTTATAGAATTCCATTGGACTTTTCTTAACTTGAAAATCCTACATATAGATTCCACGTAATCTTAAAAGAAAAAATTTCATCAGTCGCATTAGTTTTCCAAATCTAAAGAAAACAATCAATTTTTGATGCGAACTATCTGTTGATAACGGGTTGTCTACAATAGTGTTAAACGCCAGAGAGCATGAAGTTAGGAGGAATTAGGACTTCTAAAGTGTACTGTCATCAATTGAACAAATTAAGTTATTTACTCAAACAAAAAGAGACTTGAATTAAATTGAATTATAGCATTTATCTAATATTATGAGACAATCAGATATTTAAAAATGAGATGTACTTCTAAACACTCTTGTTTCACTTTCTAAAAAAATTTTAGATTGCAAAAATCACTTTCACTAGAGTCAAACTACAACCAAAAATATTGCAAAAAATATTGGGTTAAATCTAGAAAATGATTTAACTTTGTAACAACTATTTCGAAGTTGTAATCATTGAGAAACTATAGTAATTGAATAAAATACAATTGTGCTTTATTACTGCACTAGTTCAATAGTATAAAAACTATATAAGCTATCATCTAAACCAAGGGAAGTGTTTTTGTTTAATATATAAAATTAAATAAGTCTTTACATCGGATATATATAGTTATACATGAACCTTAATGGTTTTGAATATTTACCTTTAATATAATAATTTACATAAATTAAAGTGCAATTCATTATCACATTCACTAGAGTCAAACTACAAAAAAAATATTGCAAAAAGTATTGGGGTGAAATGGAGTGTATACTCTTCAAGAAAGTTATTTAACTTTCCAACAACTATTTCGAAGTTGTAATCATTGAAGTTGTATAGTAATTGAATAAAACAGAATTGTGCTTTAATACTGCACTAGTTCAATAGTATAAAAACTATATAACCTATCATCTAAACCATGGGAAGTGTTTTTGTTTAATATATAAAATTAAATAAGTCTTTACATCGGATATATATAGTTATACATGAACCTTAATGGTTTTGAATATTTACCTTTAATATAATAATTTAAATAAATTAAAGTGCGTTTCATTATTAAATATATAAAATTAAATGAGATTTTACATCAAATAAAAATGTTAATACATAGACCTTAATGGTTCTGTATATATTATACTTATACTATAATAATTTACATAATTGAAAGTGCCATGACTATTTTTTGTAGATATAATAGCAATTATTTTATATATTTCTAGCTGCATAATTTTCTGAAAACTAAGAAATAAACCCAAAAATAAAGAAATCAGTAGATTTACTGAAAATATTACCGTAATTAGCTACCTTAAATATCTTAATGTGACCCATTTTGTAATGAATCCCACTTTTTTATTGTAATTAATAACCTGATATCACAGTTTACTATGACAAAATCTATTATTTGAGGACTAATTCATTTTACTACATATGCCATTACATCTGAGTCACTCCAACTCCATGAAAATTCATGGTTTTAGTGACAGAAGCCATCAGCAATAAAATCCATATATAAATTTTATAGAAATATTTTTTTTTATTTAATTTTTTATTTTTCTTAAAATAATTGTCCATTATAATATTATCTGAAGATGCGTGTCGTTATGTCATTAGCTTTGACATTTATATAAAGCATAAAGTTTACGATATACACACCCATTGATATATTGTGATAGCGTATGTACACCGCTGAATGACCATTTAATTTTAAGCACATGAAAGGACCCATCTATTTAGTGAGGACAGTGTGTGCAATAATGTTGGCTTACAGGGAAATAGCAACAGACAGGTTAGGAATACGGAAAAGTGGCTATGCACAATATGCTTTAACTTACATACATATATTTTGAGGGATTTCATTTAAAATGTTTTTATTTTACAATTTTTTCTTTTGCAATTTTTACCTAAATATTGAAGTCTGCTAAAATAAAAAAATATGTAAGTAAAGTGAGGTACTTAAGAGAATCCATTAAAAATGCTGTTACTTAGTGAACAATCCCATTCATATCACATTGAATTGAGTCGCAGTGGCAAAGCAAATGTTGCAACCGTAGTTTATAATAATTGCACAATAAAAAAAGTTCATATATATATGCTTACATATGAGTTGCAACCCTATACATCCTGAAAGTCCATTACCCCAACCCTGCCGATCTATGAGAGTGGAAAAAATATACGTATTTAAGCTGTTGCATGGAAACGATAAGAAGCAATCATGAACACAAGCGACCAATTGGTTTGCCGTGCAAAAGTGTAGTGGGAAATATGCACTTATGGCTCTTAAATGGCTACGGAAACAGTATTTAAATGCGGCTTCTTTTTGTGATAGGGCAATTAAATACAAAGCCGAGCTTACGTACCGTTGTGCATATCGATTAATGTTCAATATTGACTTCTAGGAATTTTTTTTTCAAAAATTGTTACAAAAATACTTTAGGTCCTTTATGAAATATGAATTTTAAAGCAAAACAACATTGCACATACAAACGTATAAACTGCAATTATTCCAATGTGTAGATTTATGCTGATTTATTCAAACATGCATCAACACGAAAGACTTAACATATATATGTATGTACTCAATGCTAAAAGTAGTTTTAGCAACAACTATACTATATACTATATATACTTTTCGTGTTTTATCAATATCTCCAAAACTTCTTTCTAAATACAGCACTATTTAATTTTAACAATATATGAAATAATTAGTTAGCATACTAACTTAATAGAAATATTAATAATATTAGTAGTAATAATAATAATAATAATAATAATAATAATAATAATAATAATAATAGTAACAGTAATAGTAATAGTAATAGTAATAGTAATAGTAATAGTAATAGTAATAGTAATAGTAATAGTAATAGTAATAGTAATAG